>NC_139719.1:27232056-27262056 GCF_964188405.1 Protomyctophum parallelum | reverse complement strand
AACCAAAATCTGACTGGTTTTCCAATCGTACTGTGACATATACTGTGCATACATATACTTATATACTATTCAAGGTTCAAGGTTGTACTTTATTGTTACTTTACTGTTACATCTTGTGCATATATACGTATATATCAGCTAAAGCACCTTTAAATCCTTCTGTTCCTTGTAAACCAGAGGAAAGTATTAGACAAAGGATTCTCTCTCTCCCACACTGCTTCCATCGCTGTCTGTTCT
This sequence comes from Protomyctophum parallelum, assembly GCF_964188405.1. Classification (NCBI taxonomy): domain Eukaryota; kingdom Metazoa; phylum Chordata; class Actinopteri; order Myctophiformes; family Myctophidae; genus Protomyctophum; species Protomyctophum parallelum. The sequence continues at coordinate 27,261,819 of NC_139719.1, read as the reverse complement.
TACTAGCCTGGGCTGAGATCCAATTGCATTTTGCCACTCAGCCGTACCTCAAGATGCCAAGAGATGATGTCACACATCCTCCTCTCAATCTTCCTCCCCCTTCATCCATCCATCCATCCATCTATCTATCCATCCATTATTTCCTCCCATCTGCCTCTTCCCACTTACCCGCTACACCGTCTGCCTCCCTGAAAGCGTATCAAAAACGCGCACGCACACGCACACGCACACGCACACACACACACACACACACACACACACACACACACACACACACACACACACACACACACACACACACACACACACACACACACACACACACACACAGCCAGATTTTGACACCTCACCCCACCATCCTTCTAGCTGGATTTGAATAGGATTTGAGCATAACTCCGGTGAAGTCTTACCAGTCTTGGAGAGAACACCGTTGCCTTTGGCCACGCCGACGTACACCAGGACCGAGACGATGTCCGACACCTCCACATGGAGGTTGGCCGTCCCGAAGTCCTGGTCCTGAGATGCTGCTACGCCTGCAGCAGTGGACGTGATCAAGTCAATACATTAAGCCAAACATAATCCAAAATCCATTAAAGAAACAAAATAATTCATTTTTGGGGGGGGGTAAACGTTGTTGACATTTCCCTATTTTTGGCTCAAAACGAAGCCAAAATAGCAAACCGACAAGCTCACGACATGTCACAATGAGACCCAATTTTTGTGTGACACTGTTGTATAATGTAGTATAAAATAAGTGGTAAGCCAGAGTAATTGATTTATTCGAAGAAAGTTATCAATAGAATAATGGCAAAGAAAACAAATGGATAGTTGCAGCCCTATTATTAAAACGCTCCGTCCAACAACTCACTGTGGCAGGGCTTTTCTGAAGCCTTACCGTAGGCACAGCAGAGTCTTTTCTGAAGCCTTACCGTAGGCACAGCAGAGTCTTTTCTGAAGCCTTACCGTAGGCACAGCAGAGTCTTTTCTGAAGCCTTACCGTAAGCACAGCAGAGTCTTTTCTGAAGCCTTACCGTAAGCACAGCAGAGTCTTTTCTGAAGCCTTACCGTAAGCACAGCAGAGTCTTTTCTGAAGCCTTACCGTAAGCACAGCAGAGTCTTTTCTGAAGCCTTACCGTAAGCACAGCAGAGTCTTTTCTGAAGCCTTACCGTAAGCACAGCAGAGTCTTTTCTGAAGCCTTACCGTAGGCACAGCAGAGTATTTTCTGAAGCCTTACCGTAAGCACAGCAGAGTCTTTTCTGAAGCCTTACCGTAGGCACAGCAGAGTCTTTTCTGAAGCCTTACCGTAGGCACAGCAGAGTCTTGGTCCGAGGTCCGGCCGGACAAAGAAAGAGGGCAGGTGGGAGGCCAGGTTGAGGTTCCCCTCCGGGTCTGAGTACTCTGGGAGAGGCAGGTTCCTCATCAGGTCATCGTATCTGTGGAAGGAAGGACATCAGAGAGCTCAGGACAAAACGCTGAATAGACCACCATTACAATGAAAAGGGCTTCAGAACAGATAAGATCCAGCAGTACAGTGCTGACTGGCGATTATTAGTGTGTGTGTGTGTGTGTGTGTGTGTGTGTGTGTGTGTGTGTGTGTGTGTGTGTGTGTGTGTGTGTGTGTGTGTGTGCGCGCGTGTGTGCGTGTTCACACCTAGAGGGCATGAGGGCCATGAACTCCTCTCCTGAAGGCCAGTCTTTCAGCCTGTAAACCATAGGCTCTCCATCCTTAGACTTGGGCCGCTCTGAAAATGAAAAAGGAACAATCTCTATTTAAACTACATTCACCATCAATAACATCATCAGTATCAAAACCAGTCAATAATATAATATATTTTGGTGTAGAATGAGTATTGACTGGACATTGAGCAGCAGTGTATGGATGGACTCACTGGTGATGTCCTCGAAGCCGTCCCAGAACTCCTTGATTCCCGAGTTGGAGACCAGCTGCTCCTTGCAGTTGAGGAGGTCTCCTTGATGGTCTGCAAACTCCTGGTTGAAAGACTCTGCTTTCCACAGGCCGGGGTTCAAGCGCTTGTGCACCCCTGACACCAACACAGGCTGCATACAGGGGGAAGGGGGGGGGAGAGAAATAAATAAACTGGTTTTATTTTCAATTCGTTTTTAAAGCAGTTTTGATTCGATTTGATGTTAGTTTTAGTTTAAAACAATGTGATTTTAGTCACAATACAGTTATCGTGTAAAAGGTTTTTATTTGGATTTCAGTGAACTCAATTGTATTTGGTGGTAGCTTCTGTCAGCTATAATAACCCTGTGTGTGATGTATTGATCCCATGCTGAACGTACCTGTCCTTGTCTCCAACACTCTCGGAACAGCTTCCAGTTGTTGCGGTTGCGGTGGTCTTTCAGCCACAGCAGCCTCTTCTCGTACAGCCAACAGTGGGGGATGTCCGGATACTGGTTGGTGGAATCGTCGGGCGCCGTCGGTGCGGAGGTGACCGGCGTGGCTTTCTTCCGGTCCGGCTTGGTGTCTTCGGCGAGGACGGCGGCGGCGGGGGCGGGGTTGTTGTTGTTGTTGGTACTGCCGCTGTTGTTGTTGTTGATGTTGTTGGTGGTGATGGGGGGGAGGGGCTCGTGTTTGATGGACAGCTTAGCGGAGGCGTTCTGGCGACTGGCGGGGATCTTGTTCTCCACCACCGAGGCAATGATGTCGTCCAGGATGTTGGGCATGCTCCGCCCACCTTTACCAATCTGAGGAAATGGAGATGAGAGAGAGAACCAGAGTGGAAATAAGGGTACTTTATTCATTTGTATTTATTCATTTATTTGCACCTTAAAACGCTTGACTGTTCCTACCTAAACTATTGCATAAGGTACTGTGTCAGCTACTGATAAATAATATAAATGAAGTGTATATAATAGGCACATACTGTATACATTGTACATACACTGATCTATCTATGTCATTATCTTATTATTATTAGACTACTGACTTTCTTTTGATCTTGTTTTTCTCTCTTTCTCTCTCTCTCTCTCTCTCTCTCTCTCTTTCATTACTATTATTATGACCTATGCTGCTACATACAAGACATAACAATAAAGCACAACCTTGAAACTTGAGGAATGAAGTTACACAACGGTACAATAACTGCGAGAGCTCGAAAGACAATGAACATGCCCGAAAGTGCATGCATGTACCTGTGCAGTGGAGTACACCGGGGCGAAGGCTATCCCGGCGTCCGTAGACCCCAGCCTCAGCTTCCCAGCCGTGGTGGTGAGCAGGTCCCGCAGCGTGGAGCCCTGCTCTGTACTGTTGGACACCATCGAAGACGTCTTGCACTGCTGGAGGACCTCCAGGCTGACCACCGCCTTCTCCTCCTTCACCGCTTTACACAGCACCACAGACTCCTTGTTCTCTGTTGGAGGAGAGGAGAGGAGAGGAGAGGAGAGGAGAGGAGAGGAGAGGAGAGGAGAGGAGAGGAGAGGAGAGGAGAGGAGAGGAGAGGAGAGGAGAGGAGAGGAGAGGAGAGGAGAGGAGAGGAGAGGAGAGGAGAGGAGAGGAGAGGAGAGGAGAGGAGAGGCTGTTAACTCAAAGTAATTGCTCCAGGCATGGTTGTTACAGACAGACGGTTTGTGACTTTGTTTAATGCCGCGTTCATCTTGGATGTGACATTAAAGTCCCTCAGGGATCTTGGAGATTTCGAACAGACACACAAGGAGAAAAACAGTCTCTCTCGCTCCCTCTGCGTCTCATACCCACACAATCCTCCCTCAAGGAGAGAGATTAACAGCAACCACCTGCCAAAGAACATGAAACTTTTGGCAGCAGATAATAAATTGTGGTTTTTGTTTGTTTGCGAAATTCACAGTTCAGTGCGATGCGGTGCAGACCTGTTCAGTTCAGTGCGATGCGGTGCAGACCTGTTCAGTTGGATTTTCAATACAGCAATATGATGACACTTTCTGGGCCCATTATTCTGGAGTGGCTTCTTAAGAGCAGCATACATAACCCAAAATAGCAGTGCCTTATATAATGTAACATAAAACAAAAAACAATAACATATAGACAGACAGTATGGTTGACAAGCGTGGTCTCATATCTGTGGCTACAGACTGTTAATTGCTGCAGGGATTTCTTTCGCCCAGTTTCAGTCAAATGGGAAACGCTACCAAATGTTCCACTGAATTATTCCATGCGTGTAGCTTTTTCCTCCCCTCACCTTTCTTCTCCTCCCGTGACTTCTGCTCAGCCAGGTCAGCCAGAAAGTGCAGCGGCGACTGTGACTCGGGCGGAGTGACGGGGGCGCTGCCCGCATCACTGCCAGGGCTGCTGCCTCCCCCGCCACCCAGCCCTACGCCTCCTCCGTTGGTCTCCGCCGTGGTCTTGGAGCCTCCGCGCTCTGAGTTCTGCTGCTGGGAGCCCGGCTCAGCCTTGACCAGGGACAGCTTGTTGCTGTGGTTCTGCTGCTGGGAGCCCGGCTCAGCCTTGACCAGGGACAGCTTGTTGCTGTGGTTCAGAACGTTCTGCAGGACCTGACGGACAGAAAGACACAGAGAGAGAGTTGGTTAGCACATTCTGGGCTTTTGGTGTTTTAACCCATTTAGGCCTGACCTCAAAATTAAAAAAAAAAAATCTTCTAAATCCTCCAGTTTTCTGAAATAAATATTTTCACGATTTTTCAAAAATAGCAGACCTAGGGCCTGTAGGAAATAGATCTATCACACAGTAGAACCATACAGTACATACAACCCAATACAATAAACAAACATGGAATCCATCCAATGTTGTCACATCACTCTGCAAGAAATATCTTCACCGGGAAAAAAAAGTTGTTCGCTTGTAGATTTGCAATGTTTGCCAAAGGTTCCCCAATATGTATGAAATGTCCAGAACGGGGAGGCTGTGGTTCATGTGGTGGAGGATGCTTCAGTACCTGTGACACTCCGTTGGTGGCTGGCAGCTTGTTGAGGACGTTGTGTTTACTGGTGCAGGGGCAGTGGGCTTTGATGTTGTACTTCTCTCTCAGAGAGTGCATGGAACTCACCAAGTCTGCCAGCACTGGAAGAGCAACACAAAAAGAACCTCTCAGTGGCTACGTTTACACGGACAGTTAAATCCCCTTTTCATTCAGAATAAAGTTAAATCCTATTAAAAGTTCTCATGTAAACACCTACAAAAACTTAAATCGGAATGAAAATGGTCAATCTGATTTAAACTTAGATCTGATGTAACTGACCGGTTTATTCCATTTTTAAATCCTATTGAAACAATTGTGGACTCATGTAAACACTCATTCGGATTGAAGTTCATTCTGGTCTTTCTGTGCATGCTTGTTTCCATGTAATTGGTATGGCTATATTATGCTCTTGAAATTATATTAGAAACCTCTCATAGGCTACAGGATACATCAAATATAAAGAAATACGGCCTAAAAGTGTTTTTCTATTATTATTATTTTGTTTTACTGAAATGTAGTATAGAAAAGGAAAAACAATTTGAAAGTAAAGTAGAAATACCTAAAAATTGTACTTTAGTACTAAAGTAAATGTACTTTCCACCACTGGACGTAAACATATCCACCCGCCCCTATCCAATCAGAAGCCTTCCCAGCCCCAAACCTGAAAACCTGAAATAATGGGATTTAACTACTTCTGAATTAATTAAATTAATTCATTCTGAAGTTTTCAGTCTGAATGAAAAAGCCCTCATGTAACCGCAGCCAATGTCATACCAGGCAGCCGGGGTGCAAAGTATGTACTTTTTCTTTCCATTAACCGATCATCTTATGAAGCATTGTTGGCTTCAGGTTTTGGCTTACAGTTACTGTATTACTGAAAGAGAGAGAGAGAGAGAGAGAGAGAGAGAGTAGAGACTAGAGAGGAAAGGTGAAAAAATGCCTACCAGTGCCAGGTATGATCTGTGTGGGCATCAGATGCTTGTGGTCGTGAGGCTGGCCTTTAACACACTTCAGCCAACCGTACAGCTCTTTGTCTGCAAATACACAGACACAGACAATGGTAAAGGTCACTGCTAGAGACACACACCGGTAGAACTGTACACACAGACACACAGGCACGTATACACACACACACACACACACACACACACACACACACACACACACACACACACACACACACACACACACACACACACACGCACACACACACACACACACGCACACACGCACAGCACCTGTCTCCTCCACAGACACAGACAGTACAGGGAAAGACTGCTGTACCTTTGGAGCTCTTCCTCTCCTTGGCCTTGTAGCAGTCCAGGCAGACGACGAAGCCACATTTCTGACACACCCAGTGAATGTTGAACAGCGTGGCCTCGCATGCGTCACACATCTCCCTCACGCCGCGCACGGCACGCTTCCACGCTATCTTGGCTGCACAGAACACACACAAACACAACCGCGTCAAACACAATCGTCGTACACTGAATAGCATGACTAGCTGATCCACGAGCTCACGGATCTGTTATTTGTGTTATTTTGTCACATTTGGGAGAAAATAACCTGGGGAAAAAGGAAGAAACAAAGAAAAGAAAATGGACATGCCCATAATGACACGCCCAAAATAGGGTCGCCAGGGTGAATTGGTGAGCTATTTAATGTTATCTATGAATGCATATATCTCTGAGTGTACTATATATATATATATCAATCCATCTATCTCATCTGTCTACTATAGAACAAACATTATGTATATAATATCGTCTTTGTCGAGTGGAAACATTGTGTTTCAAAAATAGCAAAAGTAGCAGATCTACAAGCTCAGATCTGCTACATTTGATACTTTTGTGTAACGCTGTAGTATGATCAAGTAGGGCATTAATTGACTTTACTAAATACAACAGCGATATATACAGTATATATACACACTGTATGATGTTTCCATAATCCAGATTTGCGTTGTGTTTGTATTTACCGTCCTTCTTGACCCAGGTTGCCGCTGTGTTCTCGGTGAGCACCATCTGACAGAACTTGTCTCCTATGAAGCTGAGGATGTAGTTGGCCGTGGCGCGGTCCAGCTGGCTCTCCTCCAGAGCCCCGGGAGCCCACAGGGACAGGGCCTCGTCGTCAAACTGCTCCGGGGAGGAGAAGCCGTCCATGCGGATCACACCGTTCTTGCTGTAGGAGAGCCTGGATGGGGTCAGTCGGATAAAGGAGGAGAGATGAGGCCTTTTTCGTGGGCCCGAAAGCAGAGCTGGCTCAATTTTGTTAAACGTCCACCGTTACAACAAAGCGAGAGCTTGTATCACACATAGAAAAGTATTGTCCCATATTTCAAAATATGTGACCAACTCCAGCAAAAAGGCCCTCAACTCTACTTTTCCATTTTTCAGATTTTTACAGATTATTAAAGTACAGAATGTAAGCTTTCATATGCTGTATCATTCGATGAAATTGGACAATAATTGAAGGAGATATAACCATTTTAAAATGACTGGGGCCTTTCACCCAAAGCTGAGAAAAGCCCTTTTCAATATTCACAACATTTTATCACCTTAGAGCTGGACAGAAGTCCAGTATAAATGTATACATTTCATTTGCCCAAATGAACAATCTGTTTGAATGAAAACCTTCTTCAACATTCAAACTGTATTAATATGAAAAAAAAAAGAAAATCACATAAAATAAAATAAACGAGTTTATATATTGATTTAAGGCATGTTCATTCTGGCGAGATGAGGCATATTCTGCTGGGAGTGGTCACATATATGAAAATGGACAGAAAGTGATTTCATGTATTTTCATTTTTCAATCAATCTTGATAAACGTTGAAACTTTGATGTGAGATATTTTCCTTTTGTTATTGTTTTGTTTTTGAAAAGCTCTGTCAAATTTGTATAATTTATTCTACAAAAATCTTGACCAAAACAGTTATTTTATTTGTCAATCTATACATGAACTACATAGAGATTTATATGAAACGTGGTTCTTGCTTTCCTGTGCGGATGGTTAAGCTGAGCTAGTTTTCTGTTCTCTTCTAAATGGCTAGTTGGGCCGGTATAGGCCAGTGCAAACGGCCATTGAGTTTTGAGGTCACATATCAGACTACTGTGAAACAAAGCCGTCTGTCTATGTTCAGTACAGTACAGTATGTACGCTATGAGAGAGAGCAACGCCAGGACATTGGCGGATGGGACAAAAGTGAAGACTCTCTGCTAAACGGGGAGGGAGAGCGAGACATTGTTTGCCATTGTTTCCTGGATGTACTTAAATGACCCAGTCATGTCAGGTGAGCGATTATGAAATACGAGTGTTACGCCGAGAGGGCTCAGAGTCCCATATTAATCTGCTCTGACGGACAGCCTCTACTGTACGCAGAGAGACAGAGAGAGAGAGAGAGAGAGAGAGAGATGCGGGTGGGGCCATGCGGGTGACAACAACCGGAGTTAGACATGAATAGATGGCGAGACAGCCAAAGAATGAGAGTGGGAATGAGGAAAAAGAGAGAGGCGGAGTGAGTGCAAGAGAGCGAGGAGGGAGACAAAAGGAGAAGAGCAGAGAGAGAGAAACACAGAGAGAGAGAGAGAGAGAGAGAGAGAGAGAAACAGAGAGAGAGAGAGAGAGAGAGAGAGAGAGATCTCACTCTGAGGCAAAGATTATAGAGCAGAAAATCCTCTTTGGCAGATTTACCACCGCTAGACCTCAGACTGCTGCTGGATTATCTAACACGCGCGCGCGCGTGTGTGTTTGTGACTTTGCGTGCGTGCGACGGCGTGCGTGCGTGCACGTGTGTGTGTGAGAGCAAGCAAAACATGGCCAGATACTTCTTTCTCATCAATGCATATTTCATGATCTAGCCTATATACTGCAGCAGAGGACAGAGTTTCTTTGGGGAGAACACATCCCATAAATCAAAGAAGAGGAGAGGAGGAATGAGAGGATGACAGAGGGAGAGAGAGAGAGAGAGAGAGAGAGAGAGAGAGAGAGAGAGGGAGAGAGAGAGAGAGAGAGAGATCTTTCCATCTGTGCTATCCTGCTAGAATAGAAACGTTCAGGAAAGTAGGACATAAAATAGAAAGCAAACAGACAAGATGGAGGCTGGAGAACATACTGTACTGTAGGTTCAAGGAGAAAATGTAACTACCTGTAACTATAGCATGTGGACACTTCCCACTTTATGTGATTGGTTTAATTATGTCTACCGTGCTTACAATACCGATGGCAGGCTAAAAGATAGATAGACATTTCAACCTGTGAATTAAACTGTATTCATAGAAACAAAGACAGGGCTAATAATGATTCTAATAAAAGCTTTAGATTCTTGGACTATTGGCAGCATGCAAAAGAAATGTGGCACTAAACGACTCCGGTGGTTTGCAAGATTAGCCGTGGACAGACAGACACTGACTGTTCTAGAGACGGCTCGTAGAAGCTATGGCGTAGAAAAATATCGGTAGTTGAATAGTGTTTTTAATTTAAACTTTTTTTAAAATTCATATACAATATCAGCTAATCAAATAATACAGTAAATCAATTAGTCCCATTAAGCACTTAAAGGCCTGCTTTATACTTGATATTGATTGATATATATATTTTTTAATATTTTTTTTATCCCACGATTTTGTAACCCATTTTTCAACCCTGTGTCAATCATCTAATGTGATCCTGGGCTCTACACACCCTCTGCCAACCTGGGGAGAGCAACGGATTTAACTCATGCTTCCTTCATGCTTGAGTGTCCAAGTTGCTCCTTTATACCTGACAGGGGGGAGTTTCCCTGGTTGGACGTAGCGCGTGGAAGGAACACGTTATTCCAACCAGTTCCTTTCCCCTCCATCAGGCGCCCCAGCTGGCCAGGGGGAGGCAGTTTAGAGACCAGGATTACTGCATGTTTTTGTGAGGGTATCTACCCTAGGGGACACGGGGAGAACATGCAAACTCCACACAGAAAGGGCCTTTCGCCAACCCCGCCTTCGGGTATGGGCACTGATGACGCGGAGGAGGAAACACGCCACCAGCACCCACAGCGCCCCGAGCGGGAATCGAACCCAGGACCTTCTAGCTGTGAGGCGACAGCACTACCAACTGTGCCAACGTGCCCCCAATATTGATTGATATTCTGATTGTTTGTACAATGGCAAAAATATCTAATCTGCAAGCTCACAACATGTGTGCATGTTCGATGTACTGTGGTAATGGGCACTCAGACAGCCAAATACTTGCATCGTTCAGTCTAGCTTAAATAAAAATCTATATTTCGATAAGAACGATTAACCGTTGTGGCAAGAGTATATGAAAAAAACAAAAGAGGGCTGGCTGTGGGTGCTGTTGACTTTCTTTACCGTCTGAAGTAGTAGAAGCGACAGAAGACGGGGGAATGGGCCGGCTCCTCTCCCTTCTTGCTGCGGAGCACCCGGCACTCCCTGCACTTCTGCAGGTTGGGCCCGATCTCTGAGCACGAGTCGTCCTGGAGGAAGGACTCGCCCGTCTGCTTCAGCTTCTTCACCTTCCTCCAGTCCTTCAGCACGGAGCGAGGGATGCCGTCTGTTTGGGAGAGAGAGAGAGAGAGAGAGAGAGAGAGAGAGAGAGAGAGAGAGAGACAGACAGACAGGGACAGAGAGAGAGAGAGAGAGAGAGAGAGAGAGAGAGAGGGTTAACCCATTTAGGCCTGACGTCGAAATTAAAAAAAATGTATTTTCTGAAAGAAAAAACATGTTTCTATGTCAGTTGTTCTCAAACATATTCATGTCAAGGAACCCCAAATATATATCACATATATATCACATTGGCCGCTGACCCCCATCTGAAAATCTGTAGTTCCAGGGACCCTCTCAGTAGCAAAGATTTTAGTTAGAAACTCGCTCTGAAAGAACATATATTCAAAGAGTTCAGGCACATTTTCACGATTATTCAAAAATAGCAGACCTACAAGCTCGTAGATCTGCTATTTTTCAATAGCTAAATTATAACATAATGTTTAAAACACCAAAAGGGGTTCCCGCCCAAAATGGGTTATGAAAGGTGGTGTACCACGGTAAAATCCGCAGTGTTGGTTTATGAATGTAACTAAAATGAATAAAAATAATACATATAACCGTTCTGTATGACAGTGTATGTTACTACAATATGTATCTATCACATTCTGCAGTGGTTGGAGGTGGGAAAGTAGAACTGCCCGAAGCTCTTTAAACCCCCAGAATTCAAATCCAGGGCAGGACATAGAAGCTATGGATTGGTGCTTTAGGAGAAGGAGGATGTTACTGTGTGTAGTATGGATTTACTGTCTGGGGTCAACTGTATGTAATCTATTCAAGACACATTCCCGTCGTCTCTACGTTATTCTTTTCATTTCAGTTATAGCGATTTAAGCAATTTCCGTGTTCTTCTTTTTGCTGACACCAGCGCAATTGTTTTCTTCTTCAAATACATCAAAGCAGAGAGGAGAGAACACACAGAGCGAATAATACCCGCGAGGCATGGTGTGAAAGTGTGAACTAGACTACAGTTGTATAGAGCCGCAAGAAGTTCTGAACTCCTGGGTCCTGAGGGGCTCTGGGACCTCCAGGACCCAGGGGGTAGGAAATTAAACCGCTACAGTTGGTTTTCATCCCAAATAACGGTCTAATCCCAGGGACTATTTTAGGATGTGGGGGCACCATGGAAATCGACCACTTTCAACCTGATGTCCCTATGGACAAGTCAATAGATTACCGGCAGTTAATTGTCTCGTTGCAATGCAACCCGTTGTGAGCTTGTAGACTAGCTACTGTTTTCTATTCCTTGCACAACAAAGTGCATAGTGAGTAAGTGGTTATGCTGGTTGGTAAACAGAAACACACGGGTAGTGGACTGCCTATATGTTCTCACCATGTGTCCATAGTTCACTGCAATCTGTGGTTCATTCCAGACACAACTAAACACTTTGTTGACCCAGACTGGTCTCTTAACCCTAGCATATGGTATAAAACAGGGTATTAGATGACACAAAGAGGCCTATGTATTGTGGCTTTACATCTCAAATATAAGTGTTCCATGTCTGAAACTTAATAGCTAATGGGGGGAGGGGGGGGGAGTAGATGACAGACAGATGTTTGGCTGTGAATCGCAGGAAAGGTCATACGGTATGTAATACTGTGTGTGTGTGTGTGTGTGTGTCTGTGTGTGTGCGTGCACGCTTGTGTATGTGTGTGCGTGCATTTGCACACTACAGTATGTATCAAAGTGTTGGGCGCTATATGGCCGTCGAGCACACAAGTATCTGCCTGTCACTGTACTATACTATACTGCTGCTATCATACGAGAAGCCACAAACACGTGCACACACACACGCTAGCACACACACACACACACACACACACACACACACACACACACACACACACACACACACACACACACACACAATTTGGCATTAAGCATGACCCTCGGGACTAGACGCTATATTGGGTTACAGAGTCTGTACAGTAATGTACATTCTATTCCCTGTACTATATACTGTACAGTATATAGGCCCATAGCTTGTGTACAACTCGTGCAGATTAAAACACCTCAGGGCGCGGTGGGAACAAAGCACTGGGAAGGACCCTGATGGCACATATGAAGTTCATATGTAAGTATCCTGCCACAGTTGCTTTCAACTCCGTTAATGTGTCTCCCTTTTTCCCTCCCGCGCCCTAACTGGCTCTTTCTGTACGTATGTCATTCTTGTGCACGCGTGCGTGCATGCTCACTCGCACACACACACACACACACACACACACACACAAAGCGCCTGTCTATCCCCCAGCTGCAGACCAGATGTCAGTGAGTGTGTGTAACCCAACACTGTGGTGCTGTCATTGAATTCCTGTGCTCTTTAGGAACTCAATAGCAGCAACCAACAGGCACAGGGCCTTCGGCCATGAGAGCAGCTCATATCCAGGGTGTCCGAGAAGTATAAACAGCAGCGAACACAGAGGGGAAAACCACCGGGATGTCATCGGACGGGAAGGAAAGAGGGGAGGGGGTGGGGGGGAAGAAAGAAAGAAAAGAGAGAGAGAGAAATGGAGGAGAGAAGAAAGAACACTAGGAAAAGAAACAAACAAGCAAAGGAAGAACAGATTTAATTTCTTGACTCAAAACAGAAATTAATAACGCTGGTAATTGGGATTATTTAATGCGAACCAGCTTGTCGAGAAAAGAGCTGGCATCTCTTAACGGTGAACAGGCATCTACGCACAGCAGCAATATTGAAAAGAAAGTGGGCCAGTTCCTGACTTCCTTCACAGGTTTTACCAATGATACTAACGAAGGCTGTGTTCTATTTGACAGTGGTTCTCAAACTTTTTCAAAGAGTTAGACCCCCAAAACTCTGAGAGTGTACAAATGGAACCAGGTGGACCCTTACGGGAGGGAGTAAGTAGTACACACCTGTACTGGGCCATTTGGAACACCCTCAAGGGAACATGAGGGTCAGCATGCACAATATCATCACCCTGACTGACTCTGTCTCTGTTTGACCAGAATACTTACTTCATTAGTAGCATTGATAACACTGAAGGAAGTGAGGAAGATCAGTGCTATAACTGTGATACTGTATGTACTGAAGCTACCAATTTACCAGTGTGAGGAGATCCATGTCAGCATACTGAATTACACATAATATAGCACCGAAGCCATCTCGTAACCCCTCTAGGAATAGTTAACGCAAGCCAGCTTGGGCAGGATCGAGAGGTGAGAGTTGACGTGGCGTGGTGTGGTGTGGAAAACATGTGCTACACACACACACACACGCGCGCACACACACACACACACACACACACACACACACACACACACACACACACACACAAGCACATGCACACGCACACGCACACACACACAGAGATCACAGAGCGCTACTGTAGGTTATTGATTCCCCCCAAAACAAAATCATCTCAAGGACCCCAAATTGACCCCCACATCTGAGACGATTTCGTGCTAGAGCCTCAGATTTGTATTGTTAAAGATGTTCAAAAATGTTAAAAATCTTTAAAAAATGGCAGCCCTACAACTAAGCCAACACAACTGTTGTGTTTGTGTTGTGAGCTTGTAGATTAGGTTTAACGTGGTTAAACAGTTTTTGATACTATATTAACTAATTATCCAAAAAACTCTTGGAAACTCCTTAGGACCCCTGGGTCTGTAAGAACCAGTACTGTAGGTTAGAGCAGTGGTTCTTAAAGTGGAGTCCAGGGACCCCCAGGGTCCTTGAGAGGTTTCCAGGGGGTCACTACTGTCAGCTAAATGAATGATAGTTAAGAACCAAGTGATCCCAAATGGAGGGTGATCTACTCCGTACTCCGTAGCCTTATATTAACCAGCTGGGGGTCCCTGAAATATACAAATATTTAAGAACCACTGGGTTGGAGCATGGAGCACACTCCACTCGGGAACATTCTGTCCAGACAATGAGATAAGAGTGTTTCCAAAAAGCTGGAAGCCCAAGGGAGATTAGCAGTCACTCTTTCTTTTTCTTCAAGTGGCGCTCTTCTGAAATCTGAAATCTTCCTTTTGTCCTGCAGCACGCACTGGAACATTCATTTGATACGAAATGGATTATGCACTCCATCATACCAGATTAACTGAAGTTGCTAGCTAGTGTTTAATGTTTTGTGACTGGTGACCTCTCGTATAAGGTTGCTTACTTCACTCATGCAACTGTAAATTACCAAGCACCTCTGATTTAGCAAGAAAAAACTAAAAACTAAACATGCCCACTAAGTCACTAAGCTGTGAAACATCTGACCTTTAGTCTTGCCATTGTCAGACAATCAGAGTTCTCCGTTTAGCGATTATGTCTGGGCCTGCATGGGAACTTCTAAATGCAAGGTAGCTGGTAGAACAGCAACAAGAATAGCCGCTAACAACCACTGCTTTGAAAACCAATCATGCCACTAGTCCAATATGAAGGATCGCTCTAAGTCTTTGGTTTGGTTGTTCAATGCAGTTTTTCTCCTACTATCTAATTAATTCCACCCAGGCCTTGTGCGGAGGCTCGTTTCCACTTAAACCCGGCCCTATTCTACTTCCCTGACCGGGTTCTGTACGAAAATAGCTGATTATACAAGCTGCACAATGTGGTGCAGACCGCCTACATATTGGGCAAATAAAATGGACTCAAGCGTGCAAAAGCACGAGGCACAAATCCACATAACAATAAAAACCCAACTAGTGAGGGAGACATGAGGACTGCAGTGTGGTGACGTGGTTAGAGACTATTTCTTAACCACTTGAGCCTGATTTATACTTTGTTGTGCAACAGTGTTGTGCAGTGTGTCGCGACTATGAAACATTGAGAGTGATTAAATGCATTTTGCCTATAATGACATGCCCAAAACAGGGAGGGATAAAATGGAAAAAAGTGGAAAGCGTATAAGACTTCATTATCAAACTATGTCCAGTGTCCTGGACCAGTATGCAGAGAGAAGCCATATGCCTTGAAAATAAGAGCGTTGTTGATGCTACCTAACAATGTGAACGTGGGACTTACTGCTGCTGGCCAGTTTGAGTTTGGTCTTCTCCCGAGCTGATCTGAAGATGCCGTTGGGCTTCACCTCGTCCTCGTCCTTCTTCTTTGCCATGTCGTTCTGTTTCTTCTTGTACGTGGGCTTGGGCTGCCGCTTGGCGCGACCCTCCATCTTGCTCTCGCTGGTGTCAGAGTCGTCCCCTCCGCTCTCGGAACCCGACTCGTACGTCCGCTTGCTCCCCCGCCTCACCGGGGGCGTCGCCTTCCTCTCCTCCCCTCCGCCTGCTTCGATCTTCTCCTCAGGTTGCTGCCTTTCTTTCTCCCTCTCTCCTGCTTTGTTCAAGCTCTCCCTGTGGCTCTCCATCTCCACGTCGCCAGAGGTGGAGGCCAGATTGACCGAACAGGGTTTGATCATCTCCGACATGGCCACGACGGTGCTCACGGTGCTAATAGTGCTAATAGTGCTAATAGTGCTAGCGACGGGGCCAGGAGCCTTCTCTGGTTTAGCGGCACTGGTATTAGCAACACTGGTAGTAGTTGTTGTAGTAGTAGTTGTGTTCTTATCCTCCTCCGAGTGCCTGGTCAGCCAGGCTTTCTTCAGCTTGTGGTAGTTACTAGGCTGTCCGCTGCCCGCCGAGCCCGGTGTGGAAGGCTGGCCGTTGGGCAGAGGGCTGGACTTGCCTGGGGTGGTGCTACCGCTGGCTGAGCTGCTACTGCCGCTGTCCATGGAGGTGGAGGAGGAGCTGGGTTGGCTGGAAGAGGGCGGAGGGGGGGAACTGTGAAGGGGGGCTTTATCTGCTGAATCCGGGGTCGGAGAGATGACCCCAGGCGTGCTGGAGGTAGGGGCATTGGTGGAGCTGTTTCTCGACTGGGCCGCGGCCAAAGCGGCTTTGTGCTTCTTAAGGTGAACGAAAGAGGGGGAATAGGCTTGGCTGGAGCTGGAGGAGGCAGAGCTGGGCGTTGGGGTGATGCTAGGACTGGGGTGTGGGGTGCCTGCCGGACTAGGGGGTGGCAAAGACCCACCTGGGGATGTGGTACGTGACCCAAACCCCTCCTGGTGCTCTCCAAACCCTGAGTGGATCAACGTCCGGCCGCCAATGCTGGTTTTGTGGGTTGTGATCTCACCCCGGGCTGAAACGGAGTAGACCGATTCACAGCCAATGACCCCACCTTTATTCAGAACACCAAACCCTGGCGAGGCCAAAACCTCAGTCCTGCACACTGAGTTAGTGTTAATGGCCCCCACGGCTCCTCCCACATTCATGCGTTCATGAGCGGCCCGCATGAACGTCTTTTTATACTGTACGCACATGTCGTCCAGGTTAGTGTTGGGCTGGATGATCCTGCCAGCACCGGGGTTACAGCCAAGCTCCTTAATGCTCTCCCCCAGCCTTGGACACTCTGCCTGGGGCTTGATGGGGTAGAGCCTCCCTTGGGGAAGCTCCTTGTGGAGCATAGCACCGTGCCTATTAGCACCAGCGAGAGAGCTGCCGTCATATTTAATGCACGTCGATGGGCGTACGATGACCGATGCCATGGCCGCATGGGGTTTGCCTCGCATGGTTCCTCCCTTGTCTCCGAGGAACCAACCCCCTCTTTCCTGAATGGCCTCCCCGCCCCTCCAGACCTCCGCTGCCGATGACGTCGTCATCATCATCATGTCGGCACCGGTGCCGGCGGTCGAGGTCACTGCGGCGGCGACCCCATGACCTTTGACCTCCCTGAGCTCGGGCAGTAGCGTAGGCGGCTTCTGCTGCTCGGCCGATGTCTTACTGCCGGCCGCCGGTAAGCTCACTGGCTGGATGGGCGTGAGTGTCGGAGGGGACAGGCGGCCCCCGTAGCCGCCTCGCTCCCTTTCCCTCTCCCTCTCCCTCTCTCGTTCCCTCTCCCTCTCTCGCTCCCGATCGGCGGCCTCTTTGCGCTCCAGTGCGTGCTGCGTGGGCGGGTGGAACACGGGCGCTCGGTGAAGAGATGGCATTCCCCTGAGCTGCTGCTGCTGCTGCTGGTGCTGCTGGTGCTGCTGATGCTGCTGATGCTGTTGGTGCTGTTGGTGCTGTTGGTGCTGTTGGTGCTGTTGGTGAAGTTGGTGCTGAGGGTGCTGTTGGTGCTGAGGGTGCTGTTGGTGATGGGAGTGGTGTTGGTGGTGATGGTGGGGGTGGTGGTTGAGGCCCGAGGAGGAAGAGGAGATGGAGGAGGAGGACGAAGAGGAGGAGGTGGAGGAGGAAGGAGAGATGGCGGGGCTGTTGCGCCGCTCCATCCTCTCCATCCCCACGTGATGGTGTTGTTGTTGTTGATGATGATGATGATGAAGATGCGGCTGTTGGCCGAGTGCTACCTGCTGGCTGAGCTGCTCTGTGATCTTCCCTGCCAGACCCTCCCCTCCCTCCGGATGGTGTTTGATTAGCGGTGGCGGCTTGGAGAGGGAGCCTTTGGTGACGTAGCCGCCCAGGTTCAGAGCCCCTTGGCCGGCCGCCGCCGCCGCCACCACCACTCCAGCTCCTGGAGCACCGGCCGACACTTTCTCGTAGTAAGAGTTGAGCTCCTTGGAGGGGTAAAGTCTGGGAGGCTCGTTGACCACGCTGTTGGACAGCGTGGTGAAGTAGTTGCTCTTCTCCGTCTGGATGACGTGCGGGTGGGGGTGGGGGTGGGGGTGCGAGTGGCCGTGGCCAGTTTTGAGGCCGGGAGCAGGGAGGTGGGGAATGCGCTGAGGGAAGGACGGCTCTCTGTCTCTCTCTCTCTCCCTGTCCCGGTCCATCCCGTGGTCGTTGGAGCGGTGGATCTTAGCGGTGAACGGTGCAACCTCGATGCTCTCCTGAAGAATCCTGCGGTTCTCTTCTTTGTATTTGCTGGCTCTCTCGGCTGCATCCTGGGAGGATAAAAAACGTGTTAATGTCTGTGATTTTTAAACAGGATAATGTTAAAACGAATCGATTGCGTGTTCTTAGGCTACTACAGAATCTTTCTTTACTACAGTTCTTTATAACAGCATCACAGTCTTATGAAGAGTACCTAGTACATAATTGCTTCATACACTGTCTAGTCAGAACTGTCCAATGACACCAATTCGATTCAATTCGATAGATTTCAGTTAACGTAATTCTCAAAGCTCAATTTGATTGATCGGTTTTCTTGAGATGTATTACCGTATTGCAAATGTTTCTGTTGCTGTTATTGTGCACAGGCGCCTGGGTTCTGGCTGTGCGTGGGTTTTTGTTATCATGTACCTGTGTCTGTGCCAGACGAGCCTGCTTGCTGTGGGCGTCTAGGTAGAGGCGGTGCAGGTGGGCGTCTTTGCCCGTGGGCGTTCGACTCCTGTCCGTCTGTTCCTGCTTCAACTGGGCCAACGTCAGAGTTCTGATTGGATCCACAAACCCTTTCTTATCCATGTCACTGGGGGGTAGAGAGAGGGAGAATTAGATTAATTCTATATTCACCATCAGTCAACATCAGATAAATTAGTCGATGACTAATTACTCAATTACTATTTTACTGGAGAGAAAATTGGGTGAGCAGAAGGGAGTGCATTCTTCTGCATTTTTCTCTCTCTACTATCCATTGTATAAATAATTCAACATAATACTGAATGATGTCATGTACAATACATCCATCCAAACAAACAAATGAATGAACGACTAAAGTGAGTTCTAGGAGGCTCAAATATGCCAGTAATCTAATAAGCGGAAGACATGTTTAGCTGCATTTCATCACGGGAAACCATGACACACACAAACACACACAGTACAATAAGAGAAAACAGAGCAATGAGGGCGAGGGACGGGTAAATGAACGTCAGGGGGGGTTGTGAAAGAAAGAACGACCAGGATTTAAATGAGAACAAAAGAGAGGAAGAGCGAAGCCTGATTTAGACCTGCTTGCGCATCACGTCTCGCACTGAAAATAGCAGAACGGCTATTATCGGCAACGAGACACCGGCCCGCAACTAAATATAAATCAAGCTTAACCTTAACCCTGGGAACATAAGCAGAGCCACGAGACAGAAACCACACTAGACTAAACCAACTATCAAATCTATCATCGGAAACAATCAAACAAAAAACCAGAGCAAATTGGAATGCTATTTGGGCCTAAACCTGAGCACTGTCTGTGACTGATCCAAACACATGGAATCCATGACTATGTACAGACTCAGTGAGCACTGCCTTTCCATGGAGAGAGGCAGACCTGTCTCCCAAGGGAAGACAGACTGTGCACCATCCACCGCACACAAGATGAGGCGGAAACCCAGCTGCACTGTCAAACTACCTGCCAACTGTACCAAGGCATCAGAGAGACACACTTCCCACTGATTTATACAAACCCCCCAAAAGAGTTTGAAAACATGACTATTAACATAGAGAAACGTATCCCATATCCCATGTGCCATGCTGGGTATATTAGTACAGCAATGTGCAGAGCTGTTGAGACAGGAAAAAGACAACAACCACACCACTGTAAAGACATCTGTAGTGGTCTCGGTACATACAAACCCATGAGATACACGTGTTGCAGATCTCTATTCTAGTCCTAGGTTTTTTAATTGTACTGTAGACTTGTTTTTATTTCACACTTGCTTTGGGCAATGTAAATGAAGGTTTTTCCCACGCCAATAAAAGCTCCTCTGAATTAAATTGATTAAGAGACAGCAGCGGTTTTCAAGATATATGGAGAGAACTGAATGTTCTCTGCCCTCTGCAGTGTGTGTGCGTATGTGAATGTGCGCGTGCGTGTGCATGCGTAAGTGCATGTGCGTGTGCGTGAGGGGCTATTCAGCACGGTCTGAATAATAGCATATGGTTTCGTAACGAGGCCAGCAGTAAATGAGGCCTTCTGGGTCTGCAATCATTCAGTGTTATTATTAATATTATCTGTCTGTCTCGCTCTCTGTAGCGCACAGTACTAACAGGGGAAATGGCATGCTTTTCAAATTCTAAAATTATCTCTGTACATCATTAATTCGGCCCATTGCTCTATCTCTGTCTCTCACTCTTTTTGAAGATCAACACTTTATCAAGTGTTTAACAGACATAACACTAAGCAAAGGAAAATGCTCTAACGATTTAATGAAGTTGCTCTACTTCGTTAGATTCTTCAATACAACTCATTCACTCTCGTGGGCCTTGAATAGAACCGATTGCTATTCAAATGCCACAAGGACAGACTCTGTCTAGTCTGCTGCATTCACTTCTCTGGCAAAAACAAATTAGGCCTTTGTCTCACTTTTGCAGGATGGAACCCAAACACCAACTTCCATTCAAATACAAGTAAATGTGTCTGGTAAGGTGTGAGAGGCTTCTGTTGAATTCTAAAGGTCTGATTCATAAAACAATATATTGTGTACAGCACAACACCGTTAGAAATCCTTCATATGTTGTATACAACTGCAACTCTAGCTGCAAATGGTTGGTGGTTCCTGTAAATTATTGACAGCTAGGAACCAAATGGACATTTAATGAGAACACTTTACTCACTCTTTGTGTAGCTCCACGGTGTTCTTGGACAGCGGAGGGCTGGCGTGCGTGTTCATCTTGATGGCGGCTCTGTGAGCGTCGGCGCTGGCCGGTCGCACCGGCATGTGACTCAGCAGACCCCCCAGACCGTCCGCAGCACCACCCTGTGTGTGCTGCAGCCACGGACTGGCTGTGTTCTGGACACACACACACACACACACACACAGTCAGTACATTGCTTTTAACCACACAAACCCTAGCGCCTTTATTCTGGGGCGAACATTCGTTGCAATCTGTTGCCAAAGATATTAGTATACAGTGAAAACAAGAGGGGGCCTAGTATGCACTATGCAGCCCTGGGGGACTCCGGGCAACTACGGTAAGTATTCTATTGTAAGAGAAGGCAGAACACATCACACGCACACACACACACACACACACACACACACACACACACACACACACACACACACACACACAATCTATGTAAAGCGCCTTGGATAAAGGCGCTATATAAATGCACCATTTACCATTTACCGCACGCATGCACATGCACACGCGCGCATGATCCTCTCTCCCTCTCAGCCTGCCAAATATCTTTCTCCCATTTTCTCTTCCACAGAAATGTGGAAGAGATGTTTCATCATCCCTCCATGGTTGTGTTCATTCTCTGTGCCTTCCAAGACAAACAGACAGGCAGCCTCTCTCACACAGACAGACATTACATCGTCTTCTTCACACACTAAACTCATTCCAGAGAAGGAAGCACTGGGAGAAAAGAGGGAAGGAATGGGGCTAATCACGGAGGGGTGGAAAAATAAAGAGAGGGAGAGAGTGAGGGAGAACAGAGAAAGAATGCAGAGAAGTCAATTAAATATAGAGGGAGAGACGGATGGAGAGGTAAAAAGGAGAGAGAGAGGAGAGAGAGAGAAGACAAGGGAGGAATGGAGCGCTAGGTGGCTGTGTGCTCAAACACGAATACACACACACACAGTCACACGCACACGCACACGCGCACACACACACACACACACACACACACACACACACACACACACACACACACACACCCCGCAGTCCGTGGGGAGAAATGGACTGACTTGTTTATCAAGACACAGTCATCACAGGAAAAAGGTTTTAGACAAGCACAGTGTCTGTCCTCTATTGACCCTCTCTCTCTGTCTCTCTGTCTCCTCCTCTCTCTCATCAGCTGCCACTAGTGTTTCTGTCACATACTCTGCAGCCAGTCAGTTCCAGTTAGTACCAACTCCAACAGTTATCGTATGAACACATCATTCCATTTAGGGAGGTAAATTGCCATGGGATATCTACTATATAATGCGCCACGTCTCTGCATACGCGTGTGTGTATGTGTGTGTACGGTTGTAATGCACGTAACTCGAGAATCGTTTGACCGACCGACTTCATATTCGACACAGACGTTCCACACCCCCACAGGGAGTGCAGTGCTAGGTATCGAGTCGGTCGGACCCACGGTACTCCAGAACCACCACAAAAGGCTTTGGTCAGGCTCTGCCACTTGCCCTAATGAGGCCAACTCCTGGAAATTGCACACCTGGGCCAAGCTGCCTCAGCCAATTGAGGCTCAACCAATCAGGCTCTGCCAGTGGGCCGAATTGATTGCAAAGTACACTTTTCAGTTTGCAGTCTTCACACACACAGGCACATAAACAGATCTCCATGTGGGACACCGGCTGACAGTTAAAACGGGTGCTATGAAAACATATATCATTAGGTTCCCAAGTTGCATCGTTTCCAAGTAGGCCGGTGGCTGACTGCGACGGGCACGTACAGGTCTAGTTTCTAAAATACGGCAACACACGCACACTGACCCAGACCCACACACACGCGCACACACACAGTGACCCATCCACCTACCCTCCTGATGGTGTTCTCTGAGTTGACTGATACAGCTGGGTTTTCAGGGTGCACCCACTTGGCGGTGGGGCCCAGGTTGAGTCCTGGGGGGTACGTGGAGGGGGTGCCGTTGGGGTACTGCCACAGGATGGGGTATAGGCCCAGCCCGGCTGCCCCGCCGTGGGACTGAGCCAGCAGTGAAGGCCCCTGTCCCTGGAAAGGACAAAAAAGTAGTATATATATTTTTTTAATTATTATTATTTTTTAGTTAAAAAAGTTTTAAAAATCTCGGGATTCTCGGGATCCACATGGGAATGTCGTGGAGCCACGACATTGCTATGATGTATGACTCCGTATTGACTTCCATTATAAAATGATGAAGTGAGGGACGCTTTTATCATCATACATCATCTCATTCTGGCTAATCACAATTTGCGTCCTCCTTCAATGTTTGTGTTTGCACAAACACTCAAAACTGGCCATTCATTGTCAATGGCATTCAATGTTTGGGTTAGGACAATGTTTGTGTTTACACAAATCCTCAAAGCTGGACATAGGAGCAGCTAGCTAGCGCCCCTCAAAAATATGACATTATGTCGGGGAAAAAGATCTGTATTTCCTACTGGCCGTGTGCACATTCACAATTCATTTCCACTCATCATCTAGCAGATTACGTGATTAGCTCTGGACACACAGACAGACACACACAGACTGACCTTCTTATAGACAGCAGAGCCACACAGTAACAAATGCTAAATTCCAAATGGGGGGTTTACCTGTAGGAACTGTTGCTGGTGAGTGGCCGCTGGGTGGCCGTGAGCAAGCGCCAGGTGTCCCAGCCCGCCGGGGGAGTCGAGCCGAGGGTGGGCCCCCAACATGGAGGCCGTGTCCCGGGGGTGCATCCCCGGGAGCATGCCAGGGGGCAGGAGGTGGGAATGGGGGTGGGGGTGAGGGTGTGAGGAAGGGGGAGGAGGAGGCGGGGCGAGCAGGTGCGTGGCGTGGGATCCGGGCGTGAGGCAGGGGGAGTGAGGGGACGGGGAGTGCAGCGGATGCAGGTGCGGGTGGAGGTAAGCCGCCACGTGATTGGACGAGAGTGCGGCAGAGTTCTCGCCGTCCGAGCGGACCAGCGCCGGGTCCCGGTACACGGTGAAGGTCTCGTTCTTGTCGATGATCAGCGGGCTCTTGGTGTTGCTGTTGTGGCCGGCGATAATACTGCTGGACTCCGAGCGTGAGGGGACGGGCTTGAACACGGAGCGAGGGGATTCGGGCGGCTCCGGCTTCACGACAGAACCCGAAGCCCCCGAACGCCCCGTCGGGGGAGGAGAGGAGTCACAGTAGCGCGACGGTTTGTGTTTGGAGACCTCCGGTGAGGTGTTGGGTTTGGGTCTGGAGACGTCCAGCAGGGCCGGGTGGGGCTTGGGTTTGTGGAGATCGGCCGGGTGCGTGTTCATGTGCGTGTTGGGGAAGGGGTGGCTCTGTGGGGTGTGGGGTCTGGGTTTGAGGGGCTCTATGTGAACGGGGGACAGTGGGTGTGGGTGTGGGTTGGGGCTGTGGCTGATCCTGGGCTTGGCCAGTTCAGGGGAAGGGTTTGACCTCATCTTGTGTTGTTGTTGTTGTTTTCTGGTGTCGTCTGACAGATGAGAGCTCTTAATGCAGGGCAGGATGGAGGAGTAGTGCTGCTGGGGTGGTGACGGTGTGTGATGGTGATGGCGCTGTTGTTGCTGTTGCTGCTGTTGTTGTTGTTGTTGTTGTTGATGATGATGCTGTTGTTGTTGTTGTTGCTGTTGATGATGATGTTGATGTTGTGGATGAAGCTGATGATGATGGTGTTGATGAATGGCAGCCTTCTCTTTCTCTGCCAGCACCACGTTTTCAGCCACTGATGTTACAGGCCTGCAGAAATAAAAAGACAAATTATGGAATAGTAACAACAACAACAATAATAATGCTGATACATTTTACCTTTATTTATGTAGAACACTAATTAATTCATACATTCATTCACAACACATCAAGTGCTGAAACAGAGGATCCACCTGTGCACCAAGTCTCACCTGATGACCTCCGAGTGAGCGAACTCTATCTTGCTGCCTCTGTCGAGGCCTCTAGCTGCCGTCAAGGCGCCTCCTCCACCTCCCGTCATGGCTTGCTGCTGCTGCTGCACGGCGGGCTCCAGGTCCGCCCTGCGGCCTCCCTCCGACGGCGAGGGAGAGGGAGGCACGGGAGGGGAGGAGACGGGCGAGGGGTTGAGGGGGAGGTAGGGCGACAGGGCCGTGGACTCTGTGTTCTGGGAGGCCAGCAGCGCCGACACGGCCTCCGAGCTCTCCTGGTGCACGGTGGCCTGCGCTTCCTCCGTGATGTCGATCACGCTGCTGCCGCCGTGGAGGTGGGATGAGGACGGCGTCTGAGACCGGGACGCGGCTGGAGAAGAGCCACAGGAAATGGAAATGACGTCATGGTCGTTGTGGAATGTTTTTTTTTAATAATTGTAATGTTTAGTGCACTTTGGAGGGCCTTCAACATACACCCAGGGCTTAAAGCTAAACATTTTTTTGCAAATCTACACTGATCTCATTAAATGACCCCTATGAAATCCTCAGGACTGAAATCTGTCCCCAGGACTGAGAACTTTAATATTGTATATACACATAACAGACCATTCTATTCTGTAAATGTTAATGCCCCTGTCCTGAACCCAATTTGTAACCGTTGCAGTTTGTAATTATTATTATTGCCATTGAATTGCTTTGAGCCTATGACCTATTCATTGTGTCAGACCATATTGTTTTTATTATGATATATATGTTATAATACCTTTCACAGTGCTTTTGTTGGTCTCCATAATGTTATTATTATATATATTTTATAATACCTTTCACAGTGCTTTTGTTGGTCTCCATAATGTTTATTATTATATATATGTTATAATACCTTTCACAGTGCTTTTGTTGGTCTCCATAATGTTTATTATTATATATATGTTATAATACCTTTCACAGTGCTTTTGTTGGTCTCCATAATGTTTATTATTATATATATTTTATAATACCTTTCACAGTGCTTTTGTTGGTCTCCATAATGCAGCCTTGGACGACGTCGGCGGTAACCTGTTGCCGCGGCGACCGTGTGATCTGCGTCACCGCCGCCAGCTCCTCGTCCTCCTTCGTTATCGCCGCGGCCCCCGTCTCCTTGGCGACGGGCTTCTTGCCGGCGCCGCCCCCGTCCTCCTCAGCATGGAGCTCCGCCCACGGAGACAGCCGGCCAACGAGAGCTGGCGAGGGCTCGTCCGGCTTGGACCCCTGAGCGGCGGGGGAGGCGACGACTGGCTTCTTCTCCTCCTCCTCCTCCTCCATCTTGGACACGCTGGCGCTGGTCGACGACGACGACGCCTTCAGTTTCAGCTCGTTCTCGGAGTTGGCCTCCGAGGAGGAGGAGGACGAGGACGAAGAGGAGGACGAGGAGGACGAGGAGGAGGAGGAGGAGCAGGAGGAGAGGGCCGTCCTCTTGTTGAGCGGGTTCTCAGAGTCGCTGCTCTCTGATAGGTCCGAGGTGGTGTCTGTCTTCAGCCGCTTCAGGCCCGCCTTCTTCTCGTCCTCCTCCACCTTCCTCCGCTTGTTCACCACCGCCTGCTGCTGCTTGGCCTTGGCCTTGGACTCTGGAGGACACATTATTATTATTATAAACCTTTCAAGCTAGCGTCCCTATTTTGGGGTATAGAGAATACGAAGAAGTATATACAGTAGGGCTATTAAATCAATAATTGAACCCACTGTATTATTGCTGAAGCCATGCATGAATTAATGAATTATGTACCCCATCCTGTGGCAGTAATATTTTTTTAATTATGTTAATGAGTTGCTTAGACTGATGCCAGTGGTTGTTGGTTTACCTGTGATCCTATAGTTTACTAAGGCATTACACTGCTTCACAGTTCTCTCTGCATTTGATGTACTGTTATGTGTTACTATACATACATACAGTGGCTCTGGATAAAGAGCGACGGCTAAACGACCCACAGTGTAAGTTGTACAGTGTAAATGTGTGTTCCCATGTCCCACCTCTCCCCGCGGGCTCCTCTCTCCTGTCCTTCTCCTCATCCGGAACGCTGCTGTCCGATCCTTTCCTCCTGGACGAGCGACAGCTGCGCTGCTCCCTCTGCTCCCGGCCCGCCCCTCCGCCGGGCGAGTGATTGGGCGGCTGCTGGCCGCTCTGCTGCTGCTGCGGCTGGCCCTGCTGCTGCTGCTGAGAGGCCGCCGCCCCCGCCGTGCCCTTGGGGGAGGGGCCTGATGAGGTCATGACGGGCCGGGGACTGTTGGCCGTGGCTCTTGTGTAGTGACCCTGTGGCAGGAGTACAACACAGCTCAGTGACTGGAAGCAAGGCGCTGAGGCTTGGTCAGATTCACAAGAAATGAGTTCTTCATCTTCTTCAAAATGATGGATCATTGTCGGCACTAAAGAAAAAGCGCCTATGACAAACACTAATATGAGTTAATGTGTGCGCATCAGTTTCTTTAGAGAAGAACATTAGTCAATATTACTATTAGCTTAGGCTTATAATGATGGTGATATACCAGTCACATATCCTGTTTCACGTTACAGCGTTGTTGCTGTTAAGCCATGGAGTGATGGGTGGCTAGCCCATGCATTTATGTAAGCCATAATTATGTAGAATGTGTAGATATTACAGAGTGTATCTGTTACACAAGATCATTTACCTGCACTGCACTATACATGTACAGTACAACCAGACCTACACACTATTAAATTTAAAATGTATAACCCGACGGACATGTTGTTTCTCTAAAACACCTTACATAAGAGCATAATAGGTTGAATGTGTTTTGTGTATGGTTGGCTGGCTCCGGTCTCTAACCCTGGGAGCAAGGAGCACAGTGAATGTGCAGTTACCAGTAAATGGAATGAACCAAATATGAATACCCCTTGTTAAAGGGATTCATGCATATCCGGTCAAAATGTTAAATTGCACCATTCTGATTCTGAAGATTCTGTTACCACATGATAAATGAAATGTATTCTTCATTGTATCATCAAAACACCTTTTCATTGTAACTACAGTTTAGAAGTGCTACAATTCATCCCTGAAAGTAATCTAGCATGTGGCACATTGCTCTGAATAAATAACGAACGAATGCTAACAAATCTAATATTTTTTCATAATTTGTATCTAAATTGAAAAGCAACTACAAATACAGTTGTACAAAACTGCCTAGTTAGGAAAAATACAGAAGTAAAAAATATGAAAGTAATCCATGAAGTTGTTACAGGTATTAAAACATTAAAGGGGATATTGTTTTGGTGTGTAGGAGAGCAAGTACCTGAGTGTTTCCAGTGGTCCCGCTGGGTCTTCCTCCCGCCATCTGTGAGTGTCAACAATAACAACAACATCAATAAACAACAACAAAAATCGGGGACAACTCCTGAAGCCACACTGTGCCTTCATCACGTTAAAGCCCATTGATTGATGTACAGCTGTGAGGTGAGCGTGCTGGTGACTTCAGACTGGAGTTGTGAAGCAAACAAACAAAAAGGCACATTGCTTTAAGGCTGTCTCCGTCAACATATAGAGGAAAGCCCAGCAAATGGACCGTATTGACACAGCAGCCAATCTGCTCTCACAGTACGTCCTGAGGTAGGTGCGAATAACGTGTTCTGTCACAGACCGTACAGTATGTGCGTGAATACGCTCTAACGGACCAGAGGATGACAGGGAGCAGACGGTCAGCTGCTATTCTTGATGAGAAACAACTCAATCAATTAGGCCTAATGCACAAAGACTGGCTGTCTGGTGATCTGACCAAATAAAGAGTAACTGCATTAACCACTTAAAACCTAGTGTCTCTATTTTGGGGCATATCATAATAGGCGTTTTTTTTCCTAGCAATAGAGGGTATGCGCGTGACATCATCATCAAACCAGGAAGTTATGCGGGAACGCCTACTGAGTGGCAAAAAACTACTTTCTGGCCTTGACAGCCCATACATCCAAACAAAAAGTCCAATATGATTGCATTAAACGACGTTAAACAACGTTAAACTCAATTTGCCACTCACTTTGCCACTCGATTTGCCATTCACTTTATGCATGTGTATACCCTCAATAGCAATAGTAGCAATCTACGTCATATCACAGCGCTTGTGGATCTGTCATTTTTGCTATTCATCAGGCAGGCAGGCAGGCAGGCAGGCAGAGACAGACAGACAGACTAGCCGAGTGATGGCAACAGAAGCACTAGACAGCAACACACACACAGCAGATACAGCCACACCACAGGAAACACCACCACACATTGGCTGCAGTAAAGACCAGCTGGCTCCAGCATTTGCGCGTGTGCAAACTTTTAAGCGTGTGTGAATCATCCAACAAGCATGTGTGCTTATATATATGCATGCTCAGGCATGTCTAGTGGAGTGCCAATGGCTTCGTGTTGACACATGGTATATCGTCAATGACAGTGAACGCAGGTGTTTGAGAGTATGCATAATCCGTACGTGCATGCGTGCATGTGTACTCTACTCACGTGGGCAGTGTTGTTGTTCTGACTGGAGCGTGACCTGCGTCTGGAGGTGATTCCAATGTTTTCTCCTTTCAGCAGCGAGTGAACGACGTCATCTAGGAAGGTCATCTGCACCATGGAGGGGTCAACATTCTGAGGCTCTAGCACCTACACACACACACACGCGCACACACACACACACACACACACACACACACACACACACACACACACACACACACACACACACACACACACACACACACACACACACACACACACACACACACACACACACACACACACACACACACACGCAGAACGTAAGGATTTGAGACACTGTGCTGTGTGCATAACTGCATATGTTATCTGGGAAAGGTCATGCCCACCTTAACGGGGGCCTCACTGAGAGAGGAATATTGAACCACTTAAGCTCTGCGTGTATACCTCGTCGTAGGACGATCCCGTACACAACTAGCCAATCGGCAGTGTGTCGCAACGCAATGGGTTGTGAGCTG
>NC_139719.1:27219556-27224556 GCF_964188405.1 Protomyctophum parallelum | reverse complement strand
TGCCTCCTCCTTCTCCTCCAACATCCATCCATCAATTTTACAACACTTCATGGGATTTTCCACACAGCGTGCACGTGTGTGACTGTGGTACTGTGTGTGTGTGTGTGTGTGCATGCGTGCGTGCGTAAATGCGTGTGTTCGTGAATGCATTTATGGGTGTTGTCTGAATGTGAAATACTCGCCACTTTGCCAAAGCTTTTATCAACAAAAAAAACATCCTACAGTACATGTTTCCTACATGACCTTCCTTCCTACCTTCCTTTATACTTCCCTCTCCTCCTTCCACCGTGTGCACGTGACGAGTTTGTGTGTGTGTGCGTGTGCGTGCGTGCGTGCATGTGCGTGTGTGTGTGTGTGTGTGTGTGCATGATTATGTGAGAGAGAGGTCAGAAATAAAGAAACCAACTTGCATATGAGGAAGAAGATCAGAAAGAGAGACAGAAAGAGAGAATCAGCCTATGAAGGAAGGAACATCAGAGAGAGAGAGAGAGAGAGAGAGAGAGAGAGAGAGAGACTCAGCAGGGAGCAGGGGAGCAGAACAGCACACTAGATGAGGTTATGCCTTTCATTTCACCTTCCCATCTGTCTCCTCCCTCTCTCTCTCTCTCTCTCTCTCCCTCCCTCCCCCCTCTCTCTCTCTCTCTCTCCCTCCCTCCCTCCCCCCTCTCACTCTACCTCTCTTCCATCCCCCTCCACCCCCCCCCCTCTCTCTCTCTCTCTATCTACTGCAGTGTTCTACTTTCCGTGCCTCGCCTACAGTCGTCCACCTCTGAAAGGGGAAAAAAAAAAGTTACTTTGCTTTACTTTCGGCGTCGGTGCTCAAAATAGCACCGCTGTGTCTGTGTGTGTGTGTGTGTGTGTGTGTGTGTGTGTGTGGGTGGAGGGGAGTTGTACAAATGTAGTATGGTAGTATGGGTACATTTTTTACAGCCTCAGCATTACAAATGGACAAAATAAACACGAGGGTTCTTGATGTAGCTGTGATCCTAGTTTATTGATGCACTGACTACACTGTCTCTCTGCATTTGATAAGGTAAAGCAAGGTAAACACATTACCTTGCTTACTGTAAATCACCCTGGATTAAGATCGTCTGCCAATTGCCTACACTGTAAATTGATTAACAGTACGTGTGAAGTGTGGAGCTGCTACTGGCTGCCACGGCAGGAAAGCCTGCTACAGTGATTTTCAACCTTTTTAATTTCATGGACCCTCAGTTTTATATGCATTAGTCCATGCCACGGTTCCATTTCTACTGCACTATTAGAGTTACGGACCTGTGAGGGTCCATTTGGTTCCTATTAGTTAGAGAAAATGGTAGTACATTTCAATGAACTAACATAGTGCAGGATCAAGGAGGGAACCCATGTGACATCATGCAGTATTTCGAGCGACGGCCACAATACCGCTGTCATGTAATTGCGTTGTGATTCGCTGGACTGGAAAACAGAGATGTGGAGAACAAAAAAAAACAAAAGACAAATAACGCATCTAGAAGGGAGCCCCTGCTATGCTGCGTGTACTGAAATATCTAGCTAGGCATCTATCTAATCCATCTGTTTATGTAGCTGTTCTCACACACACACACACACACACACACACACACACACACACACACACACACACACACACACACACACACACACACACGCACACACACACACACACACACACACACACACACACACACACACACACACACACCATCTATCATTCAGCCACAGATCATGTTTACTTTCACAGAATGACAGAAGACTAACAGCGTACAACCTACTTTACATTCTGACCACAGCACTCTAATGCTAGCATTGGTGTGAGTGTGTGCGTGTGCGTGTGTGTATACGTATGTGTGTGTGTGTGTGTGTGTGTGTGTGTGTGTGTGTGTGTGTGCGTGCATGTGTGTGCGTGTGCGTGTGCATATTTTTAGAGCTGTTATTAGGAAGAGATTGTGGTCAGGGTTTAGGATTAGATTAGACAACTATTACACTTTGTTGTGTGGAGATGTCACATTATACTAGCCGGATCTACAAGCTATTTTTCGGGAATTTTCTGATATTTTCAATCCTATCCGAAAATGTGGATGTCCACACAAGTAAAGTATTATAGTAATGTGTGTGTATATAGTTTGCGTGCGTGCGTGTGTGTATGTACAGTATAGCACATACTCCTCAGAGAGAGCACTGTGCCATATTACTACTTCCACTACAACTGTTACCATCTATTCTGGCCAACCCTGCTTTTAGACACAGTTGCCAAGGCAACACGGTCACCATGGTCACCAGCATCGCTGCTTGGCTTCGCTTCACAAATGGAGGTGTGTTCTTTTTTCCATCAGGAGCACTAACGTATGCAACACTCACGCATGCACACACACACACACACACACACACACACACACACACACACACAGAGGTCAGAAAACACACACACACACACACACACACACACACACACACACACACACACACACACACACACACACACAGTAAAATGTGTTCCTTTAAGTCTGCAATAGGGGCTGCAACTATCGATCATTTTTCTTAGCGATTATTCCATCAATTAGATTTCCGATTAATCAAATAATGGAGAATGATATACATACAGCGCATATTATCACCAATTCAATGAACCACTTGCTGTATGTCTTGTTTTGTACTTTGTCACACAACAGTGTCATACAAAAATATCCTATCTACAAGCTCACAATGTACAGTAGATACAGTAGGCTATCATTTTGACCGTTTTTTATAACGTTAAACAATTAATTATTGATCTGATTTAATGATCAATCAAATAAATTAGTGGGATTAATTGCTGCAGCCCAAGTGTGTGTAGCATAGTCCATATGAATACATAATGACAACACCTGGCCCAGCTGGTACAAACACACGTCCCCAGGGAAATTTACGAGCGCTCTTACTGTAGGTAACCTGCACCAGGGACTAAACCCACATAGACTTACAGTACCTACTGTATGCAACTAAACTACAGTCTGCTATATTATGAAAGATAGCAGAGGAGAACGCAAATCATAGAAGATAATTTCCTCCTGCTGTTGCCTGCTATTATAGGAAGCTCTCACTGCGAATCAATGCACTGATCCCTGACCAGGGGTCATCCCTGACCAGGGGTCTTGTGATGGACAAACGTTGACAACACAACAGTACAATAATATGATACCAGCGAGGCAGAAACAGCAAAGACCTTGCCCTAAATGTATACCAGTGGACTCCTAATGTGTCATAGTGTCTATGCCAACATGCTACAGGTTTTAAAACGATAGTATTTCTGCCTTCATTGAAATCAGTGTCCTACCTAATAGACCTGGAGAGTGGAGACGGCATGGCAAGTCAGCCACGGTACGCTGGCTGTATACAGTGATCATTGCAGCACGGTCTATTCCATTCAGTGCTACCATCGCACAACAACACACATTACATGAACCAACTAAGACTATTCAGAATATAAATGTCTGTGTATGGCCACATTGAGGAGCCCCCGGCTGTCCCTCACTCCCGTTCTTCTCATCACTGAAACAGACCTTTATTCTGCTTAAAGTTGGGCCTGGAATAAAGTGTACAGTATATTCCTTTCATCTGCATATTGCAATCCCTTAAGGTGCGTTCAGACTTGGATGGTTAGAGCGGCGCGATTACACACAAAGTCAATGCAAAGACGATAAATGCGCAAACGGGTGCGGCGCGACCTGCCGCGGTACAAACAGGACGAAGAACCACTGAGGCGAATTTATACATTCAGGTCTGAACGCAGCTTCAGTTCACCACTGTCCTGCAGAGCTCTACACGGCACCGCTAGTCTACAACTCTACACCAAATCTCTGCATCCAAAGGTTTACTGTTTCAGCCAAATGTCCGCCCTATAGGAAAGGGTTCATGTGATGAACTACACAATGATCAGAGATCGTCAACATGAACATGACACGTCTTAATTAATGGACAGAAGACTTGTGTGCAGGTTAGATAGATACGTAGATGTTGACGAATGTTGTCGATATGGTTATTTATTATTTATCGTATGTATTGTTCATGTTGTTCACGTTCAGTGAAGTCTACCTATCGTACTGCAACGCTGCCTGTTGCCATGGAGATGGCGAGGCAGGACGAGAGAACGCAAAAAATAGAAAATAAAAAAAGCTGGTGGGAGTGTATGTGTGGTTTATATAATTTAAATATACTGTACAGTATAAATATATACGTATACTGTACATGTGTGTTTGTGTGTGTGTGTGTGTGTGTGTGTGTGTGTGTGAGAGAGAGATATTACTAGGGTATAATGTAACATTATAGCGGTGGTTATTTTAAGGAGTGTTTGTTGTTGTTAGCTAGAAACAGTAAGGCGATACTCCATATCTAGCAACACTGGAGAATGATACCACAGGCTAAATGTATCGTAGCCGTGTGTGTGTGTGTGTGTGTGTGTGTGTGTGTGTGTGTGTGTGTGCGTGTGCGTGCGCGTGAGTAACACTGTAACAGGGCACGTCGTAGCAAGAGTAATGTATAAGCATGTGACTACAGAGAGAGAGGGAGAGAGAATGAGTGCCAGATTAAATGAGTAGGCCCTGTGTGTGCATGTTACAGAAAGAGAGAGGCAGGCAGGAATCAACTGACAAAGACACTGAGAGAGAGAGAGGGAGAGAGAGAGAGAGAGAGAGAGCTTTGTATTTGCTACCCTCGAGGGCATAAAGTTCTATGGAGGCAACACTGTCAGCTGCACATCCCTAAAAAGAGGTTGTGTGTGTGTGTGTGTGTGTGTGTGTGTGTGTGCCCGTGAGTGCATGCGCTCTACAACAGTCCAGAGTCTCTCCCAGGGGTAGCAGCTGCAGCCCTCCCACTGTCACTCACCATCACCCCATGTCTGTCTGTCTGTCTGTCTGTCTGTCTGTCTCTGGCCTCAATCAGCCTTGTTTCACAAAAGGGTAAACATATCTATTCTCAGTCAGTCAGTCAGTCACCTGGTTCATGTGGAGTAAACAGGGATATCC
>NC_139719.1:27202056-27214556 GCF_964188405.1 Protomyctophum parallelum | reverse complement strand
CACACACACACACACACACACACACACACACACACACACACACACACACACACACACACACACACACACACACACACACACACACACACACACACACACACACACACACACACACACACACACACACACACACACACACACACACACACACACACACACACACACACACACACACACACACACACACACACACACACACACACACACACACACACACACACACACACACACACACACCACACACACACACAAAATCTATGATTCAGTGGCGAGAGTGCTCAGCTATGAAATTGCTTGGTGGGGAAGACTGCTGCTGCACAGCGTTAGCAGCACACATTGTATTGTCTTATTCTCTCCCCTGATGATCCACGGCAGGAAGCAGCACCACTATGGGTTTCCTGGCCTGCACAGATACAGATACTGTGCACGGACACTTCTTTCCGAAGCACCTCGCCTGACCACGAGTGGATCCTACGTTCTTCTGCTGTATAGTCTACTGGCTGTCGCAGCTGTGAAAAGAATGCATACAGCTCTGTCGTCATGTCCAGAGGCTGTGTTTGTACATGAAGCTGTCTCACACGCTATGGAAACAGGAGATAGACCCCTGACCTCTGACCTCTGTACAGCATGGGCCACATGGCACAGGAACCCTTGCTTCCCAAGGCTACTTAGTCACAGGCTAAAAGTGCTAACTCCTATATAGCATAGAAGTGCATGAGCATGTGTGGTGTGGGCTTGTAGACTTGCCCAAAATACGGATGCCAGGTTGAAAGTAGGGATGCACCGATCCGGCTTTTTGGCATTCGATAGCGATTTCGATACATGGGGGTCCAGTATCTGCCGATACAGAGTACCGATCCGATACCCCCCACAAAGAAACGTAATAACCTATTAAGCTGTATGCCTCACTGTGTGGAGTCTGGAATCATTATTTTGTGTAAGGCAACATCAAGGCTTGACTTAAACATTACTTTCCCAACTTTGTAAAACAAAATGTAACAAACACAGATATAAATGCACTGAATTATTTATTAAATAACTGTGCAACAATTAGACCAGGTTAATGTGTGCGCAGGCTAGCCTGGCTGCATTCCACATGTTATACTGTCAATACTACACTGCTGTGTCACAGAGGAGGTAGAGTTGTTTTCATACTGTAATTACACATAATTATCGGATCGGATAATGGATCGGCCACCGATCCGATACCCGATCTAGAATTTTAGCCTGGATCGGCGCCGATCTCCGATACGAGTATCGGATCGGTGCATCCCTAGTTGAAAGTAGTTCTTAAAGGTTACAATTATGCAATTATATCTTCTGAGCTACAATGAGAGAAACAATGTTACTGGCTCAGGTCATTCAACTTGGGTATTCTGTGTGTGCGTGCATGTGTGTACATGTGTGTACATGTGTACATGTGTGCGTGCGTGCGTGTCATTACCTGGTATTGTTGGTAGGCTGAGTGGTCGGACAGGAAGTCCAGCTGTCTGTCTAACAGGAACTCCACTGCCGTTACTGACGACAACAGGCTCTTTCCAACCACTGGCTTGAACGACTGAGGATGAGAAGAGGAGAAACAACAAGGTCACCTTCTGTCTCTGATGTAGCTCACACAGACATTCTCACTTTGTGCTGTTTGATGAAGAGGCACGTGTACGCAACTACGCACACGTGGTGTGCACACATCAAAGACAAAGACAAAGATTTGATTGTATTTTCTATATTACCATGGGGGGAAAACAATGAGATGATATTCTATGTATTTAGCCATTGAGCTATGTCCTGTGAATGGAACACTGCATGTATCTACTGTATATGAACTGGTTGTCGAGTTGATCCCAGAAGGTTCCCAAACTCATTCCTTGGAATGCATTATCCATTCATGAGAATTATGTTATGCGTTTGCCCGAAAGGGGAATGTCACCAATACAAAAAGAATATGAACCTTCCTGTCAAATTGCCAACAACAACTATGCCACCATACAAGATCTGTGCACCATTTCACATGACAACGCTGAGAGAGAGACACACAGAGGGAGAGAGAGAAAGAGAGAAACAGGGATGAATAAATTAATGAGTAGAGGAAGTCTGACAGTTCAAAGGCAGTATACACTTTGATGTTGCCTTCATTCTCCTACTGTACACACATGCACGCACGCACGCACACACACACACACACACACACACACACACACACACACACGCACACACACACACACACACACACACACACACACACACGCACACACAATGATGTTGTGTGTCAGCCTGCAGGCCTGTGCTCAGCTGTTACTGCAGCGATATGACAGAGAGGGGGGAGGGGGGTTAGACAAGGGGAAGAATATTGTAAGCAAGCGAGTAAAAGCAAGAGAGATATATTGGCTCGCACAGCATCTTTGTAACAGCAACGGTGATTGGATCTCTTTGTATAACCGAGACTGTGATTGGATTAATGAACACTAGAACAATTCTATTCAGATGGCAGTCACTGGCATTCTGATTGGACATTATAGCAGCTATTCTGGATGGACATCTTTATAAAGTGTAATTTCCACCAGAGAGCTCCAGACTCTCCCTCTCCAGAGCAACATTATATTAGTAACTTCCTCCCGAGGGGTTCCAAGGCCAGTTTAGAGATACAGTATAAGGCTCTATTTTCGTCCATGCTAAACCCCTTATCCCTAAACACCTTTGCCTTTTTTTTTTTTACTATTTTGAAAAACATTTTTGAATAGTTCAAATAGCCAATCTTCAAGCTCACAACGTATCGATGTAAATCGGCTAGTTGAACTATTCAAAAATGTTTTTTAAAATGGTAAAAAAGGCAAAGAAATTTAGGGATAAGGGGTTTAGCATATAGGGCATAATCCCGCCATCTAATGCTTGGTCTGACCTGGGCTCTCCTCCCAATGGGATGTGCATCGAGGACCTCCCTAGGGAGATGCTCGAGAGGCATCCTAACCAGATGCCCGAACCACCTAAGCTGGCTCCATTCCAAGCGAAGAAGCAGCGACTCTACTCCGAGTCTGAACTTCTCACCCTATCTCTAAGAGAGATGCCAGGCCAGCTACCCGTCGGAGAACACTCCTGATTATTATCCAACCAATCTTTCGGTCTTGACCCACACTTCATGACCATAGGTGAGAGTAGGAACGAAGATTGCTCGGTAGACAAAGAGCTTTGTCTTCTGGCTCAACTCTCTCTTTTCGTCACAACAGTGCGGTACAGCGACTGCAATACCGCCCCTGTCGCTCCGATTACATGTCGCTTGACCAAAACAATGTATTTCCTTGTACCCTATTGGCCTGAATATAAGACTATGTTTTTTCCAATGGAAATATCCAAAAAAACTGGGTCGTATTATAATCGTGGACTATGCTGTGAGACTAATACACTAATAAATCAGCCTTTAAAGCTGTAAATGTAAATTTTCACAAGGCTTTAGGGTGAGGCACTTTAAAAGACAAGTTTGCGCAATGTAAATGTGTATTTACACTGAGAAGCTTCCTATGTTAAGTCAACATGTTGAGTACAAAAGTCAAGGTTCACTGGCAGCAGGTTTGATCTGCTACCAAGAGGAAGTACAAGTTTAGAGATCAACAAAAGGGGGAACTAGTGTGTGTGTGTGTGTGTGTGTGTGTGTGTGCACCGTGGTTACGTAACGAGGTCGGTGTGGTGATACAAAGCGTTGTGTGAGTGAGAATGGTGACTGCTGTGACCTGCACAGCCTCAGTAACACACACCCAAGGTATTTGCAGTTCACGTGTGTAAGCAAAACATGATACTCTATCTGTCAGGCTCTGTGTCTGTCTCTCTGTCAATATGTCTGCCTTTTTCTCTCTCTATCATGTTACCCATTTAAAGTGCCCCCCCCCCCCCCCCCCTCTCTCTCTTTTTATTGAATAGAACGCCTGACCTCAAATGTGGTCTGGTATCTAGCCTATATGTCTTTGGATAAATACATGGGAATTTGTTTTACAGGCCCGACTCTCTACAGAAGACTTTTACATTGTGCTCAATGATGACTATTATATCATTCATGTTTTAGGCAAAGATTACAGTTACAGTTTATGACATTGTGTCATAAACTGTAGTTTTTTCAGACGTGCTGCGAAACAAAGTTGTAATGAGAATAGTGTAACAAGGCCATTAAGTGTTACGACATCTACAGATAAGATAACGGCAGTTGTGGAAGGCTCACATTTTATCACGCGCGGCCGTGAATAGCTGCCACACTGTTGCCAAATGCTGATCTCTTATCAGCTGTCGAGAGGAAGTGGCGAGTGAGCAGGCCACCCGAGAGACACACGCCCTACCATGCAGCGTGTGTGTCGTGTATTCACTACTATTTGGACATGCTGTAACACCTGGGTATCCAACAGTGTGTCCAGGACCTGTTCGGGGTCCTCACAGTTACTACAGGAGGGCTGCCTGTAAATCTTTGTGTGATATAGGAACTTTAAAACATTTTTTGATCAGGTTTACTGTAAGGTTTAAGGTTCAATGTTTTGAAAAATACACACCTGAATCCAACCATATTCATAGAAAAGATGTAAAGACAATTTAGTCAATGATCTTTGTGTCAAACAAGTCAATGAAGCCATCAATGAAATCTATGAAAAAGTTTAATCTGCAACACAATACTATACAATATCTAGTAAGGGGTCCCTGCCTCGTGTCTCTCTCACCTAAAAGGGATCCTTGGCCTATGAGAAAACATTGAAGACCCATACTGTAACAGTTTCCTTGATGCCAGCACTGCACAGGCAAAATGGACGACCCTGCAAAAAGACAGCTACCGCACAAATACAGGTGCGGCGGGTGCGCGCACGCACGCAGCGTGCCACTGACAGATATGTACAACAATGGCGAGCGGTGGGCGTAGTGCTATACTAAAGGCGAACGGAGGCGGAAACAGATGCACTGTGTGAGAGAGACATTTACGACTGCTGCCACTGGATGTGCTAATGCAAGATCGATGGAGGACAACGATGTGGGACCTCTACAGTAGCTTATACTGCATTGCTAATGTACGATAGATGCATGAGAGACTTCCATTTGACTAATGCATCTGTCCTATACAGTAAGTACTGCAGTCAGTGCCAATTGTAGGACAGATGCACGCAGGACTTACTGTTACTGATGTAACATTACATTAACACTGTTGTAATTGTTTTACCTGCCAATAAAGTATTCTATCTATCTATCTGGACCACAACACATAATAACACTAATAGGACAGCATTTTGGAGTAATTCTACAAAACCGAGCCGTTGTTGGAACCAATGCAGCATCAGTGAAGAATACATGGCAGATGTGCAATAGGGGGACGTGTACATTCTGTACACCAGCAACTTCTGTATGTCCAAACATGGGGTTTTGGGAACTAAAGGATTTTGGGCCAGTAGTCAGGCAAGGAGGAGGTATTTGGAACAGATGTAGAATACTAGCTAAAGCTTCTACTCGGCTACGCTCCATCTGCACACAGACATTTCTAGGGCGTGTAAATTTAGAACTGCCCACACACGCACATACCCAACACACACACACACACACACACACACACACACACACACACACACACACACACACACACAATCCCACAAGGGTCCTTCCACAAACACACAAACACACGCACAAAGCATAAGCAAGAGATTTGAGGATATTTTGGTGTTGTGTTTCAACCACAAGAAGGACTACTGAACAGAAAGCGGCAACGCCAAGACTATGTCATCATGAACAGAGTTCTGGACCAACTGGTAAACATGGCTGTAGCATATACTTCGTGATATGGGAATATGATTGGACCAGTACTGCTGTCAGAAGTAGGCGTATGATTGAAAGGAGTTTGCATTGAAAACCATAAAGAACCAAGAGACTGAAAATTAAGCTTAAGGATATTATTATTGAAAAACACAAAAGAAAAATAAACAACAACAATGAATTCAGATATCAAACAATAACATAAATCAACCCAAAAGTGTAAATCCAGTCATGGTGTGTCCAAAGTCAATGTTCAAAGTCATTCAAGTCAGGGGGAATGTGAGGCAGTTTTTAGAGTGTATGCAGTTATGGAGGGGAAGTGTGTGTGTGAGTGAAGCTGATATCCTACCGTCCAGGTAGGACAGAATCAGGGGATCGCTCTGGGACTAGCTCGCCATTGTGTTCAGGATCATCATGGGGTTGCATTAACTAAGGAAAAAACCTGGCCTGAACACAAAAGAGGCCAAATTAAATATATTATCAAAATAATTAAAGTAGCTGATCTAAAACAACAAAACAGCATAAACCAGCATTTACAAACGTCAAATTATCTTTTCAATTAAAAATGAAAACAAACAAAACAAAACACTTCAAACATTTCAAACAAACAACATTCCAAACAAACATTTCAAACAAACTCACCAATTCAGTTCAAATGCAAAAGCTCATCCAGCTCATCAGTTCAGTTCTCTCTCACCAGTTCAGTATTTGGAGTCTAAAATCAATCATCAGTGTCAGTGTTAATATCATGTATTGTAAGGAAGAGTAAAATGGTAAAATGTTTGCAGAAGGATAGGGATACAGACCTGTCACAGCCAGTGATGTGCACCTCACTGACTGAGACAAAATGGCTGTGCTTTATACTAGGGTGTGGTGATTACTAGGGTGTGGTGATTGCTGATTGAAACTGGTGTTACTGAGTGAGTGAGTGAGTGAGTGATCGGTGTGATGAGCTGTGAACTGATGCAGATGGTACATGTGACCATACTGATGCATACAAACAGATACAAATACAGACATACAATTATAAACCTGGGTTACATCCTCCCCCCCTAAATCCATGCACGTCCCGTTGCATGTTACACGACATGGATTTGTGGGTTGGGGAAGGAACTAGGCACACCCCTATCACTCAATGCATCAGTGTATGCTGTAGACAAACTTTGAAATAAAGATTGAACAACATTTATCAAAGGGTTGCCCAACTGAGAATATTGAAACCTTTTAGGCGCTTGTCGGCTTCTATCTGAACGCCTAAGTGAACTCTCAGCGTCAGGTTGAGTTGTAATGACTGTAGGTTCAGTGGATTGGTCCATTTCAGGTTCCTCAGATATTTCTCCATCCGGTAAGTTTACATTTGGTAAGTTTCCATCCAGTGAGTTTCCATCCAGTAAGTTTCCGTCGGGTTCAATATTGATAGGTTGGTTTTCCTCCACGGTTTCAGGTAAGTGGGTCCTTCCAGTTATTTCAGGTAAGTGTTCTATTTCCACAGGTTCAGGTAAGTGTGTTTCAACAGGTTCCGGTAGATGTTCCATTCCAGTGGGTTCAGGTAAGTCCTCCATTTCAGTTGATTCAGGTGAGTCCTCCATTTCAGTTGATTCAGGTAAGTCCTCCATTGTACTGTGTTCAGAACATTGCTCCTCAATAGTTGTACGAGGCTCAGTCTGGCCTCCAGTATTAGAGTTGTGTTCCACAGTGGGCTTAACTGTTGGCTGAACATGGCTCGGTGAGACCCAATAATTTGAATCCTCCTCCAGTGGGAAGTCTGCGTCAACAGGTTCAGTTTCATTGTCGCCAGGGTGATGACGGGTTCGTGGCCTCCGGACAGAGACAGGCTGAGGGCAGTCTTCCTCTGTTGTCAAGGGAAGAAACCCACAGGGAAGGAGAAGGTCTCTATGTAAGGTGCGTTTCGGCCCAGCTTTGTTCTCTGGCCTTACAGTGTATACTGGAAGATCTCCTGCACGACTGACCACAACATAGATATCTGCTTCCCATTTGTCCGCAAGTTTGTGTTTCCCACGAATGCGTACATGTCTGACTAGGACTCTGTCTCCTACCTCAAGTTCTGAGGTAGTTATCCGTTTGTCAAAACGAGCTTTGTTTCTTTCTGCCGTTTTGAGAGAGTTTCGAGAAGCTAGTTGGTAGCTCTCTTCCAATCGGGATTTGAGATTTTGCACATATTGGGAATGAGATTTCTGCTGATCTCCTCGCACAGGTAAGTTGAAAGCCAAATCAACTGGCAGTCGGGGTGAACGTCCAAACATAAGTTCATACGGAGTGAACCCGGTTACTTCATTGCGGGTGCAATTGTAAGCATGAACTAAGGGCTTCACATATTCTCGCCATTTTGATTTTTGCTTGTTTTCCAGGGTTCCCAACATGTTGAGCAATGTCCGGTTAAACCTTTCAACAGGGTTTCCCCGTGGATGGTACGGGGTTGTGTGACTTTTTTGGATGCCTGAAAATTCACACAATTCTTTGATTAGCTTTGATTCAAA
This sequence comes from Protomyctophum parallelum, assembly GCF_964188405.1. Lineage (NCBI taxonomy): Eukaryota > Metazoa > Chordata > Actinopteri > Myctophiformes > Myctophidae > Protomyctophum > Protomyctophum parallelum. The sequence continues at coordinate 27,206,292 of NC_139719.1, read as the reverse complement.
GTCAGGTCCTTGGTCAGTGTGTAACCGTTCAGGTATGCCATAATAGACAATGAAGTTATCCCACAAGCATTTAGCTACTGTTTTAGCTTTTTGGTTGGGAGTGGGAATGGCAAGGGCAAACTTGGTGAAATGGTCAGTTAGTACAAGGATGTCCTTTGTATTGCTGGAATCTGGCTCAAGGCTAAGGAAATCCATGCACACCAATTCAAGAGGGCGTGTTGCTCTTATGTTCACCAAGGGTGCGGCTTTCTCAGGAAGAGCTTTTCTGCGTATACAGCGATCACATGTCTTGATTTTGTGCTCTACAGTTGCAGACATTCTGGGCCAATAGAACCTTGTACGGACAAGATCAACGGTTCGCTCTATGCCCATATGACCCATGTCATTGTGTAAGCTCTGCAAGACAGTTGCACGCAGCTCTTCTGGTAGAACAAGTTGATATGAAATTTGTTCGTTCTCTTGTCTCCTTCGGTACAGGATATCATTTTGCAACTCCAATCTATTCAATTCTCTGAGTAGAAGGGGAAGGTCAGGAAGCTCATTCCTTACAGCTGGAGGAACCTTTTCTCCTGTTTCCAGTTGGAAAATGATTTCACGAAGGCAGGGATCGGACCTCTGCTTCTCTTTAAGATCAAGGTGTGAGAGAGAAGGAATGACAGGTAAGCCGTGTTGATCCTCTTCAACATAACTGTCGGGAATTGCATCAGCGGAAATTGCCAAAGACTCCACAAGAGTAAGGTCATGGGGATCATTCAATGTTCTGACCAAGCTACTTTGACAGATGGCATTGACGACATCGGAGGAGACGTCTTCAAGGGAGCCATCAGCTAAGTGTTCTTGGGTAAACCGGCTAATGCGATCCTTCTCTTTCTCAGACTGGCCCTCATCCAGATACAGTTCATGAGGTCGCCTGGAGAGACCATCGGCATCAAGATTTTGTTTGCCAGCCCGGTACTGAAGCTTGAAAGAGAATGTAGACAAAGCAGCCAACCATCTGTAACTGGTTGCGTCTAACTTTGCAGAGGTAAGTATGTATGTAAGGGGATTACTGTCTGTGACTACAGTAAAATGACACCCATACAAGTAATCATGGAGCTTTTCAGTTACACTCCATTTGAGTGCAAGAAACTCTAATTTGTGAGCTGGATATCTGGACTCACTGCTTGACAGACCCCGACTGGCAAACGCAATAGCTCTCAGTTTCCCATCCTGCTCCTGATATAATGCGGCTCCAAGCCCAGTGGCACTGGCATCAGTGTGCAAGATGTAAGGCTTCTTGGGGTCTGCAAAACCAAGAACAGGGGCAGTGGTAAGTGTTTCTATGAGTCTCTCGAATGCGTCTTGACAGGTAGGTGTCCATCGATCTCCAAAAGGCTGGTGTGGATTGTGATAGTGATCACTGGTTCCCTTGCCCTTTGTAGATTTGCGTGAGGGTGGATATCCTCGAGTGAGTTCATTGAGTGGCTTTACTATGTCAGCGTACCCCTTTATGAAGCGACGATAGTAGCCCGAGAACCCTAAGAAGGATCTCAACTCTTTCAGGGTTTTAGGAATTGGCCAGGATTTTAAGGCATTTACTTTTTCTGGGTCTGTTTCCACTCCATTTTCTGATACAATATGTCCCAAGTATCGAACTGAGGTCTGGAAGAATTTGCACTTCTCCGGGGACAGTTTTAACCCATATTCTTTCAAACGATTGAGTACTCTCATCAGTCGGATTTCGTGTTCTTCCAGAGTGTCGGAATAAATGATAAGGTCATCCAAGAATACAAGGACTTCCCTCAGATTTAGGTCTCCCATGCATTTTTCCATCAACCTTTGGAATGTGCTGGGTGCATTAGTCACTCCCTGTGGCATTCGGTTAAACTCCCAGAATCCCAGGGGTGTAACAAAGGCTGTTTTATCCTTGTCAACTTCATCCATTGCGATCTGGTAGTATCCAGATTTCAAATCAAGCACTGAAAACCATTTGGAGCCGGTTAGTGCTGAAAATGTCTCTTCAAGATTAGGTAGTGCATAGGCATCCTTCACGGTCTGAAGATTGAGCTTCCGGTAGTCTATGCACAACCGTACATCATTGTTTTTCTTCCGCACAACCACGATGGGTGAAGAAAATGGTGATTCAGACTCTCTGATAACACCGGCCTCCAGCAACTCGTTAAGATGTTGGCGTACTGCCTCGATATCTTGAGGATGAATAGGCCTGGCACGATGTTTAAAGGGAGTTTCATCATGGAGTTTAATGCGATGCTTCACCTTGTCTGTGCACCCAAAGTCTAAATCATGAAGAGCAAAGACCTCTGGCATTGCACTGAGCTTGTTGGTGATATGCTCTTTCCACTCTGCAGACAGTGGAGAATCAGCAAAGTTGATGTTCAGCTTCTCTGGGTCTGAGACTGGGGAAGTAGTCACATTGTGTTGTGAAAGGATGCAATGAAAAGCACCAAGTTCTGCAATGACACAGAGCGGGGGAATGGAAATGTCTTTTTCAGTTTCATTTGTGACCATTACAGGAACTTTGTAAGGTGCATTTGAAGGAAGAGTGCTGAGACAACTCTTGACACATAGGCCACCAGGTAAGTATGACTGGGTGGGATGCTCTACAATCACCCAGCAATCTGCAGATGGACTATGGACCTTAGCGGAGCCTTCAAGAATGACACTGTGGCATGCAGGAATGACGGTAGGTGTCTTACTGAGCATTCTCACAACTCCAACACTTCCATCTTGGTTCTGTTGTTGCCGCCGTAACTCAAGTGTTTTGAGTACTACTCGGTAACCATACTGACTGGGTTGATGATGCGGTGTTTTGCCACCAAAGTATTGCTCATAGAGTATGTCAAGTGTATTGGTTCCTATGAGAACTGGAGATGGAGTTTGGCGTACCTCTGGAACAACAAGTGCAAGAGTTGGTACATCAATGTCTGTTCCCACAAAGTCTTTTGGGAATCGAACAACCATTTCTACATATCCCAAATATGGAACAGACTGTCCTGCTGCACCCTCAACCTCCAATAGATCACAGATAGGTTTGAGGGGTTGCTCAGCCAGGTTCTGCTTGTAAAAGGACAGTGGAACTGTGGTTACTTGAGAACCAGTATCCATAAGACAATTGAAATCAATACCAGCAATGTTGACTACTGCTGTGCATCTGGAACCAACTAATCCTTTTGGAAGCTTAGTGACTGAGTTCTTTGCCCTTGACATGTTGAGTTTAGCACAACGTTTGCGGTTAGGCTTAGGACATTGAGCCGTTACAGTCCCCGTTTGTCCCACAACAGGAACTGTCTTTAGTTTAACTGGTCACCGGGGTGTTGTTTCTCCCATTTTTGACACTTGTTATTGAATTGCTTCCTTTTCTCCGCCACGAGTTCAGGGTTTGGGTCATTGTCACACTGTGGTTTGATGTGACCGTCCTCTCCACACCGGAAACAGTATCCGGGTTTTGGTCTGAGACTTGGTGATTTGGACTGTGAGTATTGTACAGGCTGTTTGTGTTTACCAGTTGTATGTGATTTCTTGCTGGTACTAGCTGGCGTTTGACAGAAGGAACCTTTAGCTTTCTGTTGGTTAGCCGTTAGCGCTGCTAACTGAGTTTGAATCTCTGCCATTTGCTTTGTGAGGGCTTTCAGTGTAGCACTCACTCCTTTCTCCTCCTCATCACTTTCATCCTTCTCACTATGGGCAACCTGCCAGTTAGATGCCACTTTCTGTTTCCCAGTACCCAGATGCCGTTTCATGCGCATAGATTTTGCTGCTTCACGATCTTCTTCTGTGCGCAAAAGCAAGAGTAGCTCAGCAAAGGATGGGGGATTTGCTTTCTTGTGTTTCAGTTGAAGCTCTGAAAGAAGAGAATTATCCCAGCATCCTCTACAGAATTGGTTCAGAAGGTGTTTATCTACTTCTGTGACAGGAATGCCACCTCGCTTGACAGTGAGATTCAACGCTACATGAAGACGTTGCAGGTAAGCAGATGGGTTCTCCGCAGCATCTTGAACAGTATCCATGAATTTGGCATACAGTTCGTCGCCATCTTGCACTGTGCCAAAAGCAGAATCAAGCAGTTGCAGATAAATAACAGGCAAAGTGTCTGGACTCAAGTGCTTCACCATATCTGCAGCTGGAGGAAGAATGCTTTCAAGGATCTTTCTGGATCTCAGAAGATCAGACACAGCAGGATCCTTCATTAGTAAATCAACGCTGAAGCGCCAAGCATCATAGTCAACTTCATGAGAG
>NC_139719.1:27189556-27192056 GCF_964188405.1 Protomyctophum parallelum | reverse complement strand
GCTGGCTGGATGACTGACTGACTGACTGACTGACTGTATGGCTGATTCATTTGTTAATTCACTGACCTACTAGTATAAGCTGGAAAACTATGTGTCTTATACATCATACACAAAAAGCACACATGCAAGTCATTTCTTTTCTCTTTTGTTTTTTAAAGCACTTGCTATATTTCTTACAGTAATGAGTGAAATATAGCAACTTTAGCCATCAGTCTGTCAGTTGACATTAGCGCAGCCAGTTTGCGTAAGACAATTTACATTCATGGGCCCACATTCAGATTGAGAAAAACCCTGCGTGGTTCGTCTCCAGTGCATCCAAAGTACACTTCCCCCCTGTTTTCATGGCCAACATTACTGTAGAACGACAGACAGTAATTGCTGTAGAAAATGGACTATTAGATCAACACAGTTGGGATGTCGTGCACTGGGGAAAATGTACGGCTGTTAAAGACCCAGAGGCTCGCTGCCTGCACCTCTCTGGTCATAAACAACCACTCAGGTACGTATGCGAGTACGGCACTTGAGCCCACCCGGTGGAGCTGCACCGACATGCTAAACAAACAGAGGCAGACTGTGGGTTGTTGTGGCCAGCGCCTGGGTGCGCGTTCATCCTCATTTTATACTTTAACCCCCTTGTGGCCAAGACTACGTCAAGCCCATAGACTGCCATGTTAATTGACGTAGTAAATCAACAAATCCCTCCAAGCCAATGACGTTATCTGCGTAGTAGACGTACTGCCCTGTCAGTACGTCTTTTTATAACAAAATATTGCAATTGTTTGACATTTCTTTAATTATTTTTATGTAATCTACCAAAAACCGGCCGAAACCCGCGCGATCGTGCACTATCGTGCACGCGCGCCGTCTCTATGTGATCCGCGGCAAAAAATGTGATATTTTGGGATGTTCCTGGCCGTTTTTAAGCTTAATCTGACTAAGTTATGACAAAGCTAATGTTAGTTTAGCAATCCGGACGGCCAAGCTATAAACTAGGGGTCAAATTTGCTTCCTTTGTTTACCTCGTTTGACAGGAAGTGATTTAGCCAGATTTAACACTTTTGTCAAAATCAGAATAATGGAACGTTCCTGCCATCTGGTGGAACTTCTGGGTATTACTTTGAAATCGAAAGTAAAACTTGATGTATTGTATTTAGATCGCTGATCCCTCTTATTGCATTAAAATGACGAATTAAGAAATGGGGCATTGGCCAGCATTGGCCAGATTTGGCGACTTTTTTAATGGCAATCAAAAAATGTGAGATATGACCACAATGTCACGAAATGTCTCATTTTATAGCTCCAAGTCACTACTTTACAATGAAAAAATAATTATGATTATAGCTTGTTCCATCGTTTACTTATAAGCTTTTTAGTAGACCTTGGTTTCAGTGATAAGTCAAACCAAGGTGTACTAAAGTGCTTATAAGTAAACGAAGGAACATGCTAGGAACATTTTTTTTCCCGGTGTAAACTAGAGATGTGCAGCTTTAAAATGAGATATTTCGTGACATTGTGGTCATATCGCACATTATTCTATTGTCATTCAAAAAGTCAGCCAAAGCTGGCCTAAGGCACAATAAGATGTTATTAAGGTTGGCAACTTGGCCATTAGAGGGTTAATAGAGGCACACTGGTGTTTGTCGCATGCCGGTAAATAGCATATCTACAAGCTCACACCGAGTCACTACAGTGACGCCTTGTGAGCTTGTAGATCTGCTATTTACCGACCGCGACACCGGCACACAAATGTATGCATCAGGCTTTCTTCTGCATGTGTGTATATACTGTATAACTGCCCACTGCAGCCAAAAGCAGACAGCATAGTGAGTTGTATGGAATGGGATGGATGGTGACAGAAGCTACAAGCCTCGTCAGAGTCACTACGTTATTGTTTATGTGAATGGACCGTCCAGAGAGACTGCTTTCAAAGGAGGGAGAGAAAAAAACAAGGGGCTGCATGCTCGCACGCGCACACACGCGCGCGCACACACACACACGCACACACACAGTTCTTTGTTCTCTTGTCATCGTAAACAGAGCCACTCCAGTGACCAGATAACAAGATGCCTGCTGATGTCAATTTGTGTGTATGTGTGTGTGTGTGTGTGTGTGTGTGTGTGTGTGTGTGTGAGAGTGTGTGTGTGCGCGCATGTGCATGCGTGAGTGTGTGCATGCAAGCATGTCTGTGTGAGGGTGTGTGTGTGTGTGTGTGGTGTTCTTTCATGTTTACTAAATGAGCTGTTGTTGCTAGGTAACGTAGTATTTCTCCAGCGCTCCCTTGCCAGAGAGAGAGAGAGAGAGAGGGGGAGAGGGAGGGAGAGGGAGAGAGAGGGAGAGGGAGAGAGGGAGGGAGAGAGAGAGAGAGAGAGAGAGAGAGAGAGGGAGAGGGAGAGAGAGAGAGAGAGAGAGAGAGAGAGAGAGAGAGAGAGAGAGAGAGATTAAACTCTCTTTCTCTCTCTGAAGACAAAAGGCACATGGCCAATGTGTCACGGACTGTATT
>NC_139719.1:27177056-27184556 GCF_964188405.1 Protomyctophum parallelum | reverse complement strand
ACCGCCAAACATCCCAGACCGCCCTGTGTATCTGCTTCTAGTCACCAATACACCGCCAAAATCCTCAGTGTTGTATGTAACTCAAAGAGTATACAAACGGAACCAAATGGACCCGAAACGGCTCATTTTTTCCGGTGCTCTTGGCATATCCATTTTCCTCGGGGGAACAATAGACAAACATAGAAGACCTACAAGCAGAACATATTCTGGGGGAACATTAGCCAAACATATCTGATCTACAAGCTCACAGAAAAGTGGAAAAAAGTGGTCCAAGTATAGTTGCATCTATAGAGTCAGTTTTCCAAAGAATAGAGGGTTTAAGAACTGGTTAGCACTGTAGCAGTGTACAACTCACCAGTACTACTGTCTGTACTTGAATACACGTCGCACAAACTACACAGAACTCTTGATTTAAAGGGACGATTTGGCCCCTGCTGCCTGATGGGCGTGAAAAATAGCTGCAGAAGGGATGGCCACAGCGCCGGCCTCTGAAAAACAGAAAGGGTGTAATTGTATACGAGTTAAATGAACACTGAGGATTTTACTGTGTGAGCGTCAATCTCTCTGGATCCGGTTTTGCTAAAACAACAAACTGAATTGGGTAGCCGCCGGCTGACCAGCGCATAAAGAAGCACATATTAAATCACAACAACATCCCTGGTTCAATTCCAGCTGGAGGTCTTTTCACGGTTCTCTTCTCTGCCCCTGTTCGCTCTGTCCTCGCTCTATAACCAGCGATTCTCAACCAATTATTTGGGGGTCCACTTGCAATACGCTCGCGGCCCACGAGGGTATTGCAAGTGGACCCCCAAATAATTGGCAAAAGACAAAGATTATAATGATTTGTTCTTTAAAACCTTGTGGAAAAAAATTAGTTTTCTTCTTTGCGATATATGCAATAAATAGGAACAAAGCATACTACTACTACAAGCCGGAACACCATCCATTTAACTGATTACATTACAACAAGCATGCTCTAAAGAAGTCGGCTGCCATGTTAAGTGGTCAGATGGGTGGACCACGGACGCTTTGTGGGCCTAGCTGGCCTGAGCCAGAAAAGGTTGAGAGCCACTGCTCTACATCCAGTACCGCCCTGCTGCAGGAGTCTCAATACGACATGATTAAAGCAATACCTTCTTTAGGAACAGGAGAGGTTGTTGTGAATCCGTTGTTTTCTACAGAACATGAACGTGAAATCCCCTGCGTCTGACCTGGGATTTGAGTGCTGTGCCTTCCGGGCGCTGTGATGTTGTATTATGGTCATTAGTCTTAGAACACACTAAGACAGTGTGGATCAGTACTGCTCATATTTATATTCCTGCTCTCTCTCACTCTCTCTGCTCAGCCTTTGATTCACTCCATCCTTTGTTCTGACTTGTTCTCATCACTCACACTACCTCTCTCTCCCTCTCTCCTCTCTCCCTCCCTCCTCAGCAATAGTAGTTTGGTCATTGGGAATTGAATTCACAACTTTGAAGTGTGTGTGTGTGTGTGTGTGTGTGTGTGTGTGTGTGTGCGCTCGCGTGCGTGTGCGCGTGCGTGCATAAGTGTAATGGCTTCACACAGATTGCAGGCCTCCCTCTGAGAGTGGGGTGATGTAATTTCTGGCTCGAGGATGCAATCGCACACGTGTGCGCGCACGTGCGTGCGTGTGTGTGTGTGTGTGTGTGTGTCTATACGGTCACATCTCTGACCCTAACCTATATACATGCATACACTCGTTCACACGCACATCGCATTATTGTAAACAGTGATAGTACAGGGAGGATAAGACCCAGATGTAAACAGTATCCTTTTAACAGCCCTGCTCATGTCTATACCTTCACCATCCATCACTCTTTCTCTGTCTACCTGTCTGCCTCCACCTAGGGCTGGGCAACACCCCTATTTACAACCAAGAACCCACTTCATCTTAGAATAATGGAGAGTCCAGGTTTAAGACCTGAGGACGATTCTACAAATGCCTTCGAAATCAGTACTCAAACCTTTTCGTGATTCAAATTTATTCGAGATTTTTAAGACATGTACAGATGTACAAGCTCACAGCGCTGCACAAAGTGACACGCTGCAAAGATTGTAGATTTTCTATTTTTGAAAATCTAAAATGTGTCGTCTCTCAGACGGTTTGAATGGCTTAAAAAGATACAGTATACTGTATTTATTTCTTAAATATCAACAAATTGACCCAAAAAATGTATTAGGGGCCAAACCCATTATTCTGATTAAGCACTTACTTATGCTGCATGCATGGTATGCAAAAATAATAAAATATGTGTCCTTAAATGGACAGCAACGTGTGTGTGTGTGTGTGTGTGTGTGTGTGTGTGTGTGTGTGTGTGTGTGTGTGTGTGTGTGGCGTGACACCACACCATCGTGCGGTGCAACAAAGTATGTATGGAGCTTAATGAAGATTGCACACTATGGAATCTTTGTGAGAGACACATGTTTGGCCAGGTTGCCTGGGATCAAACTTAGCGATGTTGTGCCTGCAGACCACCCGACCACAGCAACGCCCACCGCACTTCCCACAGAAAGCAGCTGACGTGCAGTTTCAGCTTTCGCCGGGGCTTGAATTGCCAAATGCACTTTGGAGCTAAAGTTCAATCTGCCTTTTCACTTTACTGTAGGGATGGACGTACGGTAAGCTAACGCTGCAACTATGTAAATAGTCTCGCGGAGCCAGACGATCGGATAACTCCACCTATCTCGGCCCTGCAGCAATCGTCTGGATACATTTAAACGCCACATGAAATGAAAAATGATGTTTCCACAGTCCTATTCGTGGTCATAATTAAGATGCCAAAAACTTTTTTTTTACATCAAAAGTCCAATCACTTCCCATAAAAACATAATTCAGCAAGAGCCATAAATAATCATGAATCATCATCTTTGTGATTCTCATAGCTTAATGTTCCACCAGTCCACACTCAGCTGATTATCATTATGCAGGGCTGCAACTCTTTTCCCAATCTAATTCAGGATGGCGGCCGGTCGGACGGTACAGTGCATTACAAACGTTCTTGTTTTAAACTTAAACAGCACACTAAAATATGTACAGCATCTGAAAACCTTTGAGGTGAGAAATTGGGCAAGGCAGTAACATAAACATGCTTCGCCACGGCCTCTCTCATCCACGCAAGTGGAATCTCCGAATTGTTAGCCGTTGCCTCCCACCTCTAGCCCACACAGATTCACAACATCACCACACTTATCAGTAGGCTGAGAGTCTGGCCAAGCCAGAGACTAGCATGTAACTAGATCAAAACACAGGATGAAACAATTTCACATGAAATTGGAAGGAAACGGAGTGCAATGAAATGAAATAAGAAAACAGGTTGTGCCGGATTTATTCCAAACCATATTTTGTAGGAGGAGATGGGTAATTTTTGCATACAGCATTAAATTAGAGTGCCTATTTGGGGTAAATGACAGATATGGTAATGTTTCTGTGCGTGCGCGCGCGTGTGTGTGTGTGTTGTGTACCACATACCGCACAGCAAGGGGACCCATTTATTTTTTCTACTTAGAAAAGTGAGTGGCATGTATATATAATTTGTTGGCATGCGCTTCACAAATGCGTAGGCTACTGGAGTATGTAAATATTCCAAGAGAGTATATGCACTGCAGCCACACCAAATGTTGGATAATGCATTGCTCCTCTTTAAGCCGGTATGTAACACCACCATAAGAACACCTTGAACTTCTTACTGCAGCTTGCCAATGTTGCAGTTAATGACAAGATCTCTGAAGTCACATATACCTTCTCTGTCGCGTGGAAACCACATATCTCCAAAACTCAATTCAAAAACGTGAAAAAGTTGATCTACTGTGCAAGTTGGAGACGCGCCGTGACGCACGCTTTTAGAGCTTGCGGATCTACTACTTTTGATGCTTCTGTGTGACATTGTACTATCATCGAGTAGGGCGTTAATGTATTTATTTAAAAAAAAGAATATGGAGTTAAGAGGTTTCTGCCCGACAGTGACGATATGTTGGAGCTATTATTGTTGATGGGTGAAAATTCTTGAACGATCTACTTTAAATAAGTCCATCACCGTGTCAGGTGTCTGCATAAAATGTAAAAATCTAGGTTACAGCACAAGGTTACCTAAAGCAGAGAGAGAGACACACACACACACACACACACACACTCACACACACAGAGAGAGAGAGGCAAATTAATCATTGAAAATGCATGCATTTTGAACAGAATTTTCAGTGATGAACGCACATGATCATACTGTATATTATGAATGAAATAAATATATGAATGTATGGTACACATATGCAGTATACTAGTCTATATGTATATACACACAGACACAATACGCTGCTGGTTTTGAGTATTAACGTCCTCTCTTTGTTTTATACAGCTGGCCTAAAGTAATCCCCCCCCCCCCCTTCTTCAGAGAATGGTTTGGCCCACCCAGGTAGAGAACCATAAAGACCACACCACTGGGTTCACCCAGTCTGTGGGGGGGTTGATCTGAGTGTCACTCAAGCGTTACACTTTACAGCATTAACCTGGGGTTATCCTCACATCTTTCTACACACACACACACACACACACACACACACACACACACACACACACACACTTTTGACTCTGTCCAGCCCGCCCCGCAGCACCAGATCCTTTTCACAACTCGACCTGGCCCGCAACCCGCCAACATTAAAATCACGTCAGATATGTCTTTGAACGCGGCTTTGCTTTGTCAAAAAAAGGTGCTTAATCTAAACAGTCTTAATAGGCTAATAATATCACTGGCAAGCACGCATGGTCCAGGGTGTTCCGACCACCGATGCAATGAAAGTCATTTGTCACACACGTGTGCAACATGGGTTGGCACTTGGCAGAGATTGAGAGGAGAAAAGAAAGACTCACCCGTGCGTCACAGACATAGCCTACAGCAGAGTTTTGCAACAACAGGACTGGAGTCACAGACGCTGAAAGAAAACGCCACTAAAGACCTGAGAAAAAACTATTTGAAAACGTTTGGTGTTAACGTTATCCAACTCCTCATTTAGCCTACAATCCACACACGTGCACACACACACACACACACACACACACACACACACACAGTGTGTCACACACTCACGCACGCGCTGAAGGAATGGGATAGGTGGTACTGCTGGACTGCTGGTGGTTATAAAATATTTCACTCGCTCTGGAGTGTCGGTCAGAAAGGATGAGGCAAGATGGTAGTAGACAACTCACCACTATTCAACTCACCACTGTTCAACTCACCACTGTTCAAGGACGCACAGGGAACATGTAAAAACAAAAAAAAGGTTAAGAACAGAATGTCCGTTGTGGTGAGAAAAGACAAACTGTGGCTCAAACACACACATGATAATTGTGTGCGACCACGCTACCGCTACGTGCCTGCTCATGTCACGCTGTTTGGGGGATTTTTTTGTTGAAGGAGATATCAACCAGGCCAGCACAGCAACACAACAATCTGGTAGGCTGTGCACATTTCCTCCCAGGACTTGTGGCAAAAACAATAATTTGTAAAAATCAGTATACATTATTTAACCCGCCTCAGCTCGCCTCACCAGTAAAGTAAAAATATCTGGACTGGGCTCACCCCCCTTGCGGGTAACCCACGGGACCTGCGGGTTACAGGTCGACCCTAGTGACCGTAGTAGACACTTTGTCATGATTGGCTGTAGTGGCTGTAGTAGGACATAAACAACGTAAATATCAACGATGATTAGGGGTCAAGCCCAAAGGTCGTAGACCCCTTATTGTTTCTGTGAAAGGTCATTTTAGCAGTTTTGGCACTTCTGTGCTATCGTTCTTCACGAAATTCGGCAATATGGTAGAGGCCGGGAGGATCCCTCAGCAACTGAAGCTCACACTAATTCGTCAAAAGACCTTTGACCTTTAGATCTTCCGATGAGTGAATTATTATGATTTGCTCGATCGCCTTTTCTGCCTTTTTTCAAATAAATCGCATTTCCATACATGCGAATGGAGTCTGACTCTGGTTTACGGGACTACAGCGTTGACAGACAACCCCTTCAGCCAATCAGCGTAACAAAAATTCTGATGTAATCTCCAGTCTATCAACGCCATAAAGTCCATCCATGCCGCAGTGAATGTCACCACCATTTACATATCTCATTGTGTATATTGTTTATGTATCTCATTGTGTATATTGTTTATGTATCTCATTGTGTATATAGTTTATGTATCTCATTGTGTATATTGTTTATGTATCTCATTGTGTATATTGTTTATATATCTCATTGTGTATATTGTTTATACATCTCATTGTGTATATTGTTTATATAGCTCATTGTGTATATATATTTATATAGCTCATTGTGTATATTGTTTATATAGCTCATTGTGTATATTGTTTATATAGCTCATTGTGTATATTGTTTATATAGCTCATTGTGTATATTATACACATAAAAGTATATTGTGTATATTAACCCTATATGGACAGTGAATGTCATCACCGTTTATATAGCTCATTGTGTATATTGTAATAATGTTTATATAGCTCATTGTGTATATTGTAATAATGTTTATATAGCTCATTGTGTATATTGTATATATATTTATATAGCTCATTGTGTATATTGTATATATATTTATATAGCTCATTGTGTATATTGTATATATATTTATATAGCTCATTGTGTATATTGTATATTTATTTATATAGCTCATTGTGTATATTGTATATATATTTATATAGCTCATTGTGTATATTGTAATAATGTTTATATAGCTCATTGTGTATATTGTATATATATTTATATAGCTCATTGTGTATATTGTAATAATGTTTATATAGCTCATTGTGTATATTGTATATATATTTATATAGCTCATTGTGTATATTGTTTATATAGCTCATTGTGTATATTGTATATATATTTATATAGCTCATTGTGTATATTGTATATATATTTATATAGCTCATTGTGTATATTGTATATTTATTTATATAGCTCATTGTGTATATTGTATATATATTTATATAGCTCATTGTGTATATTGTAATAATGTTTATATAGCTCATTGTGTATATTGTATATATATTTATATAGCTCATTGTGTATATTGTTTATATAGCTCATTGTGTATATTGTATTTATATAGCTCATTGTGTATATTGTATTTATATAGCTCATTGTGTATATTGTATATATATTTATATAGCTCATTGTGTATATTGTATATATATTTATATAGCTCATTGTGTATATTGTTTATATAGCTCATTGTGTATATTGTTTATATAGCTCATTGTGTATATTATACACATAAAAGTATATTGTGTATATTAACCCTATATGGACAGTGAATGTCATCACCGTTTATATAGCTCATTGTGTATATTGTAATAATGTTTATATAGCTCATTGTGTATATTGTAATAATGTTTATATAGCTCATTGTGTATATTGTATATATATTTATATAGCTCATTGTGTATATTGTATATATATTTATATAGCTCATTGTGTATATTG
>NC_139719.1:27169556-27172056 GCF_964188405.1 Protomyctophum parallelum | reverse complement strand
ACACATGTACGTGTGCATGCAAACACACACACACACACACACACACACACACACACACACACACACACACACACACACACACACACACACACACGGTTGCCCAGAGCAACTCCTGTCTGATTGGTGCCATTAAGGAGCCAGCTGTTCAGGCAAGAAAGATCATCTGCGTGACACACACACACACACACACACACATAGAGCACATAGAATAATGTATCCATGTCTATGCCCATAAATCACTTGAACACAACACCAGATCATCACATTCACATGACTACATTCTCTACTTTGTGTCTATCCTCATATCACCTATAACTCTCTATGTCACCTCATCTGTCTGTCTGTCCGTCTGTCCGTATACCTGTCTGTCCGTATACCTGTCTGTCTGTCTGTCTGTCTGTCTGTCTGTATACCTGTCCGTATACCTGTCTGTCTGTCTGTCTGTCTGTCTGTCTGTATACCTGTCCGTCTGTCTGTCTGTCTGTCTGTCTGTCTGTCTGCCTGTCCGTATACCTGTCTGTCTGCCTGCCTGTCAACTTCAAGTCTTTCTCTTTAACTCTCCCCAGTGCGACATGCCCACACTGGCCTTAGCCTTCGGCCATGAGGACAGCTGCGCACGCACGCACACACACACACACACACACACACACACACACACACACACACACACACACACACACACACACACACACACACACACACACACACACACACACACACACACACACACACACACACACACACACGGCAGGCAAGTAAAGTATATAGTACATAGCTTGACAGATGACTGTGGTCTGATGGGGGTAAAGGTTACAGGCAGCAGTCTGTGCGTGCGTGCGTGCATGCATGCGTGCATGTGTGCGTGCATGCGTACATGTAGTCCATAACAACACCAACCCATCTTAACTAATAACAGAAGCATGTACTGTATGAGGCATGCCAGAACGTTGCCATGACAACTCACAAATGACTTCATACAGTGAATTCATATGCTATTGTAAGCCAACTCATTTGTCTGCAGGTATCTCTATCCATCCTATTATCTCCACTCAATGACACAAGACAACATGCTGTTTTGGTTAAAGCATGATGTATACGCTGTCGCATGACGGTACGTCTGCAACTATCTTCATAGCAATTATTCTAACAATTTCTCACTCAAGAACCATTACCATTGGACCATTAGATTTTTATTTTAGTTTGATCAACTGCTTTGCCCCTACACAATGGTCACTGCCATATACTGTACCAAAAATATCCCATCTA
This sequence comes from Protomyctophum parallelum, assembly GCF_964188405.1. Classification (NCBI taxonomy): domain Eukaryota; kingdom Metazoa; phylum Chordata; class Actinopteri; order Myctophiformes; family Myctophidae; genus Protomyctophum; species Protomyctophum parallelum. Next base: position 27,170,790 of record NC_139719.1, on the reverse strand, counting down.
CAAGCTCATAGTGCATTACGATGCGATGCATTGTGAGCTTGTAGATAGGATAGGACATTTTCATGGTGCAATGCATTGTGAGCCTGTACCGTAGTGTAGAGTAGAGTATAAATTCAGCATAAGTGAGGTGACTGCATGACGCAATGCTTCTAAGATTCTTCCCACACACACACTTTCTGATAGAACAATACAGCATCACACGTTTAGCACTCTGTAAATGACACTCATCATCCACTCAACCATCACTTTAAAATAATGCCATCTGGACGAAGATACAGAACTTTGAGATGGGAAAAGGTTTGTTTTAAGCAATTGCTACAGAATCGTGCGTTTGTGACACCTAAGCCACGATCCCTTACAGCTCCATATATGGATATGTCAGAACCTGTTCTCCATCATCCACCGTTCCTCTTCGATGTCTCCATTTTGACTTATACCTGCCCATTCAAACGCTATACGGGCCTGCCCCAAAGTATAACAATAATATATAAAAATATGGAGATAAGAGGTTTCTGTCTTCCTGTTGAACAGAATATATCGCTATGGGACAATAAAGACTGATTATGACCCCTGCCTAGTAAAGGCAGATTATTTGCATACTGGACTGGTACAATATCACTTTACGATATCATGTGGGTCCGTTGGTGCAATCAGGATACTCTCTACTTGTGTGGAGATTAGATAATACTAGCTAATGATATTTTCATAACAATAACCACACTTTCATTACAGACTCAATTGTGTCTAGTGTGTCTGAGTAGTGCAATTTTTGCATACTTCAGACTTCAGAGCCTCTGTGTGTACTAGCACCTCACATCCCCTCCCATCACCTGCATGCTTGTGTGTGTGTGTGTGTGTGTGTGTGTGTATGGCGCTCCATCGGTGCCACGTGTGTGTGTGTGTGTGTGTGTGTGTGTGTGTGTGTGTGTGTGTGTGTGTGTGTGTGTGTGTGTGTGTGTGTGTGTGTGTGTGCGTGCGTGCGTGCGTGTGTGCATGCGTGCGTTCGTTCGTGTGATGAGATAGGTTGTTTTCATTAGCTAACAGAGCTGCAGCTGTCCGGTAGGGGAGATAAATGACACTGTAGACTTACATCACCTGATAGCTGTCAATACAATCACACACGCATGCACGCGCACACACACACACACACACACACACACACACACACACACACACACACACACACACACACACACACACACACACACACACACACACACACACACACACAGCA
>NC_139719.1:27162056-27164556 GCF_964188405.1 Protomyctophum parallelum | reverse complement strand
TTATTTTCAAGTCACTCTTTATATTTACATGCCATGAAAAATGACATTGACACATTTGCACCTAGGCGGTTTCGTTCTGTAAAACCCTGATAACCGCCAACCATAACGGTACAGAGGAACAGCTGTTCACTGGCTAGAGAGCTACTGTAGCTAGCTTACACATACTGTCCCAAGGGTTGTAATTCATTATTAACATAATTATTTTCTTAAATGCGCTAGCGGTGTACAGAGTTGAACAGATGCTGACAAGGGCATAAGATTTCTCCTGTAATAAACTGATGAAACCATCAATCGTATGAATGAACGAAACTTGAATATCGTCTCTACCGGGTGGAAACCTCATTATGTCCAAATATATATAGACCGGTATATATTTTTAAGTAGCACATCGACAAGCTCAAATTGCATGGCTTTGCGCTGTATTTCGAGCTTGTACATCTGCTACTTTTTATACTTTTGTGTGACACTGACACACTGTAGTGTGTAGTATGATCAACTAGGGCATTCATTTAATGAATACATTGAAACAAGTTGAAATATGGAGATAAGAGGATTCTGCCCGACAGCAACGATATATTCGTTTGCAAAATGGTCGGAGTGGTTTTATTGTCAGGACTAGCCGAGCAGCAGGGGCGTCTATCCCCTTCACAATAACCTAGACCCCGGCAGGGGATGGACTGCTAAGTGGAGCGCCACACCTACCATCAGCTCACACAGGACTTACTGGGAGACAGTCTTAATTACCAACACTGTGCGCTAACCCACACACTGAGTTGTCTGTGCCCGCGGCATCAAACCCAGAATCTTGTGGTTTCCAAAGACAAAGTGCACTTCCTCCGACTGAGTGAGCTACCTGGACATGAGAGAGTACAGCGTTTGCTTAACGCTGGGTCATGGACAGATACACTGTACAGAGATTAGAGACAGAATCTTACCAGAGCTGGCCACTGTATGTGCTTGGCCTTGGTGCCCTGCAGAAGAGTTCCTCCTCCCCTCTCTCTCTCTCTGTCTCGGTCTGTTGCCTCCTTCTTCTTGGCCCAGACCAGCTGGTGCTCCAGGAGGAACAGCTGGAAGTCCTCGTAGACCTTCACCCACTCTCGCTTCTCCCACTCCTGGTCGTCGAACTCCACGTATACCTACACATGGAGATAAACACAGGTCAGACGTCTGTAAACACAGCCACGGCATGCATACACGGACGCACGCATGCACACTCACACACACACACACACACACACACACACACACACACACACACACACACACACACACACACACACACACAGGCTGAGGCAACCACACTCACACATTAACACACACAAGCTTATTATAAACAAACCCCAACATTAGAATAGAGGCAACTGTTGATAACGGCTGTGTTCTATTCAAAGTATAAACAAAACCGGAGCACTAAAAATTTCCAATAACTCACTAAGACACAACATGTTACTCTGTGTGTGTGTGTGTGTGTGTGTGTGTGTGTGTGTGTGTGTGTGTGTGTGTGTGTGTGTGTGTGTGTGTGTGCGTGGTGAAAGTGAGTTATAGTCAAGCTAGCACAACAACATAGGCTCCCCCACGCACAGACCTAAAAGCATTCTCGCAGACAGACACTCACTCACAGTGACAGACTTGCAGTCTGTCACACACACACACACACACACACACACACACACACACACACATGCACACGCACACACGCACGCACACACACGCACAAACAGAACAACGGTCAGATGCGTGCTAGCAGCAGCTGGGTTGCATTATGTGGCCCCGCACCTAAACAAACAAACAAACAGAAATATTCTCTCAGAGACAACGGTTTCATCATCACATTCCGCAGTCTCTCGCTCACCCCCGCCGCGTCATTCAGTTTGTTTGTTGCATTTTAAGGACAGTGCAGACGTGGAGGGTGCGACTGCATGCCTGTGTCTGTTGGGTGCAGGTGTGTGCATGTACGTGCACATGCATGCTTGATGTATGCGTGCGTGTCTCCAGCTCTCCATGTGAGCAGGTGATAAACAGTATACTGTAGCTATCAATGAACTGACAGCAACAGTCACTCCCTCTCTCTCTCTCTCATCAAGTGTTCTCATTCCCGCAGTCCCGCAGTGGTTGTGAGGACACGTGACTGTCCTAGCTCTCCCTCTCTCTCTCTCTCTCTCTCTCTCTCTCTCTCCCTCTCTCCCCCACCAATTATCTCCATCCTTCTCTTCTTTTGTTCTCATCTTTCTCTCTCTCCTGATTGTTCTCGCTCTCTGACCATCTCGCTCGCTCTACCCCTCCCCGTTACACCCCCCCCCCCACCCCCCACCCCGACTACCGTCACTGGCAATCCCCCCGCCCACCCCTCCCCCTCTATGCCCTCCATAGGCGGAGAAAGAGAGCGAGAGATGAAAAAGTGCACGGGATCAACGAGTGCATCTCTCCTCACTCAGCCTCTCTCTCCCCCTCCTCCCTCCCTCCCGTATCCCCCCCCCCCCACCCACCCAACCAACGCCTC
>NC_139719.1:27152056-27154556 GCF_964188405.1 Protomyctophum parallelum | reverse complement strand
ATCCCCACTACACACACTCAGAGAACACAAAGTGTTCAATGTGTTGGCCTGCGCGCGCGCGCACACACACACACACACACACACACACACACACACACACACACACACACACACACACACATAGCCCTAAAAACATTCACGTCGATGAAAACCAAGGAGGAGCCTAACTAATCAAAAACTAGTCTGCTTTCGCCACACATGCTGTGTGCGCGCGTGTGTGTGTGTATGTGTTCAAATCCTGACATCACGCTGTGACCACACTCCCTGTGTTCATCTCTCTCTCGCTCTCTCTCTCTCTCTCTCAGACACACACACACACACACTGGATTAGGCTGCCTCATTCAAATCTATATGTAATCTTTATTGAGCAGTGCTCTTTGAGGGTTTTGAGCCAGGGTACAGCTGTACATTTCTAAATGTTTTGACCCAGGGTATCCGCACATTTCTAAAGAGACAATTTAAGGACTTCAAAAAGTCTAATAAAAATAAGACCATTACTGCGTCAGAAGTAAACAACAAACAGGACGACCACACAGGCAAGGAAAGTCAACAGCAAACTGAGTCCAGGGCCCGGACTAAACCCCTTATCCCTAAACTTCTTTGCCTTTTTTTACTATTTTGTTATGTTGTGAGCTTGCAAAAAGAAAAAAAAAAGAGCCAAAATACCTGAGGCTCCTCAACAACATCATCACTGCGGTGATCACAAAGATGAGGACTGAGTCGTTAGCATGGCTTCTGTCAGAGTTGATGCCCAAGAGGAGGCCATCTAGTCGGGGAAGAGTAGGCAGATACGTTCGGACACGCACCAGAGTAAGTTGAAGGAGAAAGGGGTGTAAAGTCTTGACTCTTCAGGCATGCTGAAGTTTTCAGGTTCCAGCTGTTTCTTTCTTTCGCTATCTTCCTCTCTTTTACCCTTGTTTCTTTCTCTCTTTCTCTCTTCGCCTTGCTCCCCCTCCTCCATACAAGCTCACACCGTGTCACATGACGCGTTGTGAACTTGTAGATCTGCTATATTCTCTATTTCTGCATGACACCTTTGTGCGACTTAGGGTAAACAAAAGTATGGCTTATGCCTGGAATTAAATCCATACACTTCCTAACCCTGGACACTAGAATGAATGAGGTATTTATCCTGATCCAGGGTCTGTGTGAAGCATCTCTCAGTGACCATAGACCTTCTATCAGGCCGTGCTGGGTAGCTTTCATTAACTTGCTTGGACCTGAGTGTGTCTGGTTTACCTGCATGTGTGTCTTTACACGTGTGTAATAAAAATCACCCCCTTGTGAAGTGAGTGGTGCAACTCCGTGTGGGGGGTCCACGGAAGTTCCAGAGCCCCAGGAACACGCCCAGGGTGCCGGCGAGCCACCCGCGTCCAAAACGTTTGAGAAATGTGTTACAGTGTGGGGGTCCCTCTACTGTACTGTACTGTACTGTACTGTACTGTACTGTACTGTACTGTACTGTACTGTACTGTACTGTACTGTACTGTACTGTCACACCCGAAATCACGTAATGGCTGCTAAAAACTCAGCTTCCCAATATAATATAACACCAGTTTGACGTTGTATCAATGCGCACTGCGCAGCTACTGCTGTTGCCCTGCAACGTCCCCTTATAATTCACTAAACTCATCCCACACAGCCGTCAGACTACTGAATCAAATTAATGTTTACTTTTTACCGTTTTTACTCTCGAGTGTCGAACTGGCGCTATTTTTCAGTGAGAAGCATGGATAGAGTGGCGCTGGCTGATGACGTATCAGCAACAACATGGTTATGAACTGTATGTAACCGGTGACGTTATGCAATGCGAGTCTGCTCGCTTACTGAGTAGCGAAGAACACAACAAATCAGGCTGGAACTCAGGCTAACAAAACCTCACTCAGCTGGCAAACAGCAATTAATGTCAACAGTGATGGCCATATTAGGGTCCGTCACAATGACAGTAACACACACACACACACACACACACACACACACACACACGCACACACACACTCATCTTTGCTATAACAGTCAGTGTGATTGGAGCCCATTAGAAGTGGGGCTGTCAGCCACTCAATTGTGCCCAGTGAGCCTTATTGTAACTTCACTTCAGCCTGGTTAACTGCCATTGTCAGCTACGGAATGTGCCGTCCTAACTGCACCACTACAGCTGGCTCCCAACCAGCCCTAAACTATCTACCCATCCTAACTGCACCACTACAGCTGGCTCCCAACCAGCCCTAAACTATCTACCCATCCTAACTGCACCACTACAGCTGGCTCCCAACCAGCCCTAAACTATCTACCCATCCTAACTGCACCACTACAGCTGGCTCCCAACCAGCCCTAATCTATCTACCCATCCTAACTGCACCACTACAGCTGACTCCCAACCAGCCCTAAACTATCTACCCATCCTAACTGCACCACTACAGCTGGCTCCCAACCAACCCTAATCTATCTACCCATCCTAACTGCACCACTACAGCTGGCTCCCAACCAGCCCAAATCTATC
>NC_139719.1:27142056-27147056 GCF_964188405.1 Protomyctophum parallelum | reverse complement strand
AAATGTGTGCCAACAGACACACAGGGCTGAGTGTAATATTTCCATTTAGCAGAGATCAGATCACAGCTATGCTGTAAAGCAGGAGGGGAATCTGATCTGACCACCTCTGTTCACTGACCATGTCCTTGTTTATTGTGCTGATGTTGTACCGAAAGAAAGGCCACAACGCTAGATTTGAAGACTTCTTCTATATCTAGAGAGGGAAGAGTGTTTGTCCCTGAGGAGAGAAGTGGTCTGAGCCGCAATACCGCAACACAAGCTCTACTGTCAACACCACCTGACCCTTGAACTCCCACTCCCCCAACAAGCAGGGTTACAGCACAATGTTTACCTATGGGGGGGTCACCACGTTGGACAGCTGACCACCACCACCGCTCAGGGAGAGGGTCGGAGGGTGCAGAATTAGGTCAGCAAGATGATAAAGACAAAAAGAGGGATATAAACCCCACTAGGATAACCGAGAGGAGAGGAGAAGATAGGAGAAGAGCCAGTGGTTGGTGTGGGGAAAAAAAGGAAATCAAGGGGAGGAGGGTGCAATCATTCAGCTGTGTTATCTCTCTCCCCCTCTCGAGATAAGATAGTATCGTCAATGTCGGGTGGAAACCTCATGTCCAAAACAGTGTACTTTTCAGGATTCAAATTCAAAAGCGGCGGAAGTAGCAGATCTACAAGCTCCGAGCGCGCCGCCGTTTCGAGCTTTTGACACTGCAGTATGATCAAGTAGGGCATTCATATTCACGAAGAAGCAACACACAGTGCAAGAGGTTAAAGTATGGAGATAAGAGGTTTCTGACAACAACAACAACCGTATCAGATAAACCTTTACTGGTCCCAGGAGGTGAATCCAGGTGTCATGGCAGCAACCGCAGTGACAGACAGTGAAACACTGGAGAGGTAAAAGGTAAGATCTCTGAACGAGAGAGAACCGTCTATCAATATATCTAAATGTACAGTCAATATATGAATGACTCTACGCCTATAGCTATACATCTTTCACCAGTGAGTTATGAATGAATGATGTGTCCTGTCCTATCAGCACCTCCCATCGGTCTCCTCTGTTGACCCAGAGGGAGGAAAAACACATTAAAATGCCATGTCATTTGAGGAGAGAGAGAGAGTGAGAGAGAGAGAGAGGGATCAAGAGCGAGGATAACATCAACTGAGGTTTAGTTGTGTAACTTGTGTTGCACATGATAGCCATATGCACTATGTTCAGTACGTGTCATGTTTTTTGATGAATGCATTCTATTTGTATTTACCTCTTTTCCGTTTTAGATTTTTAAATGGACTCAAACCCTCACAAACGTGACGTGACGTGTGATAAATTAGACCTCTGAGGATGGGGGTTATGACTAGAGAGAAGAGAAGGGAATGAGAGTCTATGTGTTTGGGAGGGGGGGGGGGGGGGGGGGCTCAGCGGGATAGAAGTAATGTGAAGTGGAAGGAGAGCGAGACCAGATGGGGTGAAATAATGTACAACGACAGCATCAAGAGCCAGCCACTCTCCTACAAGGTCATCCTCTCTCTATCTATCTCTATCTATCTCTCGCCATCCCTCTCTCTTTCTGGTGCATTTACAGTATACTGTATCTCTCAACCCATCAACCTACTATAGGCCGTCTTTCCCTGCTTTCTCTCTCTCTCTCTCTCTCTCTCTCTCTCTCCCTCTCTATCTCCATCTCTCTCTCTGCTCGCTCTGACACACATTCTATCATTTCTAACGGGAGTCGTCGAGGCAGCGAGGACAGACCGGAGGTGAGAGAACGAGGCAGAGGAGAAATAGAATAGAGAGAGAGAATGATGAGAGGGACGAAGGCAGGGAAGACGGGCGAGGAAAAGATGACATAAAAGAGTGTGAAAGACAGAGAGAGAGAGTAATCTAACTGAACAGCCATCAGCAGGCTGATGTGACCCAGCGTCTACTATACCATCCTCCTCTTCCTCTTCCTCCTCCTCCTCCTCCTCCTCCTCCTCCACTGGGAGGATGTGTGGGCCCTGGGGGAGGAGGAGAGGAGAAGAGAAGAGAAGAGAGCAGGAAGGAAAGGAAAGGAAAGAGACGGCAGCTCCAGAAATAACTGTGCTGTTTTGCAGATTCAAAGTCAGTCAGTCACTCACTCATTCTAGCAGTAAGACATAATAGCGCAGTCATAGAGTCGTTCCGATACTGATACTGGTATCGGCTACTCGGGCCGATACCACCCTCAAATACTCATACTCGGTACTTGAGATCAAGTGACATTTCAGACCCGTGGAACGCAGCGAATCAGGCTGGAACCTAGGCTACTTACTTGGTATTGGCAAGTACAAAAGATTAAGTACTTGGTATCGGGAACTCTAGTCAGTCAGTCAGTCTGTTGGTAAGCCAGTAAATCAGTCTGTCAGTATGACAGTTGGTCAGTTAAGTTGTAATTAGTCAGTCACTCGGTCAGCAGATTAGACTGTGACCAGGATTTATATTAATACGGTACGCACTGAACTAGCCTACTAGCAAGTTATGAATAGAGTCTAAAGCAACCTTTTCTCTCACTGGTGAGAATGGTTTGCAAGCCGTGAAAACTAGTGTAACTACATGAGCACTAGTGTCCCTATTCTGAGGTGAATATTTGGCAACAAACAAAGCTGATCCACAAGCTCACGGTGCATCACAATGAGCCTATAGACCTGTAATTCTCACTGACACCAGACATGTGGTGGAGACAGGGGGAAATGAACGGACGAGTACAGATCCCTGGAGCAGGGTTCAATGGGTTTACTGTAAGTGGTTAAGAGACACATGGTAGCCTACATGCGGCGTACTTGCAGTAAACATTTGTACTGCACTACCAAAGAGTTGTGAGTGATCAATCTGTTATATGATGTTCTCTGCCACTCGCTCCACTGTGGGAAATGTAAATCCTAGAGTGTGGAAAAACGGACTCAAAATGAAGACTGAGATTTGATCGATTGTAAAGGCATAATTATGACAAATCCAAAATATAAAATGTTGGGAATATTTGGAGAGTGGAGAACACAACAAACACACACACACACACAGAGGGTAGGGATTTGAATATTCAGAGGCACGCTGGGACACGAACTGCTTAAAAAACAAGAAAACGCAGTGAGGGCTTTCCTCCCTTCTGCCCCGCTTTCATCCTCTCTTTCTGTCACTAAATATCCTTTATTTGTCAAATGTTTTTTTCTTTTTTTCCCTCCTCCGCTGATCCGTTAATCTCTTCTTCATCTTTCGCTGTCGTTTGTTTTCCTATAGGCACTTTTCCTGCATTTCTTTCTATTCTTTCTCTCCCTCTCTCTTTCTTTCTCTCCATCGCTCCTTCCATCCCAACATCTATCTGCCTCTCTCTCCTGACAATACAAGGCTCTAATAATAGCTGAGTGTTGCATGTAGACAATTGCTGGCTGGAATCTAGGGCAGCCACTGCAGAGGCAGCATGGGAAAATCCCTTCTGCTCGCTCTATCATGCCTACTTGCATGTGGCGTGTGCGTGCATGCATGTGTGCGTTTTGTGTGTGTGTGTGTGTGTGTGTGTGTGTGTGTGTGTTGTGTGTGTTGATTCAATAGCCTGTAAATAGTATAGCTACATTATGTAACATTGATTATTATTATTATTACATGTTATTCAAAAAGTGACAACTAAGCGCGCGCACACAACACAATGTAATAATAATAATAATAATCAATGTTACATAATGTAGCTATACTCTTTACAGGCTATTGAAGCAAAACACACACACACACACACACACACATGGATGGACAGACAGGACAAACAGAACAGGGAGAGACATACATCAAGGCCGCGTTCAGTTCTATCTCTTCTTTGGGACACGCAGGTCCAACACAAGCCATGTTCCCAGCGGGAAGACGCTGTTCTCCCTTTAGTTTATGCTAGCCTTCAGGTGTTTACATAGTGGCATGCCTAACAGCTGAGGCCAAACTCCAGTCGTGATCAGTATGGTGCTGCTGCTGCTCAGATAGTAAAGTGATTAGTAGTTAAACAGCAAGCTGTGTGATAGTGAACCGGGAGTTGTGTAATAGCAAGGCTGGCGGATGTTACTGTAAAAATTGACAGACAGTTTGACGGGGAGACCACACAGCCTGCAGAGAGGTTGGGATGCAAACATGTTGATACATGTTGTTGAGAAAACGGGGCTATTTTGGTGTGTCCTGCCCTATACTGTAATCTGAAACTGTTTTGTGTTACATGGCATAGGACTTTTTCATTACGTTATACTTTAGCTATTGAAAAATAGCAGATCTACAAGCTTAGGTCTGCTATTTTAGAAGAATCGTGAAAATGCGGCACAAATCTTTGAAAATATAACTTATATTCTTTCAGAAGATGTTTTTGTTTTTTTTCAACGTCAGGCCTAAATGGGTTAATAACAATGTCAGCCTTTCAGATTCACAAACGTGTGTTATTCAAATGCTGTCATGGGTCTTGCATGATGCGCTCCCTGGGGCCTCAGGTCATGGGAACCTGCTGGACCTAAAGGACTGGACAGCAGACAGCAGTCTGTGTGTAGAACCATGTGTATCATATTGTACAGTCTGAATGTCTTCCAGACATCTGACATCCAACACCGTGTTATCCTTACCGGGGGTGTTTTCAATGGCTCCCATATATAATTGCCTCTAAATGCTGTTGTGTGCTGTGAGTCTTCATGCTCTCATGTCCGTGTCCCGGCCCACTGGCGACAGTGCTACCTAAGCCTCTCTCTGAAACCCAGGGAAAGGCCCTGTCATTTTGACGGCAATTATGCCCAAACTGCGTTTTCATCATGGCCATTGGCTCTGTTCCTGTTTGTAGCCCACTATGCCTATCCACAGCAATATAAAGACAATCCAAAATGTAGAGTCTACATTTTTTACTGTATACCACTACCTCAGTAGCGAAAGGTAAGACTGTCTAAAGGTCCTTTCAAATGGGCAGAGATGAACGCAACCCTGCTCCAGGTCTGCTGAAGAGAACGAAAACAAGTGAAAAAAACAAAGCTAA
>NC_139719.1:27112056-27137056 GCF_964188405.1 Protomyctophum parallelum | reverse complement strand
AGGCAGAGTCACACTGAGCAGACAGGGAGAGAACACAGTTATACGTTTTATTACATGTTTAAAAAAATATATAAAATAAAAAGTATATCTCCACATTTCAATATTTTATTATTTGTGTAAATGAATGCCCTTTTTCATCACACAAGAGTGTCACGCTAAAAAAAGTAAAAATAGAAGATCTACATACAAGCTCACAATGCAGATTCACAATGGGAGTTTCTAGATGGTTTCAACCCGACAGAGATGAATAATACTAGTTGTTGTTGGTATATCTACAAATTTTACCTTTACAATGCTAGAAAGACAAGGGGCTTGCATTGTCTTGCATGGTTAACAGCACCTAATGCATAGCAGATGCCAGCCAGGGCTAGGATTGCTATTTCTTTGCAGAATGCATAGCAACATCTGGTGGAGTATTCAGAGCTGGATTTCTGAACAATAACGAGAAAATGACGAGTAGGGGAGGCCTTGCAAAACTCGCCTTCATCTTTCTCTCCATCGCTCCATTTGTTTTTCCTTTCTGTAATTTTGTCCTCGCCCCTCTCTCTCTTCTCTCCCCCTCTCTCCCTTTGTTTCGTGCTCTTTCTGATCAATAATTCACAGCATTCTATGAGAGAGACAAGGTCATATTTCTGCTTAGCTGACAAACACGCAAACACACACAAAAACATAAGACTACACACTAGCTATGCATACTTTAAGCCAGGCAGATAGGAAGGTATAATAAGATGTTTTTCTATTATATTCTTAATGTGCTCTTTCTGACATTGAGTTTAGTGTTTACCTTGGTTTTCTCTTCTCCTACCATTGTACAATGTGCTAGCTTAACACACACATGGCCTCACATTATACTATTACTTTGCATATTAATGTCTCTATGTTGTCTGTTGTCACCATTGTGACATGGTAATAAAAATTTGTATGATTTCCTACGAGTCATTAGTGTTGATATGTTCGGAGCATTTTTATCATTCACTTTTTTAAACATTCTTATGCTGTCATAAAAACAATTTTGCTGACATGAAAACGGAGAAAACCCATTACAACAGCAATTATGTTTCCTTCATTATTTCTTTCTCCCTTTTTTCCCCCCTTTTCGGTGAAAATTAGGGGTGGGCAGCTCGCTGTGTTTTCACATGATCGACGTCATTCTCTCCACTGCGATGAGAGAAGAAACCGCCTGCAGGCAAAGCATGACTGAACTGAAGCCAAAAGAATGCCATAGACGGACACCATTTAATGACAGGTGAATGACTGATGGCAGCCCAGTCTAGCACTGCAAGCAGTTACGATGATGACTATTACTCTACGATGTGTCCTGTGCGGGGTTGGGATCCTTTCGGATTTTAACGATGCCCTTTTAACGGTCTAAAATCTCATTGTGAGTTGTGACCAGGGGGGCAGTCATTTTTTCGTGAAGCCTCATTTGAAATCGGTAGTTCATATAATGGCCTGTTGTGGCGCTGGACTGGACCCAAAAAGCCCCATAGCTCCATAGAGGCCCATGTATTTTGGCCCAACTTCACCTAGACTGTATTACCTTAATAAACATGGTCATGAATACTTTCTTCTTCCAGTCACTAGTTTAAAGTCTCATTTCTAATGTCATAATATTCTTTTTGGAAAATTATGGTCCCATTAATTAAAAAAATGACCATAAAGAAAACAAACCATCGCGTATGTTCTGAGGGGCGTGGCTACCGTTACAGTCTATGATCGGGATTCCCCTCCCACTCGAGTCAAAATAAAAACCAACGGAGAAGAAGGGGGGAAGTCCCGCCTCGTTGTCTGGGCAGCCAATGGCCAGCTGGTCCAAAACGGAGCCAGCCAATGGCCAGCTGGTACCAAACGGATCTAGAAAGATGGCGACTTACATCAGGAATTACCATATTATTACAGGCTTCATTTTACGTTCATGTTAGACCCGGCGAACGCTTTGTCCATATTTTTTACAGTCTATGGTTGTGACACGCTAGGTGTATGTAGTTGTGTGAGGTGTATGGTACTACGGTGAGGAGGACGAGGGGCCTGGCATCTGTCCAACGCTGATCGATATTTCACTGTTTGGTCGGAAGCCAACCTGTTTAATCAGACTTTCACTTTGGAAAAAAAGGAGAGAAAAAAAATCACTTTGGTCGCTAAGAAATTAAATTAGTAATTACCTAATGACATTCTTTGATTTTTTCCCCCCCGCCCTTCGTCCGGTTCAAGTAAGGTTTCATAAGCTGTCAGTCGAGATGTGAAACATAACCCAACCCATGTGTATGCATTGTGTATGCACTGGCAATATGCACACAATGCATAAGCCTGTAATGTTGAGGGACACTATATCTCCGTGGGCCCAGTGTGTGTGTGTGTGTGTGTGTGTGTGTGTGTGTGTGTGTGTGTGTGTGTGTGTGTGTGTGTGTGTGTGTGTGTGTGTGTGTGTGTGTGTGTGTGTGTGTGTGTGTGTGTGTGTGTGCGCGTGTGTGCATGTGTGTGCTCAGCTAGTGTAATGAGTTTAGCCCCCTTGGGCAGACAAAAGCCTATCAGAGAGATGAACCTATTGACAGTGACACCATGCTAGTGAGTTGAGGCAATGACCCAGACAAGCGGGTGTACGTACTACAACGTAGTACGTCCAAATGAAAAGAGGCCCTCCCAGCCTAGTAAACACAGCAGCAAACCAAAGTACCAAATAACAACTGCTTCAATCTCTAACTGCCTAAACAAACACTGACAACGTTTAAGGCTGCATCTTAAACAAGGCATTAGAAACTACTTCTATTTTTGGCCAGTTTCCTTTCTCTCTTTACTCTTTATTAAGTAATAGGGCTGAAACCCAGTAAGCCTTATGTGAACCCTTAGCAGCTGCATTTTTAAATCTACAGGCTTGTTTTATGCTTAGTTGCCTGCAGGTGTCGTACACAGATGATAGCAGATCTACAAGAGTGACACTAGCTATAAATTAGGCCTAAAGCCTGATTTACCATATACTTAGTTATGTGCCAGTGTCGTGCTTAGTAAACAGCAAGCTCGCAAAGCATCACAGAAGAGACGCGTTGTGAGCTTGTATATCTGCTATATAGGGCATGCAACACCAGCGTGCAAGTGTAAATCATGCCTAAGGGAGACTATAGCTGAACCAACTAATGGATGGATGAATGAACAAACCTGATGACCCAAAACGTTCATTTTTCTGAGGCCCAGAGTCAGACCAGTAGAAACAGTCAATTGTAACCAAACCAGACAGAAAAGAAAGTATAATATAAGCAGTAATATAATTATGCAGTAATATAAGCCACCTTTACGACAACATGTACAGTATACCGGAGTGTTTGTCTATTTAGGCACAAAGTTCGCCCATGCAGTCAAAACAAACCACACAAATGTTATTACTGAACAAAAACCCAGCTAGCCACATTAAACTCACATTACACAACAACTGAGGCAATTTGTGTAGCTGATTGAGCCGACAAATATAACCATTTTAGGAGCGTTTGTGTGTGTGTGTGTGTGTGTGTGTGTGTGTGTGTGTGTGTGTGTTGGTTGGTGTGTAGAGAAAGTAGCCCTGGCCTGACACAAAGCAGGTCAACCACATTCCTTTGTAATTGGCAATTCAACAAAGGTTATCTAACCAGCCACACACTCTTACTGTGTGTGTGTGTGTGCGCGCGTGTGTGTGTGTGTGTGTGTGTGTGTGTGTGTGTGTGTGTGTGTGTGTGTGTGTGTGTGTGACTGTGTGTGTGTGTGTGTGTGTGTGTGTGTGTGTGTGTGTGTGTGTGTGTGTGTGTGTGTGTGTGTGTGTGTGTGTGTGTGTGTGTGTGTGTGTGTGTGTGTGTCTGTGTGACTGTGTGACTGTGTGCACTGTGCATGCGCGCAATGCTAAAGTGCCGGGGGAAACTGGAGTTTAAAGCAGCCGCCCCTGAAACAAATCAAGCTCCAAAATCATTTTCTCACTCTCGGCTTTGCTTAACGGCCACCGGAGCATGGAAGTGCAAATGCTGAGGTCACAGGTTCAATCCCCATTCATTTGATATAATGTCAACAAGAGAACACTGCAACTGTTCTCAGATGCTACTCCTCCTCCTGAGAAAGGGTTTCACGACTACAGTAGGGTTTCAATACTACAGTATGAGGGCATATCGTCGTCTGTGTTGTTGGAATAAAATTGCATTGGAAATGTTTTCTGTTAAAAAGTAATTGAATTGACACACATGACATAATATTTCGTCAACTGAGATATGTGATTGTTTTGTTAGATGAACCAATTAGAAACATGTGCTCCAGCAGAGCACAGATCTCCAACCATCGCTTTTAAAACTTGTAAATTAACTGTGTCCACTAGATTCAGTGCTAAGTCTCAATCTGGCTGTGTGCGTGCTGTTACGAGGACACACACATGTGTACACTCTGCATTGTGTCGTTGAATTGTAAACTACTGTTGAAAAAAACAAAACTAGAAAAAGTGCCCTTCTGGGCACAGGTCTCCACCAGGATAGGAATGTAGGACATTGCAGCTTGCCTTCATCTGGTGGTTGGATAAAAGGGCAACAAAAGTAAATTATCCACAGATCCGTGCAGTTAGAGGTAAAAACACTTTTCGGCCAGTTATAGCGCCACCTTGAGGCTGAGTTGAAATTGTTCATGTGGCATTTCGGCCTCGGCCTAGTGGGAATGTGCGTGCACAATTTCACGGAAATCACGCGATGTGTTCATGATTTGCAGCATTTTGTTTGAAACTGAGCACTCCTGTGAACTTTGGAAGCCAATCTTAACCAATCAGGATGGAGTCTGAGAAATCTGAAAGAGCGGTTTCGTTGAATGGCTCTAGAGAGACTGTGTACCAATTTGCGCGATGTTTGGACAAAATCTGTAGGTGTACTGTGCAAAAACTTGTTTTGCACAAAGCGGCCTCCTGGTGGCGCTATAACAGGCCGTTCTGGAAAGTTTGGGGCAGAGGTTCATCGTTGGCATCCAGGGAGTGAGTGATGTTTGGCATCGACCGGGTTAACGGTGGCCGAGATTAGCTGCTCACGGACACACGGACGGACACACGGACGGACACACGGACGGACGGACGGACGGAGTGCAAAACATACTCTCCCCCCATGCCTTCGGCCTGGTGGAGACAACAAGCGCAGAGCTTCTAACGGCTGACCATATTAGTGGGTAGAGGTCTGATAATCAGAAGATCCTCCCAGCCCCAGTCTATGTGACTGAGCAAGACAACAACATGACCCACTCATCATACCCATCTGAGCAGCTATCAGCATGGTGATGCCGAATTGAACCCACGGCACTAACAAAGGTCTCCCTTTCTCTAACTCTATGTTAAAAATGATGCCACCACCCACACACAAGGACCTGTACTGTATGTGTGGCCGATAGAAGCACTTCTGACTGAGAACGATATCACATAGGCCTCAATTCCCTAATGTAGTCTGGGAATGGAAGGCAGGTCTGTTGTAATACATTCACAAAAATATGAAATAACACAGTTGCCGTGGAACGGATTGGAAGAATATTCTTTAGCCTGCTGGCAGCAGGCATAAAAGGTTTAGTGGAAACATAATCTCTGGCCGTGCCTCGGCTGGCCAGAGATAATGAAGTCATATGTGATACGGAGCAATGGTGAGGCAACATTAACACAGCTCTGTCCTAATACTAACTCACTATTAGTATGTTGACTCCTGTTACACTAATGGTAGATTTCATACTACGACTTATTATACACACAGGAATGCATATTTTATGCATAATACTACACTGCTGTATTATTAATAGTGGGAGCATTCATAGACACACAAAGACAGATTTAAGACACCACACACACACACACACACACACACACACACACACACACACACACATACACAGTACGCATGCACAGAAGCGGCTGTGGCTTTCTAGCTGCCATCTGTTCAATAGCAGACCTAAATAGCACAGCCGTTTAACCAGGCATTAGCGCCACATGTGCACACACACAAACACGCATGTAATGAGACAACACTGTGCGACTGCACGTACGCGTGCGTGCGTGCGCACGTACACACACACACACACACACACACACACACACACAAACACACAGCCCACGGGGGATAGATTAAGTAGTACTACTGAGTCTGTAGTCTGAAATCAGTGCCTTCCCTCCTCTGTGGGTCTCCGAGCAGGAAGTAATGAGGACGTAAACAAACACAGCAGTCAGCTTGTACTAGCATGCAGCCAGGGAACTGTCACTGGACATGACAACTGTAATAGTGGCAGGGAACTGTCACTGGACATGACAACTGTAATAGTGGCAGGGAACTGTCACTGGACATGACAACTGTAATAGTGGCAGGGAACTGTCACTGGACATGACAGCTGTAATAGTGGCAGGGAACTGTCACTGGACATGACAACTGTAATAGTGGCAGGGAACTGTCACTGGACATGACAACTGTAATAGTGGCAGGGAACTGTCACTGGACATGACAACTGTAATAGTGGCAGGGAACTGTCACTGGACATGACAACTTTAATAGTGGCAGGGAACTGTCACTGGACATGACAACTGTAATAGTGGCAGGGAACTGTCACTGGACATGACAACTGTAATAGTGGCAGGGAACTGTCACTGGACATGACAACTGTAATAGTGGCAGGGAACTGTCACTGGACATGACAACTGTAATAGTGGCAGGGAACTGTCACTGGACATGACAGCTGTAATAGTGGCAGGGAACTGTCACTGGACATGACAACTGTAATAGTGACAGGGAACTGTCACTGGACATGACAACTGTAATAGTGACAGGGAACTGTCACTGGACATGACAACTGTAATAGTGACAGGGAATGGTCACTGACTGGACATGACAACTGTAATAGTGACAGGGAATGGTCACTGACTGGACATGACAACTGTAATAGTGACAGGGAATGGTCACTGACTGGACATGACAACTGTAATAGTGAGTAGTGACAGGGAACGGTCACTGACTGGACATGACAGCTGTAATAGTGACAGGGAATGGTCACTGACTGGACATGACAACTGTAATAGAGAGTAGTGACAGGGAACGGTCACTGACTGGACATGACAGCTGTAATAGTGACAGGGAACGGTCACTGGCTGGACATGACAGCTGTAATAGTGACAGGGAACTGTCACTGGCCATGACAACTGTAATAGTGACAGGGAATGGTCACTGGCCATGACCAGGTTGACCAACAGTAAAGCAGTGACAGGCATTGGTCAACATATTTTTCCATTTCATGACGTCTTTGAAGAGTTTTGATGATACGGATAGTGTTAAGAGTTGATTTCTAGGGTAAAACAAGTGGTTGCTAGGGTATAATAGACAGTTGCTAAGGTTTAATATGTGGTTGCTAGGGCAAAACAGGTGTTGCTATTAGGTAAAACAATGGTTGCTAATAGGCTGTTACTGACACTGTAGTGTAGGCCGTTGCTAGGGTCTGTCATGGTCATAATAAAAAAAAGAAAAAATGTATAGAATCATAGATATGACTGTTGACATCATAAACACATTATAAGCCACATTATAAGCCTGAGAGCCACACCGTTATAGGCCTGTATTGTTTTTATTCCGTATCCAGGAAACGGGAAAAGAACAGACGTTTGTGCACGTCTGGTCTTTGGAAGGTCCACCATTGTTGCTGTTGTCAGTGTGAAAAGCGTCTAGGGTTAAGTACAAAATCTCCTGTGCAGCCCCGAGTGTGGAGGAGGAGGTGTCCTTTTGGTCCTGTTCCATTGTCCTGGCTCCACTGTGTGCGCACACACGTGCACACGCACGCAAGCAAGCACACACGCCCGCACGCACACACACACACACACACACACAGCCATATAACCAGGGACAAGACACAAAACACAGTGACCTGGCTGACCTTTAGCTCAGCTGGATCTCTGGAGAGCTGAGGCTAACCCAGTGCTGCTCTGCTGCTATCAATTACTGCTGGAAACCCTCCCACCGTGCCACTGCACAGTGCACACTACACACTACTCAGGTACTCAAATGTTTTACTTAAGTAAAAGTATCAATACTGCAATGTAGAAGTAGTCTGTTACAACTAAGTAAAAGTCCAGAATTCAAAATGTATACTTGAGTAAAAGCACAAAAGTTTTAATTGTCATCAAAATGTGCTCATTATGCAGAATGTCCCATTTAAAGTTTTCAAATGTATAAAAATCTTTTGAAAATAGCTCACATGCAAGTCTGCAATGCATTGTAAGATTGTAGATCGGCCATTTTCAAATGGCCAAAATGTATATAGAAATGGGTAATATAATGTTTTGTAGTAATAATCAAAATCTACAAAGTAATTAGAAACTAAAGTTTTCAAATAATTGTAGTGGAGTAAAAGTACAATATGTGTCTCAGAGATGTAGTGGTTTGAAATACTCAAGTAAAGTAAAAAATACCTCAAAAGTGTATTTAATTACTGTACTTAAGTAAATGTACTTTACTTACTTTACACCACTGCCGCACAGTACATATACACTTCTCTGCCTCTCCTAACCTCTCCTCTCCCCTCCCCCACTCTCCGCCATGGGGCCTCTCTCTCCCTCTCTTTTGCTTTCTCCCTGCCCTCTATGTTTCAATATGCCTTTTTCTAACGTTCTATTCCCTCTCCCTCCTTCCCTACAACACACATTACCTTATTGTGGTCTCAGAGACGCTTTCTCCCATCTTCTCATCTTTAACATTACTTTTCTCCCCCCACCTCTTACTCGTTCTCCCCTTTCTTTCCTTCCCTTCCTCACTGTGCTGTTCTTTCCTGTGTGTGAGGAGATTTAATGTCTTTCAGCTGTGCAGTGAAGTGGTTGCGGCGATAGAAATGGCAGCTCCAGAGATGCCCGTTTCCCTATTCACCCAAAAAACCTCACCAGTTACACCCGGGACAATGGAAACAGTCTGTAGCTGAAATCTACTGCTGGTTGGTTTACGTGCATCTGTGTGCGTGCGTCTGTGTGCGTGCGTCTGGGTGTGTGTGCGTGCGTGCGTGACAACCTAACAGTGCAGCTAGAGATGTGAAGTTATTGTAAACTAAAGATATGCATGCTGACAGGGGGGAGAGAGCAAAGAGCAGAGAGGGAGAATAAGATGAGATGAAAAGATAATGAGTGACAGATTCAGGCAGATCTACAGAGCAGAGGAGTACATTTCTCTGGGTTCAGGTCGGGGCCACTGACTGACATCATGGAAAATAGCTTTTCATAATTCTGCATAATTACTGCCACTGGCTGGCCTTCCACTGGCAAGGGCAGAAAGAGAGTGCGTGTTTGTGTGTGTGTGTGTGTGTGTGTGTGTGTGTGTGAGAGAGAGAGCATGCGTGCACGCAATCCTCTGTCTGCGTCTAAAAACAAACAAGTCTTTCAGCAACACACGTCCCTGAATATGGGCTCATAGGCACAAGCATGGCCTTTTCATTTAGCCAGAACCCAACACTCCAAGCCTCTTTTATTCTCTCACTGACAAGAGACAGCCCTACTGCAACAGTAGCGCGCGTGCGCGCTCTCATGTGTGTGTGTGCGTGTGTGTGTGTGAATGTGTGTGTGAATGTGTGTGTGTGTGTGTGTGTGTGTGTGTGTGTGTGTGTGTGTGTGTGTGTGTGTGTGTGTGTGTGTGTGTGTGTGTGTGTGTAATATACAGTATATACGCATACTGTACATATAACATGAAGGGCTTGAGGTGATGTCTGTGTTTGTTAGCTTGTATAATTTAATCACAGTCTAGTTTAAATATAGTTCAAGTTTAATTATACGCCGCCTGCGACTCAAACCTCAACGTGCTATTCTGGCGCCCGAAAGTATAAGAATTGTCCTGCTATTTACAAGTACTGTTTACGGCCTGGTTGAAAGAAGGCACAGTCCGACAAAGAAAAAAACAAAACTATGGATTTAAAAAAAGTTTTTAATTGAATGCTTTAATCTTTTGCAGGGGTTGTGTGATTTCTTTCGTTTTGGGATGCACAGCAAACAAAAGCTATTGTGTTCGTGTGTGCCTGTATAAATACAGGAAATAAATCCTGAAGATCTACAAGCTCACAAATCTGCCGAGAGAGGATGACACCTTTAAAGGCAGTGTGTGTGTGTGTGTGTGTGTGTGTGTGTGTGTGTGTGTGTGCGCGTGCGTGCGTGTGTGTGCATGTGTCACCGCGTGCATGCGTGTACTGTTGACACTGATCCAGCTCAACAGCAGGACAGAGACATTCTGCCATGTCAGGGAAAAACCCCTGTCTCTGTTTGAAGTGAACTGCAGTAACCTGCCTGCCTGTTAGAGCCAACTAGTCTAACAAGACGGTCATGCTGAAAACCCCCTCTGATCTCCTTATCTTTGTGCAACTGACACTAAACAGACCAATTTACTTTACAAGTGGTTCTCAAACGTTTTCATGTCAAGGACCCTCAACGTTGTGTGTGTGCCATGGACCCCATCTGAACATGTTTTGTGCCAGGGACCACCAGAAGGGACGATATGTGTATTTCCCAAATAAAATGTTCAAAAATAGCAGATGTACACAATGTAACACATTTTATACCTGCTATTTTTTTATAGCATATGGATAAAGTGGTTAAAATGATTGTGATGCCCCCCAAAGGACCCCTGTGGGTCCCCGGCCCCACTTTGAGAACCTCTCCCTTACTGTGTCATAGCATTGCTGGTAAAAACTCTTGTCCGAGCCAAGAGCTTTAGGCTACACTACCTCTAGCCACACCACTGACCATTCAAACAATAGTCAATCAAGCCACATACGGAAACAGTTTCATCCAAATGCTCTTGTGTTGCTATAGGAGGCCGGCCAAAATCCCTTGGACACATCTGGTCAGCTGTTGGTGGGTTGATATTATGGTGTGTGGTTAGCACAGGCTAACATTAGCAATCATCAATCAGTAACAACCCCATTCATTTTGGGATTATTTTGGTCTCATAAAGTAAAACACTTTCCCCTGCCCACCACCTTTCTACCTCAGCACTACATTTTCTTCACAGACTGACATGTGAGGATTATAGTGAATTCCTACACAGTGCTTATTAGTGTGGTTGCCTGAAGGCAACCATACTATTGTTTTTGTGACCTTTTATTAGTGTGGTTGCCTGAAGGCAACCATACTATTGTTTTTGTGACCTTTTATTATTATTCTTCTTTTTATTATAGATAAACTTTATTTTGCCGCATTATACCTCCCACAGTTTTTGTCGCACGCACTCGAGCCATATGTCAAAACGACGGGCTACATCGGGAATCGTGTGCGTGTATTGGGATAAGACATTTGTTGGATAGTTTAATTGATATGAATTAATTAGTGCATTAAATTTCCCCATAGACATGAATGGGAAAATGCAAAAACTCACTTTCAAGTATTTTTTCTTCTGAGACCGTAAGGGCTATACTTACAAGACTTGGAGGAGAGATTCATAATAATTACTAAAATTAATTACCTTAGAACTATATCGGTCGGCCTCATGGTGGCGCTATAACAGCCAACTTTACATTTTTGGGTATAACTCTTGAACCGTATGTCGTAAAATCAAAATGTTTTTTTCCCTGGATTCCTTGGGTCATGACGCATCTCCCCATATAGGCCACGCCCATTTCCGTCTAGAACGAATTTGCAGCAAATTAGCATTTTCTTCAAAACACACTTTTTGCTCCTCCTCCTACAGAGTTTGTCCAAATCTCACAGAAATCGGTACACATGATCTCGGGACCTATCCGATGAAAACAGCACAGTCAGAATTTCGATATTCCATATCGTTCGTCCGTAATCAGCTTCCAAAGTTAGTGGGAGGGGCCTATTTTACAAAAAATTGCACAAATCACGAACGGAAAGTCCAATCCTCCCCAAATTTGAATCACATGTTTAGGATGGCCTAATCAACACAGAGCCAAAAGCAATTCCATTTCCATCCATAGGTGGCGCTACAATTGCAAAAACAATTACCCGTTTCGTTTGTTGCAAAAACACGATTTTGGGGGGGAAATCCCCTTTGAATGACTTATGCATGATCACAAAGGGTGACTTGACATTGTAATTGGCTGGCAAAATTACTGGGAGGGGCCTATATCAGCCAACCTATCCGATTAAAACAGCACAGTCAGAATTTAGATCTTCTGTATCGTTCGGTCGTAATCGTCTTCCCAAGTTAGTGGGAGGGGCCTATTTTACAAAAAAACGCCACAATTCACGCACGGAATGTCCGATCCATCCCAAATTTGAATCACATGTCGAGGGTGGTTTCATCAACGCAGAGACAAAAGCGATTCCATTTTCGACGGGTGCGATGTGGGCAACCACACTTTGCAATTTCCCAGAATTGCCTCTTTCTAGTTTATGTTTTTATTATAGATAAACTTTATTTTGCCGCATTATACCTCCCACAGTTTTTGTCGCATGCACTCAAGCCATATGTCAAAACGACGGGCTACATCGGGAATCGTGTGCGTGTATTGGGATAAGACATTTGTTGGATAGTTTAATTGATATGAATTAATTAGTGCATTAAATTTCCCCATAGACATGAATGGGAAAATGCAAAAACTCACTTTCAAGTATTTTTTCCTCTGAGACCATAAGGGCTATACTTACAAGACTTGGAGGAGAGATTCATAATAATTACTAAAATTAATTACCTTAGAACAATATCAGTCGGCCTCATGGTGGCGCTATAACAGCCAACTTTACCTTTTGGGGTATAACTCTTGAACCGTAGGTCGTAAAATAAAAAATATTTTTTCCCTGGATTCCTTGGGTCATGACACATCTCCCCATATAGGCCACGCCCATTTGCGTCTAGATAGATTTCCCGCCATTTTGAATTTTGTTCAAAACACACTTTTTGCTCCTCCTCCTACAGATTTTGACCAAATCTCACAAAAATCATTACACATGATCTCGGGACCTATCCCATTAAAACAGCACAGACAGAATTTAGATATTCTGTATCGTTCGGCCGTAATCGTCTTCCAAAGTTAGTGGGAGGGGCCTATTTTACAAAAAACGCCACAATTCACGCACGGAATGTCCGATCCATCCCAAATCTGAATCAGATGTCGAGGGTGGCTTAATCAACGCAGAGACGAAAGCGATTCCATTTTCGACGGGTGCGATGTGGGCAACCACACTTTGCAATTTCCCAGAATTGCCTCTTTCTAGTTATTGTTATTTATGTTTTTATTATAGATAAACTTTATTTTGCCGCATTATACCTCCCACAGTTTTTGTCGCATGCACTCAAGCCATATGTCAAAACGACGGGCTACATCGGGAATCGTGTGCGTGTATTGGGATAAGACATTTGTTGGATAGTTTAATTGATATGAATTAATTAGTGCATTAAATTTCCCCATAGACATGAATGGGAAAATGCAAAAACTCACTTTCAAGTATTTTTTCCTCTGAGACCATAAGGGCTATACTTACAAGACTTGGAGGAGAGATTCATAATAATTACTAAAATTAATTACCTTAGAACAATATCGGTCGGCCTCATGGTGGCGCTATAACAGCCAACTTTACCTTTTGGGGTATAACTCTTGAACCGTAGGTCATAAAATAAAAAATATTTTTTCCCTGGATTCCTTGGGTCATGACACATCTCCCCATATAGGCCACGCCCATTTGCGTCTAGATAGATTTCCCGCCATTTTGAATTTTGTTCAAAACACACTTTTTGCTCCTCCTCCTACAGATTTTGACCAAATCTCACAAAAATCATTACACATGATCTCGGGACCTATCCCATTAAAACAGCACAGACAGAATTTAGATATTCTGTATCGTTCGGCCGTAATCGTCTTCCAAAGTTAGTGGGAGGGGCCTATTTTACAAAAAACGCCACAATTCACGCACGGAATGTCCGATCCATCCCAAATCTGAATCAGATGTCGAGGGTGGCTTAATCAACGCAGAGACGAAAGCGATTCCATTTTCGACGGGTGCGATGTGGGCAACCACACTTTGCAATTTCCCAGAATTGCCTCTTTCTAGTTCTAACTGCTGCTGAAACACACACACGCGCGCGCACACACACACACGCACACACACACACCTCTGATGTGAACATATGAAAGCCGAGAGACAAACACAGCAGGATTCCTGAGCATTTTAATGGAAACCAGACCATCTCTCTCTCTCCTTCCACGTCCTTCTCCCTGTCTACATCCTTTCCATCTCGAAAGTCTACATGTAACCAGTTCAGGTAAATAAACTTACAATTAAAACACATACCCTCCCCCCAATTGCTGTGTACCAGACACCAATACCAATACAATGAAGGAATCTAATTGGAATCCTTTAAGGGTCCAGTATTTCCCTATGAATAGAAAGTACAACAAGCTTTAACTGCAGCTTTCATTTGTGATGTTGTGGAATAAATGTATGAGAGGTTACTCATCACATTTCTCAATAACATTAATTTACAGGGACTATTATGTTTGGTTACTAACAGGACAGAAAGTTTCAGTATTGGCTCTCTGGAATACTACTAATATGTACACCGTTTGTATTAATACTTCAGTTAACGTTTCAAGAATGACACCCATGACCCATCCCCACCTAACGCTGACGTTAGACAGAGGGGTGGAGGCATCATGAGCTGGGAGCGTTGAGCAAGGCCTGGCCTATGACTGCAGCTTATCACACTAACAGGCTCATGCATGTGGAAAGGCTCTTCTCTCTCCTTTAATTCATTCATTCTACCGCTATTTATTCTCTCTATCTCTCTCTCTCCTTCCCTTTGTCTCTTTTTCGCAGTCCCACGGTTGAGTGAGCCCGACGCTGTTCATTCCTTGTCTCTCTCCAATCGTTTTACATTTCCCTCTCACTCCCTGTCACCGTTACTGTCTTTTTCATTCTCTCTCTCTCTCTCTCTCTCTCTCTCTCTCTGAGATGGTTTGAGGTCAGCAGAGTCACGTGTCTACTTCTCCTGCTCCAACATGTGGACTCTAAATTCCACCAACACCACCGTTTCACATTGCATGTTTCCTGGCTTTGCGAAAGCACACATGCACGGCTTGCACGCGCACAAAGTAAGGCACGCACACACCCTGCCTGCGCATGCACACACTTACGCCCACATACATACACAGGCAAAGAAAGATTCAGCCTGAGTGTGCATGTGCAGACGCACTCCATGTGCACTCACTCACCGAAGCAATACATGCCCCTTCCAACGTCCAAACTAATTTTATTTTTATTACATTTTAACATTTACAAGAACAATTACATACAGTGACAACTGGTCACACTAAAGCCGTCAAGACATCCAGTCATGTGAATGAACTGTTTGTGTTTGTGTTTTTATATGTGTTTGTTTTGCGTGGCGAGGCATCAGCTTGTAAAGTAGTCACACTGAATAATATTCCATGTGACTGCATTCTGCTCTAATCTACACAGTGGGTGCTGTTCTGCCATCAACATTGAGACAGATTCTATGCATCATACTCTATACATCCTTACGTCATAGAATTGTTCTGAGACAACAAGCCTGAATTGCAATCAACGCCCGGTGACATTTTGAAATGACACATGCACCCATTACTCAAAAACCTCATAGCGTAGTTGCTGGGTCTCTGTTACCTCTCCTGCTATCTGGAAAGGTCCACAACAAGCTCATAGCGTTCAAACAGGTTGAAATTGACTGTGAAATACAATGATGTGGATCTCCAGATAATACAGATAAAACGCCCAGATAATATACTAATGGTGTGGCCCTAATGTGGATTTCGGACATCATTTGGCCAGCCTGAGACGTCATCTGACCTCAATGACTGGGCGAGGTTTCAGTCCGATCAGGGCCAATATTGACCTCCATTTATAAAATGAAATACTTAAAAAGTATATAAAACATAATGTCACGTATAATTCTAACAATGAATGAATGAATGAATGAATGAATGTCAGAAACACCGGCGTATCTCCTCATTGCCTGCACCAATCGCTCCCACTTTTCACACAGGCATTGACCATAATAATATGGAGGTCTTAACGGATTTGACACATTAATGATTAATAATGAATTTATTAGTGAATTAACCTCGCAACCTCACACACCTCCGCCCCTTGGCGACACCTGCATCACAGGCCACCGTTCTCACCGTTACCCCACTGGCATGCTTCCTCTAGCTACCGCCGCAATACAACAAAGAGTGCCCTATACAATTTGGTGCCGCTGACTGTGTGTGTGTGTGTGTGTGTGTTGCATCCTTTGGCCATCCTTTTCTCCTACCAAATTACACCGTTTGCACAAATCTCACCATGCACTGCAGCAACAGCTTGCCTGTCCACACATCAACCACTACTTTGCATTCATATTCATGTCATATTTACAGTACTACGGTCTGCAGCGGCCAGGAGGTGGTGTGTGTGTGTGTGTGTGTGTGTGTGTGTGTGTGTGCGCACGTGTGTGTGAGAGGGACGATAAACAGTCAGCAACACGTTACATTTCTACTTCTACTAAAGAAAGAGCCAGCGATGGAGCCCATAAGTCCATATCCATACATTCGGGGACATAAATTGCACAAAATACTGTTAAACATGACCGCAGCAGCCTGCTGCATCCTCCTAGCTGTTGTGTGCTAAGCTAAATGTCAACACGGCTTTCACCAGGGTTGCCACATTGACTGAGAGGGAAACAAGCAACCAGGTCTATGAAAATGTTAACAGGCCAGATCAAGTCAGAAAATCCGAAAAAGTCAGAAAATAAATCTAGAATAAGCAACAATATTGCTGACTGTCAAACATCATTGTCCAATGTTGTTTTAGAGAAGTGGTTCTCAAACATTTTCATGCCATGGACCACTAATATTATATATATATATATATATATATATATATATATATATATATATATATATATTATAATATAACTTCCCAAGACCATCTGTAAACAATTCCCCACACTGAACATAATTTGCTGTTCATATATTCAGAACGGGTAAGGACTAGTAATAATAATGGAGGAACTTCTGTGGCCTGCTTGCTCCTGCAGAGCCATGCTATAACACCGCCCAAAGTGAGCTAGAAAGTAAACATTTACCGAACCACGGATGCACTGCGCCTCTGATTAGCAGGCAGCTGCAATGTTTTGTTTGCTCGCTGATGTCTCCACTGTAGCTCCTCATTTGACTGTATTCCGGCTTAAATAAACTTCCCTCAATCCCACTTTTAGTAACACCTGAATGTTGTTTTAGTCATTCAACTCTACCGCGGTACTGTATCCTTTGCTGTTTGATCCAACAAAAGCCCTGTAGGATTAGTAGTAACTGTTACCAGGGGGGAACTCTGGTAATATTTTCACAGCAGATCAACGTAATTTGTTATTATTAACTACTGTTTTTCAGCAAACTGCCACATCCCCTGTCAGGTTTATTACCATCCAGATCGACAGCCAGTAATTTTTATATCATTTCCATGATATTAGAGCTTATAATGACGTTAAACAGCAGCAAGTTAAATGAGCCTGAGTAATTTTGAGATTGAATAAGGTAACAGATTTATCCTGTGACGGAGCAGAGAGAGGCAGAGAGAGAGAAAGTCGTTTTCAAATTCACTGAACAATTGCAAGACAATTCAATTGTGGATGAACCACAGTTTCCACAGAGGGGAACATTAGCCAAAAATAAAAAAAGAGTTCCAAACTGGTGTTTGTGTCATGAGTCCATCCAGAATGTGAATATTATGTGATGATAAAGTGGCACAATTTTCATTCGGAACGAGGTTGATTTTTCTCAGCAACCTGTATGAATGAGGCCTCAAGTCAGCTATATGAATAAATGCATTTTCGTATTGTTTATTCGACACGCAAACAGTGTGTAAAAGACCAGCCAGCCGAGGTCTGGGAACAGAATTTGTAGTTTGTCAAGTTCACAGTTTGGCTAAGCATGTAGATCAGCTATTTTTAAAGACAATCGTGAAAAAATCGTGAAAACCAAAAATTATTGGGAATATCTTTGAAACATTTTAACAACACAAATATTGTATGGCGGCCCCTGGCACAAAATACTTCTTAGATGGTCTGCGTGGTCAAATTTGAGGGTTAGACAGTTAGAGAGAAACAAAGGAAAGCAGAGAGAGACAGAGAAAGATGATATATGCATATGATATTATTACTCTCAGGAAGTCGTGACTAGAGACCCTGCAGTGAGCTTCTGGAGGGAACAGAGGGGAGAGAGAGAGAGGGAAGTGGGGGGAAAATAAAGGAAAACATCCTTCATGCCGGCACTCAGGAGAGAGACAGAAGAAGCAGGAGAGGTGGGAAGAGAGTGGGTGGATAGAGAGTAGAGAGGAAGAGGAGGGTGAGGAGGAAGAGGCGTGGTGGTGGTGGGAGACCCCAGGGAGGGTTGAGCGACAACTAGAACAAGACTGCTGTGTGTGTGTGTGTGTGTGTGTGTGTGTGTGTGTGTGTGTGTGTGTGTGTGTGTGTGTGTGTGTGTGTGTGTGTGTGTGTGTGTGTGCGTGCGTGCGTGTGTGTATGCGTGTGTGTGTGTGTGTGTGTGTATGTGTGTGTGTGTGTTATAATCCCACTGTGAACCCCTAGCAGGGCTGAGCTCTGTAGAGCTCCTAAATTACAAACAGACCGACCTTCGCTCCCACGCACGCAAGCTATGGGACCCATGCATAGTAGTGCCCTGGAACGCATTACATATTCTACAATATATAGAGAGCATATAGGCCCTGGAACGAACACACGCATACACACACACACACACACACACACACACACACACACACACACACACACACACACACACACACACACACACGCACACACACACACACACACACTTGTAATACTGTACTTGTGAGGACAACAGAACATTTTAGGACAGCCATTTTATGAATGCCATTTTTAATACTTTTTACCATTTTAAACCATAAGCCTAAAGCCAAAACATAGCAGATATAACATACTCAGGTGAGCTTGTAGATGTCTAATCCAACCTGAATCTTTCCCCAGTTGTAATTAAACCTATGTCTAAAAAGAAATGTTTAACTGTAAAATAAGCATTGTCCTCACTCACATGGTCTATTTCTAAAAGGCTATACCTACCTGCGCTTGTCGGGATATTTGGACCTCACAAGTATAGTAATACACACACTCGCGCACGCACGCACGCGCACACACACACACACACACACACACACTATAGTAAACAGCAATGCAAAGCAAAAATATGTGTGTCATTTCTCCTTGTGTGTCTAATATAGGCCGGGCGGTGGTGCATTGTGACACACTATAAATTGCAGATGTTTATAGAACAACACAAAGGCAAGGGGAGATATACTGCCTACCAATTTATTCCTGCAAAGCAGTTCCTTGACATACTGGTAGAAGTGTTTAGTCGTTCAGTTCCTTGACATACTGGTAGAAGTGTTTAGTCGTTCAGTTCCTTGACATACTGGTAGAAGTGTTTAGTCGTTCAGTTCCTTGACATACTGGTAGAAGTGTTTAGTCGTTCAGTTCCTTGACATACTGGTAGAAGTGTTTAGTCGTTCAGTTCCTTGACATACTGGTAGAAGTGTTTAGTCGTTCAGTTCCTTGACATACTGGTAGAAGTGTTTAGACGTTCAGTCCACGGACTCCAAGTGCATTTTGAATTCCGGATTTTTACTTGTAACAGAATATTTGCACATTGCAGTATTCATACTATTACTTAAGTAAGAAATGTGAGTACTTTTTCCACCACTGTTTATCGATGGGTTCTGGCTCGGGCCGGGCGTGGTGAAATATTCTCTACATATGGGAGACGCCTGTAACATGATTGTAAGCTGTCTGGATGCCAACATGACCCTCGGCAGTAAAATGAGCCGAAATAAATTAGGTCTGTATGGATACAGTCCACCGAACCGATCCAAGTACCACATATGAATGCACTTTTGCAACGCACGCACGCACGCACTCACACACACACACACACACACACACACACACACACACACACACACACACACACACACACACACACACACACACACACACACACACACACACACACACACACACACACACACACACACACACACACACACACACACACACAAACACACACACACAATAGTTTGGGGTTCTCCCCAGCAGCAGCCAGGCTGTGTGCTAAGCCCAGAACCATGCAGAGAAAACAGAGAGGGCTCTGTTCAGTGTTAAATCCCTCCTCTTCTCTCTCTCTCTCTCTCTCTCTCTCTCTCTCTCTCTCTCTGTGTCTCTCTGTGTGTGTGTGTGTGTGTGTGTGTGTGTGTGTGTGTGTGTGTGTGTGTGTGTGTGTGTGTGTGTGTGTGTGTGTGTGCGCGTGCGCGTGCGTGCGTACGTGCGTCCCTCCCCTCCCATCAAATCAATCTCTGTGGCCTCTCCATTCACACCACCCAACCTCAGTCCTCGCTGTCGGGTGGGAAACCTTATGTCCAAAACTGTGACTTTTCGGGGATGATAAACAATAACCTGTTCCAGACAGTGGATCCAATGTAGTTATTACTTAGCCACAACAAGCTCTTTGTTAATACTCTTCATTGGCTAAATATTTATAAAACCCACAGACACACTTACACACTGTGAGAAGAAAGCAAAAGCAAGCACTCGGTTGAGTAATTCCACGTAATAGTGTAATGGGTGCACGGTTCTGGAAGATACAGACTGTACTAGAAATGAATACCAGCACTCACGTTGTATCCTATAGGATTCTTGTTTTATTTTGTTCCCCCCCGGCAGCAAACAACAACAGTGGACGTTTCGGCCCAGAGGCCTTCCTCAGTGTCAATCTCTTTACGCTGAGGAAGGCCTCTGGGCCGAAACGTCCACACTGTTGTTGTTTGCTGCTGGGGGGAACAAAATTAAATAGGATACAACGTGAGTGCTGGTATTCATTTCTACAGACTGACGAAGTGGCGCAATGAAAATATGGAGATACGAGGTTTCTGCCCGACAGCAACGAAGTGACCCGTCTTGATGAATAACTCCCATCAGTTCACAAACCCTCCCACACACCCCCCACACCCCTCCAGAGATGTTGGACAGGGAAGAAGGTCAATCTCTGACAAAGTGCCTGAATATTTCATACAAATACGGTATATATTTTTCCAGATTATTTTTTAAAGCTAAATAACTAGAGTAGTAAGTAGCAAACGAGCCTGGGACTTTTTCTGTGGCGATATGAGTGGGAAAGCATGTGTGAGTCCATCTTCAACATCAACAAACCTAGCTGCTGCTGAAATTTCAGCCAGAAAGAAAATGTCTTCAGCCTGACTCCCAGGGAGGGAAAAAACAACAGCAGTGTCACCAATTTCATTTATAAATAAAAAATAATAATACAAAGCTTAATAATCATAATCGTCAAAATAACAGAGAACAGAGCGAGGAGCCAGAGGGGAGAAGCTGCTAGCAGACATGACAGGTGGAGTGTTATGATTAAGCAGGCCAGTGACTGTCTTGACAAGGGCTTGTGTTTGCTCAATGAGAACACTGTCACCATGACTGATATCAATGGATCAACCACTTAAGCCCCATTATAGTTACAAACGACAAGATCAACAAGCCCACAACATGTCACATACTAGCGATGCTTTCTGAGCTTGTAGTGTGAGCGTGCGTGCGTGTGTGCGTGTGTGCGTGTGTGTGTGTGTGTGTGTGTGTGTGTGTGTGTGTGCGTGCGTGCGTGCGTGCGTGCGTGCATGCGTGCGTGCGTGCGTGTGTTTGGGTTCAATCAATGACTGTTAATGGCATACAGTTACAGGCCTAACAGGACAGCATTGGTACACAATGCAAATGCTTTGGACACACCCTGGATCCTCTATGTAAATCACCTCAACCAGTAATAAACAAGCAGTAACTCCCAGCAGAGCAAACCAATGTTTACCTGTTCCAAACCTCAACTGTACAAGGACACTATACGGTCTAGTTAATTCATGATCCATCTGAGAAGGATTTCAAATCACAATTTCAGTGCTAGAACTAGTACTACTATAGTAGCAGTACTACTACCATATAGTATCATTATTATTATTATTAGTAGTGCTCTGTAAAAATGTCTGTTAATACCATCTCTCTTTTAAAAGGCCCTAGAATACTCTAAGTCTAATTGGAGCAGGGAGCAGTGCGGTTTTGAATCCACAGGGTTCTATTTATGGTGTTGTCTATTTATAAAAAGCCCCTGGATGTGATGTCTGTGGGGATGATGTGTATGACTAGTACTGTATGACTAACGCTGATAAACCGCATGTGGCTAAGAAAGCACAGCTAGCCTTACTTTCCGCGCTCCTCGTTTCTGCAAAGTAATGAGCACGTAATCAGAAGCCATCATATACCCCCGCCCTACTTCACCCCACTCATCTCTCTCTCATGCTAAAGCTGTCTCGGCTCTGTGAAATACCAGAGGAAGGTGACACACGGTGTTAAACGGAGGTCTGAGTCTTGCACTGGCACAACTTAAAAACAGCCAACGGCGGCTGAGGCTTGGCACACGGGGATCAGGTGAATGGTCGCATCGAAACGTAGCATTTTTCTCAGATCTGCTCGCTCCTCTGACTGTGTGTGAGTGGGCATGAGTGTGGGTGCATGCCCCCCCCCCCCCACACACACACACACATATAGTATACTTACTTTGTTTATGTTTGATTTTATTTTACGTTTATTGCATTGGCAATATAAATCATCTGACTTGGCCACCCTCAGGGCTCTGTGCAAATAACCATAGTAGCTATATATTTCCAGTAGCAGAAGTATTCATAACACAGAGCCATTCTGGTGAATTCAGCCGACTGAGACACATACAGTAGCATGTGCCTAAGTAGGGAGAACATGAATTTCAAACTAGCAACTCTCTAACCCCTGTGCGTTACTGCCTGTTTACTATTTTATTAGTCAGAGTAATACAAAGTACTACCTGTTTACTTTATAGTCAACCGTGGGATCGATAAAGGTCTATCTATTTATCTAGAGTGAAGCTAGGGAACGAAATGGACCTTTATGGATGTGTAACCTCCAATGGAACCAAATGCGCACACTCTCAGAGTTCAATTACTGTGTATGAAATAAACCAGTGAAAGTGGCTACGGTGATATTTGTATTCATTGTCGATAGACTGCCACACTCCTACAAGCGGTAGGTTTGTGTATTCAGTGAACTGTGCTGGAGGGGAGCCGGGCAGGGATAAAATGCCAAATAATTCTGTCTGCCTGCCTGACTGAACTTGCTGTAGATTAGAAGGGCCTGTCTGGTCCCGGACGGGCATAAATCACACTAATATGGAACAACCAACAGAGGCAGCGAGAGAGAGAGACTGAAAGACAAGGAGACATGGGGAGAGAGAAAAAGACAGGCCTGAGTAGGACTGAAAGAGAGAGATGAAATAAGAGTGAGAGCAGCAGCATAACAAGGCTTTAGCTGTGCGCTCTGCATGTTGCGGGTGTGTGTGTGTGTGTGTGTGTGTGTATGTGTGTGTGTGTGTGTGTGTGTGTGTGTGTGTGTGTGTGTGTGTGTGTGTGTGTGTGTGTGTGCGCGCGCGTGCGCACGCGCGTGCCTGCATGTGTACTTGGCAGTATTACAGACATCTGCTGTGAAGGTCAAGTTTCAGTGTGCATGGAACCAATCAATGGAGCCAGCAGTAGAACACCCCTCCCTTGCCTTCAACTGCTGCACTGACACACACATGCGCACACGCACGCACACAGACACACACGCACACACACACACACACACACACACACACACACACACACACACACACACACGTGCATGCATACATGCATGCATAGACAAACATGTTACAAAAATAGTATTCACACCTGCATGTCCACACAACATGTACAGTATGCCCACCACTACTCTGACATACACATTCACACACAACAAATCATGCACCAAAATGTACACACATTTGCAGACCGCCAGAGTCACACACAAGCAATCATGGCCACAAATACAGACACATTCATTATGCATTTCCATGACACTTAGCAGTAGTACGCTTGCTTGCTCGCGCACACACAGACACGCACGCACGCGCACACACACGCACACACAGTCTCTCTCACTCTCACACGTGAGTCGAAGGAACCTTGCCCTAGATTCTAAAGGAACAATCTCATGTTACATATATAGTCTCGCTTGCCGTTTTGAAGGCCACAGAGATATACTTGCTTAACCTACACACAACACATGTGATTTAATGGATACAATATAAGCCCCCTAAATACACAATGCTCTTTGTGGTAACATCTGTCATTATTCTCGACCGTATTGTTTGGACCAGAGCTGTCAAGCAGTCACTGCTCACAGTGACACTGCAGCTAGAGGGATTCGCCACATGTGTAAGAGTTGCACTTGAGCAATAAGGCATACCGAGCTAGTAGCTAGCAACAGCAGCGTAGCTATTGCAGGGTCAGAGAGTGTGCGTACAAGCACTCTCTATAGGGGTAACTGTGAAGCCACGTCCTCCTTCTCAGTACCACTGAGAAGAGGCCTCATGTAATCTCATGTAATAATTCTTGTATACATTTCATCAACTCTATATTCATCTTTGCGTTCTCAATTTGTAAACAATGGCGGACACAGGGTAGAGAAAGTAGTTGTAACACTACTAGACCATAACCACAAAATAGAATTAACTGGTCAGTCTTTATTCTTTAATCTGTCCAACACATGTAAGTGTGTTATGTTGGTGTCCCGGTCAAACCGGGACAACGTTTATGCCCACTGATTATAGTTTGATTCCTCCTAAATTGAGGAAGAAGATGCAAAAAAAAGAAGACATAAAAAGTGTATTGTATAGTAATGTTATCTGTATGTTGTATTGAGTCTGGATTTCAATCAGCACCAATTATTGCTTCTATTATTATTACTATTATATGTATAAACACACGTATTGCGAAATGTCAGATGTGAACCAATTGAAATACATTGTTCTCCCTCAAAGAGATTGGCGATATTGTTGTGCTTGTGTGTACATTGTGGCCTATACGGAGGTTACCTCCTGCTAGGAGAGGTTGCTTGCTGTAATGTCAACATGCACATTGGAC
>NC_139719.1:27099556-27107056 GCF_964188405.1 Protomyctophum parallelum | reverse complement strand
GGAGTGATGGTTCAGACCTGATCCACCATCTCTACTTGTGTAACGAACAAATGAGTTCTACTTGTTGTACATTTACCTGAGTTATTTCTGTATCGCATCGAACAAGGGAAAGCAACAACTTTCTCTCTGTCTCTCTCTCTCTTATTCACGGAGAAACACGCTCAGTTGCCAAACACACATCGCTATTCTGCCTTCGTTCAAAATGTACGCTTTGTGTGCGTGTCTCACTCGGACACACAATATTCACTGCGACTCGCGCGCATGGCGCTAGACCTGAGGTTCTAGTTCTATACAAAATGAACAATGTTTTGGGGTTTTGTTTGGTACTTCTTGCACAGAATGAACACACACACACACACATGTGTTCATTGTGTGTGATTAGTCTGAAATGAATATTCCAAGACCATACTGAATGGCTTCGGGCAGTGTCTTAACTCTTAACTAATGGATTGGGATGCAATTTTGTCTGCAGTGAACTAACTTCAGTCAAAACAAATTGGACTTGTTTTGAAGTGTTCTGCCCACTTTAGTTGACAACACAGGATCAAACAAGCAACATTACAGGGTCAACTGGTGTCACGACAGGCAGCCAGACAGGCAGACGAATCACAGACATGCACAGCAGCATTCATTCCCTCCCTCAACTCCAAGTATTCCAAGATGTGGGTCATGACCAAATGAAGATCACAGGTAATAGTTCAGATGGGTTGCTGTAAAACAGCAGTATGGTGTGATTAAACTGTCTCCTGGTGTAAGGACCTAACATCCTATTTCTCTCCGGGCTGGGTTTACTCGATTGGTAAACAACTGGAAGGCAAACAGACGCAATACGCTGTCTAGTCCTCACTCAATCAACAGGAGTAAGTAACATGGCCCCGGAACGAGATCAACAAACCTAAGCCGCAATTGCTCGATTCAAAGGGAGGTGTTCCCAAACAGAACAAAACCAAACCT
The DNA here is from genome assembly GCF_964188405.1 of Protomyctophum parallelum. NCBI lineage: Eukaryota > Metazoa > Chordata > Actinopteri > Myctophiformes > Myctophidae > Protomyctophum > Protomyctophum parallelum. The sequence goes on along the minus strand of NC_139719.1, from coordinate 27,106,102 downwards.
CTTCATTACTGGCTCTGGGCTGTCGGTGACGCCAAAATAGCCTTCCCCCGGATTCCTTGGTAGAGCAGTCCGACGAGGGCCAAGCCAGCATTCCCTGGCAGTGGCATTCTGAACTCCATTTGATATCTTCATTGTGTCCAAGAAAGATTGTGTGCTAAAGTGCTCTGTTTAACACATAAACCAGGACAATACTCAAAAACAGCAGTGCTCGTGTTAAAATGGCACAACTAAAGAACAATGCAACTATGAAAGTTTCTGTATCACATAAGTTGTGACAAAGACATATTCTTTTATCTTTTTACTCCCTGTGGGCTGCTTTCTGTCACCATCTTCCTACCCCTACATCAGTTGAGGATTTATCTAAAATAGTCTTAGTTTATCCAAGTGGAGAGGAGTGTCCTCCTCTCCACTGGGATAAACTAAGACTATTTTAGACTATTTTGGACCGATGGAGCTACTCCATGGTAGTGTGACTGTCTGATGATGAGGCTAAGAGATAACAAGCGCCCAGTGGACAAGCTGGTCTTACTCATTCTGTATTCATGCTAGAGTCATTGTCTGGGTTCTTCTTGTCAGTGAGTAACTTATGTGTAACTACTGATTGCTGCTTTGCTGGTTGCTCTATAAAGCCTTTTGTTAATTAAAAAATAAAAGTAAAAAAAATAAAAAAGGTCAACTGCACAAATTGTATTTCATCATGAATCTTATGCTGATGCTGGATAGCACAATAGCACAAAAACGAATAAGTGGAAAATAATATAGAATTTGAAAAACAAACAAACTAAAGGATACTTGGGAAACTGAATAACTGAAAACATTCTCTTCTTTGTGACGTTGTGCTCCACTGCTCCTTTTCGATTTGCTAACAGCTAACCTTAGCGTATTGTTTGGTGCAGCCAAAAAATACAAGAGATATTGATGTGATGGTATTGGTAAGCAATAAGCATAGTAACAAGCAATACATACTTGGCACTGACACAAGGTGGAAGAAGGATGCAGGGCAGGACATTAAGAGAAAGAGACAGACATATTATGGTCATTAGACTATATACATATATCAGCATGCACATGCAACTGTCAATGGAAGCATGATCGTGCTAAGATGGAAGTACAGTAGAGCCCGAGATAGCAGCCGTCAATGAGACACTCAGGTCTAGTCAAGTCATTCCAACAGCATGGCAGCAGCTGGTGAGTAGTACAACCTAATGTATTCCCAGGGTTATCTGGGCAGCCTGCTAGCCTATAGGAGACTGGGCTTTATGGCTGCCTTATGTTGCACCGTGGTGTACTGTGGTGTGAGTCTAGTGTTTGTGTGCGTGTGTGTGTGTGTGTGTGTGTGTGTGTGTGTGTGTGTGTGTGTGTGTGTGTGTGTGTGTGTGTGTGTGTGTGTGTGTGTGTGTGTGTGTGTGTGTGTGTGTGTGTGTGTGTGTGTGTGTGTGTGTGTGTGCTAGTGCGTGTGCATGTGCGTGTGTGTGTGTGTGTGGTGTGTGTGACAGAAAGAGAGATAGAGGGGGGATGGGTAGCCCCAGTCAGCCAGCTAGCTAGCTAGCCCATCCTGGTTTCAGGTTACATTTTGTTTCCTTAGGCACCAGAAAACAAACCACTAACACCCTCAGTATCTAGTTACTGGGGCTACCAGAACACCACATGACCCTGGACACTCACAGCACATAGCACTACTCCCCAAAGGATACTTCTCCAAATGTCGACACATTATACCATAATGCTGTTTTACCAGTGCTATCTTCCTATATGTGCACTGCTAACATATAATTGCCATTATTGTTGTTGTATGCGGTTACGACAACAGGAACAAAGTGCCACTGAGCACTGGAAATAATGTGTGTAGAATATAAAGTATACATGGACTGATTAATTATTCATATTGTTCATAATATATTATAGCATTTAAGCGATAGTTAAATCTCTTAAAACATTTACAATGGTTGTGGAAATAAAGATCCTACACATCAAAACACTGGATCTTCCCTGCGGAAAATATCAAATAAACATACCCTCTTATATCCAGACAGACACCAATTCATGTCATTTTGCTATCGTTTATATATACCACCACAGCCTTGCATAGGGACCCTGACGGGGTGTTGGTGAAAATGAAATGAGTTCAGTGGGTTCAGTTGTTACGCTGGGAGGCAACTAAAGATGGAGTCTGGACACAAAACAACCAAGGAATTATGGCGAGGAAACAGGACATTTGGGATGTCCATTAGAAAGCAACAGGGTTGCAGGGTTTCTAGATGCTGTGTTTATAAGTCATTATATTAATATTATTATATTATATACGTATGACAAACTGACGGACAAAACATAAGGGGTAACTTAACTAAAGACCTGAAGCAAGTAAGCAACATTATATGATATGACCGTTATTATATCTCAGTCTCTTTATAAGGGAATTTTCCTTGACATTGTATGTGTGTGTGTGTGTGTGTGTGTGTGTGTGTGTGTGTGTGTGTGTGTGTGTGTGTGTGTGTGTGTGTGCACGGCACGCACGCACACACGCACATTTGGCATGGAAGTCACCGAACACTTAAACAGGTGACTACAAAATATCAGCATTGATGGTTCAGCGGTTAACAAAATAGCAACCTTGGTGACTCATCGTACAACCAACTTTCTGGCAACAAAATATCAGCATTGATGGCTCAAGCAAGCAAGCACCAGTAAGATTTGCAACAAAATGTCAGCTGTAGCGTACGGTGCACAAGTGATTGAACTTGGTGGCAGGCGAGATCTCATGTTCTCATTGACACCACTAATGGCTTTGTGTTTGAGTGTTCCATGAATTCGTCACTCAAAAACAACATCTCTCCTGTCTTTGTTTATTTTCCTGTCTCTCACCTTCACATCTGTACTCTGAACCTTGGTGTTATTCTGTATGTAACACACAAGCGCGCGTGTATGTGTGCACGCGTCGCACGCACACACACACGCAGCAGTACACCTTTCCATGCCAAATTCCAGCCAGCGCAGCAGTGCGACTGCACTGTATGTGTTCTGTATGTGGAAGGTTCTTCCCTTGTCATTCCCTGTCCTTTTCTGCTGATTAGCAATACAGTTAGAGAGACACAGTGAGAGAGACATGACCTTAGGGCACAGCCCTGAAAATAAACTAGTACCCATAGCTTGCTACTGTACTCACACACACACATACATGTGCACACACACACACACACACACACACACACACACACACACACACACACACACACGCGCACAACTCTAATGGAAAACAATGGATCCTATAGGCAGTGACCTAGCTGCCCTGCTCTCCCCATTCATTGTGAATACAGATGAGCATGGCAGTTTCCTGACGAAAGTGCCAACGTGGGTTTCTGCCACTGATGAACTGCACCCCTCTTTCCACTAAAGTTCCCTAAAGGTCCACTACTAAATAGGTATGAGAGAATCACGACGCCATTAAAGGAGCACTGTATTTCATAATGCCACTCAGTATTTCATTGAATTAGAATGTAAAGGACTCCATCGTCTTTGGTGTTTATTTTCATCCAGTTCTTCCAGCCTGCACTCTTTCATGTTTGACAACTGTGTATTTGTCCCTGCAGCCCCAATACTGGGTCACTGGAGAGGAATTTAAAATGCCATTAACAGGGTTATTTTAATGTAGGGAGTTGTAGACTTTTTTTTTTTTTATCCCAGGAACCAAATGAGAAATGTATTCTCTTGCCCTGTGAGTAGGCCTCATTAAAATATATTGCTACTTTTGTCAAGTGGGGACCCGTGAACAATATATTATAGCGACATATTTGAGGTCCCATTGTTAAAAATAAATAAATAAATGGGACCAATATTATATTAATTCATGTTATGGTCTCGCCCAGATATCAGCCTAGAATGACTTTGAATCATTTGCCTTGTTTACATTCTATTAGGGCCGTATCTCTTTATTAAACAGTTTAGCTGCCAGGAATAGTTTAATCCAGGTTACTGGCGCTGCTATATACGACATTCCCGCCTTTTGTTTTATGTGTTTAATTCGCCGTATTGTAATAAATAAAAATAAACTCTGTCTTTGCCGCGGAGATAGAGACTAGATGGTTTCGTTTTGATGACGAAACCGGAAATCAACACATGCTGTGGGCTGCTAGGGCTTCTGGGAAATTGAGGCCAATGCAAATGAATGGGGTACAACGCCTCATGGAGACGGGTCTTGTGCTGCGTCTTCCGGGTGCACCAAGATGGTGGATGGTGCGATCGGTTCATAACAAATCGAGGGACCTTTTTTCGCCGGATTTTCACGGATCAAAAGCGTAGGGTATTTGATTAAAATGCGGGTTACGCGTTTAAAACAGTCAAACTGTTTTAAGTAGTCATTCAATTTATCAATAACTGGACTGTAATTAGACATCCAAATGGTGAGGTTTAAACTTTATACAACAACATGCTAATGTTATGTTATGACTTAGTATTTGTACCAGACATATTCTTTAGCCTATATCGTTTGGCTGCAAGCCAATCAAGCTGTGCCACCTATTGCTAGTCCAGCTGTCTATTATGGGTCTATCCCGATTACTCACTCACATGCACGCGCACAAATGCGCGCGCACACACACACACACACACACACACACACACACACACACACACACTTATCACAACGTTATATTATTACACTTTTTGTTTGATTTATAGGTCTACAATTTACAATTTAGTCATTTATCTGATGCTCTAATACAGAGCATAGTCAAAGCAATCTATTGCTAAGTATTAGTACTAAGAGCAATCCCAGCCACACCCATGTGTATCCGAATGATTATAGCATTGTTATGCTGTGTCATTCAGGTACTGTACTGTACATAACTCTAAACCGAACGGTTCCTAGACACCAGTTGCTTGCCTATACAATTATTCTGTTGTTATAGGTCTATTCTGACCAGACACTTGACAAAGACTTGACAGCTTGGCTTGACACACTTCTTCTAATCTAATCTCCAATCCTCCTCCACTGTATTCACTCAGCTAGTTAAGCCCCTTGCTAATGAGACTGTGTGCCATTGTATGGAATTAAACCAGCACACTACTCACTGGCTAAATCACACCACGGGCCAATTCAACATGGGAATTAGCGTTCTGGGAGAATAGTGGTAGTGTACATGCACATGAATGCATTTAATGTGCTGGGGAAACATTAACAACGTACAATCATGGAATAACTTCCGATGTTGTCAAAGTGCCACACTGAAATGCACTATACTTACACTATACACGCTACCTTTATCACATCACACCAACGTCCATTGTACACACAGGGCACAGAGGACTAGGAGTAACAATAAATGTGTTCTTTATTCACATATATGTCTGACATGTATTTTAAGTGCTTAATATAGCTATATAAAATCTTATTATTTTGTTGTTATTATTATCTATTGTTATTGATTATTACAAATAGCATAACGATAAATGTAATAACGAAGGAGAATTGAGCTAAACTGTGAATTAAAACCCTACACTACTCAGGCCTAATCATCCCACATGAAGCTACTATATAACTACACTGTGCAAAAGGTTAAGAGTGATAACTGTCGTGAAAAGCACACAAATGCATAAAGTGTAAATAACATATTAACCCCAACATAAGAAGTGAGATGACGATGTGCCCTATAGTCTACATAATTAATGCTACAGTAGCCTACACGGTCAAATCTCGTACACACATTAATAAGACCCAATTCCAGAAGGAAACAATGACTGCAGGAGATTACATGTCGTGAGTAGTAGCAACTCATGGACAGATTTTTGTTTTCTGAGAACAGTGTACAATAAATTATACACAAAAAAGACACGAAATAGAAACAATCAAATAACAGTTCTCGCCGCTGAAGTGGCATTTGGCAATTTATCAACATGTGCTGCAGGGATTCTTAGAACAAAAGAAAGCAAAGAATAAGCAAGTATGCTTTAATATAAGCACACACTCTACTGTAAAGTCTCTGTGGTAGTTGGAGAAAGATTTGTCAGGGCAAATATTCATTGTTTGTTCGCTTTGGCACGTTGACAAGATGTGCATGTCAATGTTCAATTGAGGGGAAGGAATCAGAGTAGGGTAACTTAAGTTTTGCCAGGTTTTTTTTCTTCTTCTCTTTTTTTTTTACAGGACTGCACTGCAGTCTTAATTGTAATCAGAATGTAATAATGACTTATTAAACACATAATCCAGACCTGTGATTTAACAACGCTTTGGACATGACAACAAAAAGGTGTTTACATAAAATGACAGACCGAATTTTATTGTCAGACAGACTGGGCATTGTTCAGCAGTTTTTGAAATGTTTATACAAGTCATGGAATTCCTGCGTCCATGTCCAAGTCGGAGCAAGGGTTGTTGTCCATCAGAGACAGACAGACGAGTCATAACGGGGCTTTTGGTTCAGCACAATGTCCAACTAACGTGTATTCTGGCTAATAACCACGAGGCAATGGGGATTAGTTTAATGCAAAGGCTAAGGGGGGTAAATCTAGAAAGTTAACGTTACCACCGTCAGCTGATCTGCAGCACAGGGG
>NC_139719.1:26889505-27099356 GCF_964188405.1 Protomyctophum parallelum | reverse complement strand
AAACAACCGCAGCCTCCTGGATACATCCGCCACACAGAGAATGAATGCCACTATATATGACTATTTTCTCCACAATTATTATCGATCCTATTTACGATATTACAGTGTGATGACGACATGAAGCATTGTGTTTATAATAAATAATTACGGTTTGACATGCTATTACGTTGTTATTATTATTGACTATACTCTCTGGTTTCCCTTTCCTGTTTGTGTTAAATAGTGCCCCCAAAGAAAACATTGGATTTATAACAATGTGTGAGGGGGAAAAAATGCATAATGGCATATGATTGCCTAATTTCTGCGAAACAATAAATTACAGTGAACCTGTCAGAATTTCAGAAATGGCTTTTGACCTCATTCAAACAATAATTATATGGCAAAATAATACACAAAATGTGTGTAATACCTTATTATTAAACATAAATGAGTAATTAATAATTATTAAAAAAAAAAAAATGTTCATCTGTTGTCACACATAATAAGGTTGTTCCATTCATGATTTTAATATTCAATTATGGTGTTTGGTGTGGGAGTGATGAAGTGCCTTTAGTCGCTGGATTTACTGCCTCCACTGGGGCACACTGGCCTCATGGGCTGTCAGGGAGAGAGAGGGAGAGAGAGAGAGAGAGAGAGAGAGAGAGAGAGAGAGAGAGAAAGGGGGTTAGAAGAGACAAAGCTGTACAAGAAAGAAAGGGAGAGAATCAGTGAAGGAGAGAATGAGGTGGAGGAGGCAGGTGTGTGTGTGTGTGTGTGTGTGTGTGTGTGTGTGTGTGTGTGTGTGTGTGTGTGTGTGTGTGTGTGTGTGTGTGTGTGTGTGTGTGTGTGTGTGCGCGAGCGCGTGTGTGTGTCTGCGTTTGTGCGTGCGTGCGTGTGTGTGTGTGTGCGTGCGTGCGTGCTTGCTTGGTGCGCGTACAATGGAGGGGATTTAAAGGACAGCAGTTGTGTGTGAAACATGTACTGTAGGCAATCAGCCTGGAGCGACCTTCAGGTCAGAGTACAGGAAAGAGAGAGAGAAAGAGAGAGATGAGATCACGATAGAGAGAGCGACAATGAACACAGAACACCATCACACAATGAGAAGGAAAGAAGGAGAATGAGAGAGAGACAGGTGTGTCTGTCTGTCTGTCTGTCTGTCTGTCTGTGTGTGTGTTTGGGGGGGGGCAGTGGAGAGGAAGAGAGAGAGGTTGTGAGGGAGCTAGGGCACAGTATTTCCATTCTGTACCCTAGCTCCATCACACTGACTGCCATGGAGAGGGTAAGGACGGCATAGGGAGAGGCAAAAGAGAGAGACCTACTGTAGAGAGAAGGGGGAATGGAGGAGAGAGCCTGTCGTTGATAGAATCACAAATCATGGTGCTCCTGAGATGCTTGTTAAGCCCTTGCTGGCTGTAAAGACAGTCCTCTCCAGAGAGGGAAGAAGAGAGAGGGAGTGAGAGAGAGTGAGAGAGAGAGAGAGAGAGAGAGAGAGAGAGAGAGAGAGAGAGAGAGAGAGAGAGAGAGAGGAGAAGAAAGAGCAAGTGAAAGATGGAGGCTATAAAGGCACCTTCTGAGAGCAGCACAAGAAGACTTAAGACAGTCAAAGAAAGATTGAATGAGAAGTGAGGGTTAGGAGAGGAATGGAGAGGAGAGGATATAGGCAAGGAGAAGAGAGCTAAAAGAGATAAGTGAGGAGAGAGTGCATGGTATTGCAGGAGGGAATAAAGTAGAGTGATGGCGAAAATGGGTAAACACAGTGACCTAAGATTAGAACATGGAATAGGGCCTACTGAAAAAGAAAAGAGGATCACTGGAAATTAATGAAAGATCTACCAGCTTGCACGCATCAAAGCATGACACACTGCTGTAAGCTTGTAGATCAGCTATTCATCCTACTACAAAGTACTGTATAGGGCAGGCCTTAGTGGTTAACTATGTTCACACAGCACTGTATGACTTACGTCATTTGAGATAATAGATAATAGTGACGATGAGATAATAAATGGTTACCACTTCAGCATGTATTCACCACTAATCAGTCCTTTAACTGGATGCTTTGTCTAAACTGTCTGGCTGACTTGCATGTTTTGTCATGAGGTATTGCATGTACGTGATTGAATATTGATCTGCCGCACAATTAAATGCTCTTTGGGAACAATATAGATGCAATGACTGCACTCACTGAACAAATTGAGCTTTTAGCAAAGATGTTAAGGTTTTTGTATAACACCGGCCTGCCCTATTGCTATTGCTATTGATTTGCTAATTTCAACACTGTTTAGAATGCCTCAACATAAATAGCACAAGTAAAGTAAACATCATGTACCTCTATTGTTTTGTACTGTACAGAAAGTGTGAAATATTCACTTAAGCCCTGTATATTTCTTCGAACAAGGAATATCAAAAATGGGAGATATACAATAATACAAGCTCACAAAACATTGTGAGCTCGTAAATTGACTATTATGACAATTATAATTTTAAGTTTAGCTTTTGAGCCCAAAACCTTTTCACTCAAAACATGAGTCAGCCTGTTATCTGATCATTGCACATATAATTATGGGCAAAACATGAGTGATTCCAGTTTATTTTCCATAATGTGCCATTCTATCCACGAATCGAATACCCGCTGTGGTTTGAACTTTGAAACCTTTTCTGTTTATCTTCTACCTGAAGAAGTCCTGGGTGTGGGTGAGATTTCTGTACAGCCCATGATCCTCTGATCGTGTCTCAGACAGTCTGTGTGACCACAGAGGCTCCACTGGGAATCTCCCTCACTAACACTGCACATTGCAGCAGCCACCTTCATGAATAACAAGTAGCTATGGACCTCAGCCATGCACACACACAGTACGCACACAGTACGCGCATGCACGCACGCGTACACACACACACACACACACACACACACACACACACACACACACACACACACACACACACACACACACACACACACACACACACACACACACACACACACACACACACACACACACACACACACACACACACACACATATATATTGTATTATGCTATGGTGAATGCACGAACAAGCATATAGTTCACATTACACACATTGCCTATTTGCATACAGTAGCCTACATGCACAGACACACAGATGCACGCACACGCACGCACGCACGCACGCACGCACGCACGCACGCACGCACGCACGCACGCACGCACACACACACACACACACACACACACACAGTCACACACACACACCAGCATGCACCATGCAGCAGTGGTGGTGTGTGCCTGCCCGCATAGTGCCCGAGACTGAGTGTCCACACACAAAGAAACATGCATACTGATGCTCACAGATGGGCTCTGTATCTGCCAAGTGCATTCTATGGAAAATTGTGATGAATATGATTATGACTTAAACACTACTTAATGACCAAGAACAAAGACGGTGTCCTTTTCCAGTGCCACTTGCTTTGACTGCAAACAATAGAATAGAATATGACAATATTGTCGAAAAGAGTAGTGTTTTTCCAACTAAAATTAAATTCAATATTTGTTGTGACTCTGTGGCCTATCTCTCCATTCTCAATGACAAAAATGTCAGAAAGAAAATCATAAAAACATTAGAAAATCAGCTTGTGACATCACATGTTTATTGTACAGGTGTAAAAAAGTGCGTGAAATTAGTTTTTATAGTCAACTCATCAACAACAGTGTTTACAAAAATAAGTACAGGTCTGTTACTAACTTACTAGTGAGTCCTATAACCTCACAGGATTTCTTAGTAAGCCATATGGGTCCAAAGGTGGAAGTAAATTTATAGGATGTTGGCCATAGGCTGCTGAAGAGAATCAGAATCACTGATTTTCAAATTACAATCGGTAACTCTGTTCAAATGCCTATGATTTTAGCTTTTATTAATCATCAGAAAGAATGTATACGGTGGTTAACTATACTAGAGCTATTGGTATTAGTATTACCTTCTAGACTTTTAACCGTCCATGATGTCGGTCCTGTGCTTTCGTTGAAATGTGCCATTCTACATACTGTGAAAGTGAGAATACAATCAATCAATCAATCAATCAATCAATCAATCAATCAATCAATCAATCAATCAATCAATCAATCAATCAATCAAATAAATCAAATGCTGCAGGAGGATACTACTAGATATTTAACGGTCCCTTGAAATTCTCATAGTAGCAGAGGCTGTCTTTGCGTTCTTTCGAATTGATTGGTCATAATCATTATCTGTTTTGTTTTCAACAAACCAATGAAGGGTTGATTCTACTGTACGCTTGATAAAACAACTGAATCGCCTCACCGCTTTGCTCATTAATTGGTTCTCGCAGTCACCTCACCGACACCTATAATCTGTCACCGGGCGTCACCGCTGCTGTCAAACGGGAAGGTCACGTGGACCAGCGTTTCCGACCAATCACAGCTCATCATCGGTGTAAACAGACTGGGGTTGACCAATGGGGATCCTAGGTAGGCGGTCTTTTCCTGTTGACGTCATAGGCCGTTGGTTGGAGCACCTTTCTACGTGCTAGGAATTGAAGAGAGGAGAGAAGAGAGAGGAGAGAGAGGGGTGGACCCCGTTGGATGGATTGATAAAAAAAAAGGCAGAAAACAAAGTCGGATAGATATTTTTCTTGGATGGCTGCAGAATAACATTCTAGTAAACGTGGATGTCGTTGGGACATGGTCGTTGTGGCTGAGATAACAACAGTGCGCTAGTATTTCCTTCTGTCGTCCAGGAAACGGAAAGTTTTGCCTGAAGTTTAAACAGAACGTCACCGACTGTTTATTTGGGCCTCTCTCTCTCACACACACACGCACACCTCAACGTTTCATCTCTTCTTCAAACCCGAGCACAACGAAGAAGACCATCATCATGGTGTCCTGGATTATCTCGAGATCTGTTGTGTAAGTTAACAGTTTTTTCCCCCGTTGATTAAAATACAAGATCACGCGACTGAGCTAAAGTTTGCCTTTACTTCGCCGCACGAACCTGTTGTTCCACAAAACATACGTCATTTTAATCTGAAAAAGGTGTCGACGTGACGTGTGTCGACACTTCCTTTAGTTGACAACAGTGACATTTCTGTCGCGCGTTTGGTGTACATGTACATTATCTCTTAGCATGCTAGGCTAACGTGTTAGCTTCCTTTTGGCTAACTTTAGCTGTTGGAGACTTGGGCCACTGTGTTCCCATAACTTTACGTCTGTGTAAAAAACAACAACAACAATAATCTTGTATTGCATTAAAGCACAGGCGACTATGTAGCCATCCAGAAGGCTTGGAGTGTGTCGTTTTGCTGGACCATCAATGTCTTGTGCCTATGAAGTATTTGTTTCTATTTTTGTTTGAATGCTTTGCTAGCTATGAAGCTAACGTTACTTAGCTTATTGTTGTTTATGAGTGATGGCCTTGCACTCTTGTTGATGAATTAACCCATCACGATTACACCATGAAATCAAATCATGACTCCAAATTTAACTCAAGAGAATGGAAAAAAGGACGGAACACAAAATGAGCATTTCATAATTTAACACTCAGGAAGTTGCTGACTGTCTAGTCTTAAGTAAGTGGAAAGGTAGAATTTCACGTCTCAACATGTCCAACTGTGTCACTTCCATCTGTCACAGTATACAGTAAAGTACAGTAAATAGCAAGCCAGCCCAGCACTGCCCAACTTACTATTGTTATCAATCATGTTATAACTTATGACAGATGGGTATAGAGAGAATGCCTGAGTTGCCTATTTTGCCAGTTTATTGCCAGCATAGCAGGTTGATAGAATAGAACTGAGAGAGAAATTCCGATTTAGTCTTTTGGGAGAGAAAAGAACATGAGCAGAAAACAGCCACGTTATAGTCCCACAGGTCCCTTTCTTTTCTTCCTGTCTGCGTGCCTGTGTCCCTCTCTGCTCCATTTGTCTCTGTTCTGTTTACAGTCAGCTAGTTACATAATCATCCATCCCATGGAGGTTAGGAATGTCATGTGCTGGGCAGGGCAGGTGGGAGGGAGGGGAAAAAAAACATGAGTAGATACTAGATAGCAGTCTTCCTTTTTTCCTCTTATTCAACAATAAGAGAGGGTGTTCCCTGCTTCTTGAAGTCTAACATAAATCATCTTTATCATACATCTTTTATTGTGCAATGCTTCGTGTGGATGACACATCTAAATGCATTTTATCTTTTCCTCCTTGATCATGCCTCATACCTTCCAACGTCCTTTATATTGTCTTTTAAATGTGTTACTAGTATGCTCTTACTTTGATTCGACCGGAACACATTCCCCTGGCACTGTAACCGCTTTTAAATCCATGCTTCTTCTGAAGCCAAGGAGGAAAACGTACTGCAGTCGGCCAAATGTAGCCTGCTCTTTCTGCTTACTTGTGAAATGTACCCCAAGCGCTTGCTGACACAGAACAAAGGATGGCCTGTTGGAATACACACGGACAGCAACCATGTAACTCAGATTGAGTGGGTTTCGTATGCTTTTTAAAGTCAAGATAACTGTGGGTTTGAAAATGTCATACAGCTCAATATGTCACATCTAAAGTATATAGGCTGATGTGACATATTGAGCTGCATACCCTAAAGGCGTAGGTAATGTTACATGCTATGATTAAATATGTCTGTTGAGAAGAAATGGCCCATATGGTTTCGTTTTACAAGCATGTAGCATGCTATCACTTCATTTCATGCTAATGATAGTGAATTTAAAATGGGAGCAAATCTAGACAAGCCAAACTATTCCCCAAATTTATGACCGCTGTCTCACTTGCATGAACTCGTAAATCTAAAGGAAGCTCAACAGAAATAGAATGCTACGTGGATTGTTGTCTAAATGCATGCAGTAGGCACTCTACTTATATGCAATTATGCTGGCGTAGAGATCCTGGTTTCCTAAATTATGGGTCATGACCCAAAATGGACCACATACTTAAGTTCTGGTGAGCCTACCTTTACAAGCAATATAAGGATATGGGAAGAACACATTCAAAAGTACCAAGCAAAAAATAGGCTAGACGCTGCCTAAACGTATTTAACAGTCTTTTGGAACGAATGGTGCCATCATTTATCTTTCTGTCACTTTTCCATGATCTGAAAAATACTTAGCATTTTTCCTGGGCTGCTAAATTCTTTGGCCGGCCATGGTGGCCACGTGACATGCACTTTTTATCCTTTTTTAAATCACTTGTGCATGTGCTCTTAATTTGAAAGAATTAAAGCCACAGGGGAAAAAAATCATAATCTCCACATATAATTGAATATATCCATCTTGTTTTGGAATCTTGTCCTTGTGCTCATCTTTCTTTCTTTTTTCTTTTACTTTTTTATTATTTGCATGAGTTTGTCTAGGAAGTGTGCTGCTGCTGAAATGTTAGGATTACAGAGTCCTGGAACACAGTTTGTACAGTGAAGCTTAATCCCTTATGGCAGATTGATTTGTCTGCCTGCTAGTCACAAGATGTCGTTTTCTCAGCAGAGTGTGAAGAACAAGTCTTTCAGGGTGGTGCAGGCCAGGGTGTGCATTCTCTCGCACAGGGATGTGTCATATATCGCTTTAGGATACAAAGCTTGTTGGATTCAAAAAGTCAGCCTTTCAAGAATTCTTTTAATCTAGTCTGCCTGGAATACGTTTTACAGCGTGGCTCTGCGAGAGGCTAGCCGTCCATGAAAGGGTCTGTGTGTCTTTCTGCCTGGAGCTAATCTGCAAACAGATAAACAGTGCCAAACTTTGTATGCACACTGCTAGTAGGCCACAGATGTAGTTTGTTTATACTTAAATATACTGAAATATGTATTTATTTACTTTTCTATTTTATAATGGAAGTCAATGGGACTGAGATGATGATCAACTTTCACAGACTTTCCTACTAGGCTGAGGAATATATCCCACCCTTTTCACATTGGCCTGTTATAGCGCCACCAACAGGTGTATTTTTGTAAGAATAAAGGGCACCCTTTTCACATGTGGCCTATAAATTCCAATGTTCAAAATAATATCCCAAAGAAAAATAATGGCAAATTGACTCATTTGTTGACTAGGGTTCATGACATTCACTCTGATTTTGCACTTTGTAAGTAGCTCTGGTTTAACAGTGTCGAATCTAAATGCATTGTAAATTGTAATAGTTGTCAAGTGACAGCAGTTTAATAGTTTCTCAATAGTACTCATTTGGAAGACATTATAAATGATAGATTCTTGAATAAATAATACAGCATGGGTGAATGTATTTTGTACATTTACAGTTTGTTCAGGGGCCTTTTTAATCTGTTATTATTGCGGGCCATCAAGCCAAAAAAATATACAAGCCTGTGCAAACACTCAGGTGTAAAGAAGCCCCTTGAGCTATACTATATCACTAAACTTGTGTATCAGTTATTAAAACGTGTAGCATCTTGCTGCCTGTTTAAGCATATCGTGTACCTTCCTCTCGCTGACACGTGGAAAGACTTTCTTTTGATTGACATCTGCCATTTATTTTCCCATAAGATAGTCATCTGGAGATGGACAGACTTGGACGGCAGCCAGTCCCATGTGCTGGGGCAGCAGTTCTCCCAACAATTCCCTCCCTGTGTTTTTAGAGGAAAAGTCATGTAATCAGGTTCTCCATCCTGAAGCTCAAACCAGATGGTGGGAGCCCAGATCTTAAGAGATCTTAAGATATTCTCTCTTTCTCTCTCTCTCTGTACCTCTCTCCCTCTCTCTACCTCTCCCAGTCGTCTCTCCTCCTCCCTACATCTGGCTCTCTGTCCATGCTCTGTGCACGCCAGGAGCCTCAGTGGGTGTACGGTGTCAGGAAACCAGGGAAGTTAACCCTGAGCCCAGAGTTAAGGCCCATCTAAAGGCAGGAGAGGAATATTTTCTCAGCTGCATGCGGAGAGGGAGAGGGAGAGGGAGGGGGGTGTTGAAATCAAGAGATGGGGGAATAAGGAGAAAAAAAAGGTGGAGGCATTGGTGGAAATGGAGAGATCTGATGGGAAGAGAGAGGGAAGGAGGTAGGTGTGTGAAGAATGAAGGGAGAGAGAGGGGCCCTACGTTTACAAGTGTAGGTCTAGTTTCCTTTTTGTGAGTACGAGGTTCATGGATAACCACACACACACACACACACTGTGTGATTCACAGCTAGGGGCGAATGGCCAGCGAGGCTGTTTTTCACTCTGGCTCAGTCCCAGTAGGATGAGGACAGGTACACAAAGGTCATGACATGACAAATTGGACGCACATGTCAAAAACATTGTCCTTTTTATACCAGAGCCTTTGAGTTCAACAGAGCTGGCTTGTGGGACCAAATTCTACACACACACACACACACACACACACACACACACACACACACACACACACACACAAATATGGAAAGAGGAAAGGAATGTGCTTGCTTTACCATGAAAATTTGACACAAACCTAGATCAAGGCCTAATTCTGCTGTTAATTAACCATTAACTACTGTTGAAATTAATTGATTTTGTTAAAGCTCTTCCTTTTTGATTTGAACAATTTGTATTTTTGTTCAAAAATAAAACAATTAAATTAAATTATCTTTGTGAAATTCATATCCAAATTAATGGACTGACTTACTTGATGACTTTAGATGATATATTTATTCCATTAGTGCATGACAAAAGAGGAACAACGCATTTGGTAAAGGGTGCTTCATCGGGTTCATCATCACTCATGAACAATGCGGTCGTCCTTGCTCTCGTGCTTCATACCAAGGTTGTATGACCTACAGGATAATTGTCTGTGTCTAATCGACTGTGTTAATTATTTGAAAGATATATGGGTTATGTTTAGTTAATGTATAGACCTTCTATGGGTTTGTGTTTTGAGTAGTACACATGTTGTTTCTCTGCCCCTCTGCCATGCAGATTATGATGCACACAGCACTGACAGCAGGTCAGAAGCCAGTATCTCTCCATTAGCTTGCCATATAACCTTTTTATGGAGCTTTGACTTAGCAGTCAACAAACTTGAACAAAGAATCAACACAAAATTGTTACTGTATCAGAAAGGAAGGATGTTGATATATGGACAACAGTCATGGTGGATCAAAGTTTGCCACAAAAGCACACTGAATTTCACTGTTTTTTTCATAATACTACTTTAAACTATGTTTTGACACTTTGAGTAAGTAAAATCACAAGTCTTTAACATGAGCTATAGCAGCTATTCACCTCTTGGCCTTATTTTATACGTCGACTACGGTAGTTGAAAATACATCTGTAGATCTGCTAATTAAAAACATATTTTTGGTATACATTACTTTTGCATATAATAACATTCCCAAAATAGGGACACCAGCCAGGTTTAAAATGATTAACTTCCATGGTGTTTTAATGCTGTCGTTGAGCTTGATGTTATTGTTGACACACTTTTGGGCGCACCATTGTGTGGGTGCATGGCATGCGTGGAGGGCTGGAGGCTAGGGCCAACAGTCCAGTGAAGTCAATGCAAATTAGGAGCAATCAAACACAAATACCTGTTATTAGTCACAATATCAACAACAACAGCGGGCCTTTTATTAGCTTGAATAAGACCTGCAAGCCCTGCACTTAGGCTTTCAAATGACTGCCTTGGAGAGGATCGAGGCTAGCCTGTCTGGTTTGTGCACTGTGCAGTGCTGCTGTGCTTCAGAACCGTACTGTTGAAGAGAGATGGAGAGAAATGTTGAGAAACTGTGACTGGCTGGAACATGTGTTACAAGGGCTAGGGGCACAGAGAGAGACGACAAAAAAGAATTGACTCGAGAGAAATGCAACAATACACAGAGAGAGGGAGAGTGAGAGACGAGATATCCAGCAGTACTGCTGTTTCCATAGCAACAACAGGAAAATAAACTGCCTTGGCTCTCCGCTCATCGCCTGGTTCTGCTAGCTGAGGTGGTTCTCTGGATGAAGGCCATGGAACACAGCACAGGGGGGAGAGAGACAATATGTCTGAATGTAGGCTTGTGTGTGTGTGTGTGTGTGTGTGTGTGTGTGTGTGTGTGTGTGTGTGTTGGGTTGTGGGTGAGGTATGAAGGGAGTGCTGGAGCTGGAGCTGGTGTGTAGAGAAGGCATGTGTAGGTGTTCGGAACCTACTGTATAAAACAAGACCGGGAGAGGCAGTGCGAGGATGCGGTAATAACACGTGAAAAGAATGACAGAAAAAAGGGAGAGACACACAAAGAGAAGCAGCAAACCTCAGAGATAGAAAGGGAAGGTGGGTGCTGCAGAGGAAAGGGGTAGAGTGAGGAGAAAGAGCAGACAGAGATTGGACGCCTGGGCCTCCTGTTGCATAAACACATGTCCTGAGCTGAACTCCTCTGGGAGACGCTGCCGAGAACCTACTGGAAAAAATACCCCCCAAAAAATGTTTCCTCGTTTCAACTTGTCGCGTCTCTACTGTAGGCGGGAGAGGCAGAGCTTTTTTTTTTACTGTAAATTGATTTAGGCGGGGGAGGTCCCACAGGGGAGGTCCCACATTGCCTGCGATTCAACAAACGTGTCTCCCATTCCCATGTATTCTGTCCAGAGGACTATTTCTTCCATGTGTTTCTGGGCTTTATTCTTTTGGTAAGGCTTGTTCCAGCACCTTGTAAGCAGCAGTGAGAGATCCGGTGTTATGTGATGGGAGACTGCAGAACGTCCATGTGTAGATGCAATACATCACATAACATAAAAATGGTTTATATATAATTACATAAGTCTGCATTCATCTATAATAGGGATAGGGTTACATTTTACACGTGATTTAAATGTATTACCAATCTGTATTCTGTAGCCTATTTTAAGAGAGGTAATTTTAAACAGAAAGAGAAGGCATTTTCATTCAATAAATGTTTGATTGTTTCAGTAACATTGCGTGTCGTTCACCAGTGTTTCTGATCTGATCTCCGATCAGATGTTGGGGGGCGGGAGGGCGGGGATATGAAACATTAGAGAGATGATCACAAGTTAAACTCATGGAAGTACCCATAGATTCCCAGTGGGTGTCAGTTCACCAAGCCCCCGGGATAGCCTAGTACTTCTATTTGAGGAGCTTCTCGTGTGCTCTCCTCTTGCCGTCTCATCCTCATCTCCTCTCCATTTCTCCTACCATGCCAGGTTGAATTGTAGGTCAGTTTAAATTTGGTAGCGGAAACCTCAGCCCTGGCTGCGAGCTTGGCCATTATATAAATAAGATCACGCCTTTCTCAATCTCTCTCTCTCTTTCTGTGTTTCTCTGATTATTTTTTTATCGGGAATACTAGTGTTGCTAATTGCAATGTCAGAGAGGGACTCTGCAGAGACAGGTCAAGTAGTCATGAGTCATAACATGACATCTACATCAGTCAACACAGGTGCAGGTATCCATATTGATAATGAACCTTCCCAGCCATGACAGTGCGTCCTGTGAGGCTGTGACTCATCTCAATATTTATTGTGTTATTATAGTGTCATTCTTTCAAAGTTGCCCTTAGTTGGGAATTGTACTGTTTGCTATGGAATATTTATTTAGGCAGTCGCCGTGCATCACGTAGCAAGCTTTATAATGAAGTAGTATATGGCGTAAATACTAATCGATTTTGTTGATTATATAAATCCATAGCTGCAGCCCTATCGGAATGGAATTGGAGACATTGTAATTATGTGGTCATCACACTACTCGGGCCGGTCATCTGCCTGCATGCTGGCCTGGGTCAGATCACTGTGTAGATAACGGCCTGGTAATTAAAGTGCTACTACTGTTTACACATTGCGTCTGTAAGTGTAAGCCTATCTAAACTGTATGTCTGTTTCTCCAGATGGATTCAGATAAGCACTGTATATACTAGGAGCCACACTATACTTACTACCGAGGTCTAGGTTATACGGTTTCTTCTGCTTATTGTTTTTATTGTCTAGGATCGAGATGAGAAACAATTCTCTCTGGCTTCAAGACCCAGCCTCATTAAAACAATTGGATGCGGAGCTCTCCATTACTTTATGGTTACTTCTAGAAGGAAAATCAATTGAGCACGGTCTGACTCTGTTTAATAAAATAAACGGCACATTTTACAAGCGTTCACGGTAAATACTCTGCCATGGGCCTATATCTATATGATGAAATGTCTTCACTGTCTGCAACATGGAAAGATAGCAAAAACAAGTGTAGGCTTAGAATGGTATAGTGAGTGGTTTGTATGTGGATCATGAAGAATATCTGGCTACTACATACATTCTGATCAGACTTTTCTGATCTTACTTATATTTTATACTCTTACTTAATACTACTATTAAAGGCCTACAATCTTCAGTCAAGTGGAACAGTAAACAAATGTCAGTGGAAAACTTTGTCACATAGTCATTTCACATTGTACTTTGTGTATTTCAAAGTGCGTGTGTGTTAAGGGTGTCATTTTTCCCCCAGCATCCGCTGCCTATCGTTTACTCAGGGCCAGCTCCCTTGCTGCTTTTAAATCCACAAATCCTGTACCTGCCAGTGTGATGTATGGTGCTGTGCTACCGATCGACCCGATTCACTAACGTGCCGCTCTCTTTCACTAGACAAAAGCTAGTGTTTCAGCCGGAGGAGGGTTGTGCACATGCCTGCCTGTGCATGCGTCTGCATGTGAACTTGCTCTACTTGCCTTAATAGGTAACGTGAGTCACCAACACTGGAGTTGTTGGATGGTGCAGCAGGGTAAAGTTCAAACCCACCACCGTCCGTGCGTGCGTGCGTGCGTGCGTGCGTGCGTGCGTGCGTGCGAAACAACAGCTCATTGGACTGTTGGCAGTATAGATAGCCACCTGTTCATATATTTAAGAGCAGTGTTTCCCAACCTTTTCTGGACCAGCAGCCACTTAAGAAACACTTGAATGTTCGTAGCCCACCCATCAGACCACTTAACATGACAGTGTACTGCTCTCCTGGATAAGATCTAAATTGTTATGTTAGAGGTTAGTAGCTTGTGTTTGCCCGTTTTTAGTTTTTCTTTCATAAAAGGTGGTCTTTGAAAGACAAAAAAGAGGCCGCCCACAGCCACACACTGATAGCCAAAGTGCCAATAATTTATTATAGGATTACCGGTATATTGTTTTTCTTTCATGTCAGACTTTCTGACTGGTGACTAGTGTTTATTTGTCTCAATTCACTATTCCACAACATTGTGAGAGGATTGTTTTTAAATGGTGTTTCTGATGGACCTTACCATCGAATTGCAGCATTATCTTGGTCTTTGTTTTGAAGTTGGTTAACTTAATATTTATTAGAGGACATGTCCGAGGTGAAAAAGATTGGATCACCGTGAGAACCACCACAAATTGGCAGATCCCGGGCATACAGGCGCTTTGAGTTCCAACGTCACTCGGCTGTGCGGTGTCAGAGTTGCTGCATGTTCGTCACAACAAAATTCAAAAGATCTAGGGCTCTGTACCTCGGAAAGAAAATGCCTCATGACACCACCACTCCACCAGGGAGGTGAAAAGCTGGAAATAAACCAAACAAAGCCTGGAGAGGTCCCAGTAATGAAGTTGAGTGTTGAGTGTGCAGGCCAGTGGGAACAGCCTCTCCTATTCAGTGTGCTGTCTGCATACTCTGACTGTGTGTATGGTTGCAGGGAACACGCTGTGCTGTATAAATGGTAACCTCTCTCAGCCAGTGGGTACTGAGCCAGAGAGAGGGGGCGGAGTTGGGAGTTAGAGGAGAGAGAAAGTGTGGGGGAGTTGAGAGATGGAGGGAGGAAAAAGGCAGTGGAGAGAGGAGGTGGGGTAAAGAGAGAGAAGAGAGAGAGAGTGAGGGGGGGCTGAGAAGTAGGGAGTGTCCTAGTATGCAATTGTTGCTTCCAACAGGCCTGACTGCAGAACCATTTTAGACTGACTGACTGACTCTCTCTCTCTCTCTCTCTCTCTCTCTCTCTCTCTCTCTCTCTCTCTCTCTCTCTCTCTCTCTCTCTCTCTCTCTGTCACACACATCTGTCAGAGTCAGAATATATGGAACTCAGCTGAGAGGAAAGTGGTTGAACAGACTGCCCTTGTTACTGTGTGTGTGAGTGTGTGAGAGAGAGACTGGGAATTTCATGAGTCTTTTTAGTACTTGTGTGCATGCGTGTGCCATGCACGCCAGTATGTGTTGTTCTTCACACTGCAGTCTAGTGAAAGCACATCTTTGTTACTGTGAGCAGCTATCAGGAGACCATATACAATGACCACTCGACCGTCCACAAAGCTGTCTACTTCTACTCTCTACTGTCCTGAATCTCGCCATATCTATACTTAACTGCACACTGGTATCGCTCATCGAAAAGACGAAAACTGGCGATCTACAAGCTCACATCCCGCCGCAAGGCGTGGGTTTCTGGTGATGTAGCCATTCCGCCGCCTTGGCTATATAGACGTACCGTAGCCAAGCTTCCTCAAAACTTGATTAAAGTTGGCCGAATATTTATCATTTGAACTACGCATCTAATGCCTGTATTGTTGCTGAAACCTATTATACCAGAATGGGGGTGGGGTTGACAGTCACACATGTGGAACGCCCACAAAATGACTCCCAGAAGATTGCAGAGGAAACAATGATTCATTATATTATGCAGTGTTTTTTTCAGAGACTGGGTCAAGGCCCAGAGCGGCATCACATGAAGATGAAAATAAGAGAGAAAATGATTCTCGGGCTAGGCGGCTCACGCTCCTCGCCTGGAAAATTGGAAGAAATATTTGTATGCAAACCTCATATAGTCTGGCAAAATGGGTTTTGTATTTTGTATGGTTTTTTTTTGTGCAGAAGAGAGCAAATAATTGAAGGAAAGGGAAGAAAAGAGAACATGTGTACATCACACTTGGAGTCGAGCTGTGAGATACTCGCTCCAAGACTGTGGAGAAACTTTTAAACAGACTTTTGAGAGAAGTTGAGATCAGCTGATATAGAAATATCATATGAAGATAATGGCTCTGTCATACTGGCAAATGATACACATTTGTTGAGTTAAAAACAGACGTCTTAAGTATTATCACATAATTGATCAATTATTGTCTCCACCAGGCCGAAGGCATGGGGAGAGAGTATGTTTTGCACTGCGTCCGTCCGTCCGTGTGTCCGTGTGTCCGTGTGTCCGTGTGTCCGTCCGTCCGTCCGTTAGCAGCTAATCTCGGCCACCGTTAACCCGGTCCATGCCACATTTTGCACACACACTCCCTGGATGCCAACGATGAACCTCTGCCCCAAACTTTCCACAACGGCCTGTTATAGCGCCACCAGGAGGCCGCTTTGTGCAAAACAAGTTTTTGCACAGTACACCTACACATTTTGTCCAAACATCACGCAAATTGGTACACAGTCTCTCTACAGCCATTCAACGAAACCGCTCTTTCACATTTCTCAGACTCCATCCTGATTGGTTAAGATTGGCTTCCAAAGTTCACAGGAGTGCTCAGTTTCAAACAGAATGCTGCAAATCATGAACACATCGCGTGATTTCCGTGAAATTGTGCACCCACATTCCCACTAGGCCAAGGACGAAATGCCACATGAACAATTTCAACTCAGCCTCAAGGTGGCGCTATAACTGCCCCAAAAGTGTTTTTACCTCTAACTGCACGGATCTGTGGATAACCTGGTGGAGACCTGTGCCCAGAAGGGCACTTTTTCTAGTTTATTTTAATACTGACTGTCTTCTCCCTCTCTCCCCACCAGGCTAATGTTTGGGACCCTGTATCCTGCATACTACTCTTACAAAGCAGTCAAGACCAAAAATGTTAAGGAATATGTAAGTATTGCACGCACGTGCGCCTGCTTTGGCCCTTTTTTGTGTGAGCATTTGTGTAACTCACTACTGTCACTACTTACTGTCTTAAACATAAAACGGCTTCTTGATTATTGGATGAATCACTGTGTGTGTGTGTGTGTGTGTGTGTGTGTGTGTGTGTGTGTGTGTGTGTGTGTGTGTGTGTGTGTGTGTGTGTGTGTGTGTGTGTGTGTGTGTGTGTGTGTGTGTGTGTGTGTGTGTGTGTGTGTGTGTGTGTGTGTGTGTTGAACACTACCTTCGGACATACCTTGTCTTGTTCTTCATACTACGAGTTCAGGCATGTGGAAGAATGGTGGTGGTACCTTCCTCTCAACTCATTTGCTTTTCTCTGTCTGTCTGTGTTTCTTTCTCTCTTATTTATGAGCCACAAGGCCAAACAGTCCTTGCGGGCTGTTCCTCTGTTTACACTGAGCTGACTCTCAGGCAACCGGGAGGCAGGCGCCCTGTTTGCCTGTGTTTTGTTCAAACTGAGGCGACATAGATTATGGTCCGAAACATGTGTCCATCATGATTTAATGAATCATATATGTATGGGCTATAAACCATTTAAAAATGAGTTTTTGCGACCACAGGTCGCATTTACCGGTACTATGAAAACGTGCATGTCAGTCTGTCCGTCCGTCACCCCATGCCTCCATATATGGTCAGGTAGGAAGGCCGGATGGAGGTAGGAAGGTAGGAAGAGTTTAAGGGTGCGAAGAATAGGTGTCATTATATCTGCTGCTGCTGCTGCTGCCATCCATCCAGACATTTATAGCAAACAATGGCACACCTGTCTTTACACTGTTGTCATGTAGAGAGAGAGAGAGAGTGAAAGTATGTGACACCTAAATGGGACGTTGACTTTTAGAGCTACTTTTAAACACATGTGTCATTACAATGAAGAAGTACTGTATATTGAAAACCCCCTATGGTGGTGTGGAACGCGTGTTTTGAATTTGAAGTCGGTGGGGTTTTGGAATTAATCCCTCATTTAGCATTTTGTGTTTTTACTAGGTTATCTATTCTATTCCCAAAGCAAAGTGTTATCAAACTACTAGAGTCAGTATTCCTGTAGCAATAATGTAATTATTATTTATTATATTATTATTTACATGATCAGTTTCTAAAGAAAGCAGTAGGGTAGGTTTGTAAGTGGAGCTGTTCTCAACACCTTGTATTAGAAGTGCCCAGAAGACTGTTAGGTTGCTGGCAATCAACTGGCAACATGAGAATAACAAAATACATAAAGATTGTGGAACATAATCCCATGTAAATAAATTCTTGGATAGCACTTTGTTTTTTTTCTTGCTGCTATGCAAAACAAAGCATGGATGGATAAATGGGGAATCACCAACAGCCAGCTCGATTGTATCAGTTTCAGTTTAATTCGTTACTATAACATTATTCATTCACGTATTCGCCCAGACTTTCAGCATAATATTAAGACAATAATATTTCACCAGTAGTCATGACAATAGTCGGTACCAGAAAGCAAAAAACGGTCTTGTGAGAATGTTCTCATCAAGTTAAGTTGGGTCTACACTCTACATGTCATGATTTCGTCTTTGGAGCTTGGCGTGCCGTGATACAGAGTATTGTTACCTCCTGCTATTAGAGGCATGGAACTTTTCTAAGATGCATTATGATATGGGTGGGGACTGTTTTTGCTCTCTCCGTTTCTAATCTCAGTCAGGATTTCTTCCACTTGCACACTCTCATTCTTGCTTTATTTTTGCCTTTCTCAGTCCATTTCTCTACATTTAACTCATTATAACTTGGTTTCTTTACAATTTACAGTTTGGGCATTTAGCAAAAGCTCTTATCCAGAGTGACTTAAACGTTAATGGCAGTCAACTTGTTCAAAGTGTGAATCAGAGTTGCTTCTATCCACCCTTCTCTCCCCTCTATTTGGGCCAGGCTTATTTCTTTGGCTCTCCTTTCCTCTCTCTCTCGCTCTCTCTCTCGCTCTCGCTCTCTCGCTCTCTCTGTCTCACTGTTTCTACCCCTGTGTCCTCCATCTCCTGCTGTGTTTCAGTCTTCTGCTCTCTGCCTGAATGACAAATTAATCAGATCCCAAACTCTAGAAAGAACATGACTCTCGCAGACAGCATGCATAGTATATGTTTCACTGAGTCTAATTTTACTCCGTTTAGATGAAATCCGTTCAGGAACCCATACCATATTGTGCTCTGGTAACAAGACTCTGTGTCTGTCTGTGACACGATGTTTGTAACCTCAGAAATAAAGCAAGGTCAGAGCTTTATGTTCTAAGGTTATTTCCAATAAGTGTTGTAGTTCAATAATGCATTACACTGCGTTGCTTTGGATGCACTGTTGCTCCATCTGTATGTGAGAGCCAGTCCTCCCTGGGCCGTCAATATGCGACAAAATCCTTAATTTATCATTATTTATGAATGAAATGATTCATAGCATATGTTTAACTCGTAATAACAAGACATACTCAATACCCATTTTGGAATTGGGACGATAGCTCATATCACATCTCTCTGCCCCCCCCCCCTCTCTTTGTCTCTCTGCCTCTCTCTCTAACCTCTGCTAACAAACTAGCAAGCTGTACCCTTCAAACGCTCTGACAGCCAGCCCAGCATGTACTGTCCATACAACAGAATAGATTGGGGTAGGTTGTAGAGAGTACCGTGCAACACAGCGAACAGCGAGTTTTCCTATGTTAGTTTAGCAAAGGTGCCAAACGTTGACTCTCACATAGTTTTATCGAAACGGAGGTTTCCCTTAGGCGTCGATCGTATCAGAGTCACCCCTTTTGCCAAGTACAATAAATCTGCAGGAATGTCTCTTGGTGACAAGCGTGCATAGACACATGCTACAAAAACCATGTTTTACTTTGTTGATGCTACAAAGCTAACAGCACTTGACATGCTGTGTGTGCAGTGCTATCTCTACAAGATATTAGTTTTATTTTATATACTGTGTGTGTGTGTGTGTGTGTGTGTGTGTGTGTGTGTGTCTGTGTGTCTGTGTATGTCTACATTAGGAGAACTACTCCAAATGTTTCTTAAATCAGCCATATGTGGCCATTCCATTCCATGTCAAATTCCAACACAAGCACACCACTTTAGCAGCCATTAGCAGAGATTTCCCCTGTCTTCAAAAATGCTTATGTACGTAAATAAGTGTATGCAGTGACAGTGTGTACTTTAGCAGAACTCAGCATACATTTGTAAACCTCATTCACTGTGACTACAGTATGGAAATGGTATGGGTATTGTATGGCGACAAACTTATTAAGCCACCGAGAGGCTAAAAGCGGGGAAATGTACTGCCAGACGCGCTGCATGCCAAGGACTCACTTCTCCAGGGTACTGCGTTTTATTCATTTATTAAAGGTAGTTAAAACAATGTTTGGCATCATATCGTGGGTGCAGAATCCTATACAGATAGCAGTGTTGTCTTAGCGTTTGTGTTTATAAAGCGGTCAGCAAAGTTGGACTTCCCCGTCATTCACCCCCTCTCCTTCCATTCATGAAACGCCACCGGTGAACAGCTGACTTTACTACCTGTCTGACACCACCCAACACCACGTGACCATAGCAACACATCGAGCTGTCTAACCTGTCCCCAACATTCCGGCCCCTAATTATTACATATAAATACACAGTAATAATTACCAAGGCATTAATTCATATAGAAAACACATTACATTCCTTTCCCACCGTTTGTCTTTTTGTGATTGAGTTCATAGTTCAGTAGACCATTGCAGGTCTTCGAGCCCCACGCAAAATCACGAATAATCCAAAGTCAGAAAAAGTCAAAGTATTCCAATGTTAAGAAAAAGGGTCAATTATAATCCAAATCCAGGGAAAGGAAGCGAAGCCCTCATGACTCCGTAGACTCCTGAAGGATCGTTGTCAGGGATCTGCGAAGAAGGCTGGTCTTAATCCGGACCCGTCTGGAATAGTCTCTGTAATCCTTCCGATGATCTTTGTCTGTGTCTGTGCTTTCACCTTCACCTCTATGTCCTTTATGGTGCTCTCATGGGCAGCCTTTTGCTCGTCGAGCAACTTCCATGACTGCTTCTCTTCTTCTTGCTTAGTATGCAGTTTTCCAATGTGTGAATTATCTTTCTCTGCGAGTTCCTCCTTTGTCTGCTGCAGTTGCTGCTCCATTTCGTGAGAACCCTTCAATCCTTGTAGAAGCAATTCCCTTTCATGCTTACATCCCATCTTTGTGTTCGCATTCTCCAGTGTCTTCTCAGACTGGGCTTTAGAGAAACTCTCCTGCAGCTCCTCCACCTCCTTAAACTGGAACAATAGGTCTCGCAGAGCAACCTCTCTTTTCACGACAATGTGTTCCTTCTTCTCCTGGGGAACGATATTCAAAGCATTGATTCCAGTGTTGAGTTCCTTCTTCATGGCTTTCTCCAGTCCTCCCCTGAAATGCTCATGAATCCGATGGATATTCTCAAACGCCTCGGCCAGGTCAGCAGAAAGTGCTCCCAACTCGGTCTGCTTCACGTCCAGTCTCTCCGAGGTGTTCTGGTTCATGTCTTCAACGTGTGCCTGGAATCCTAGCTCTCTCTCTTTCAGGAAGGCCTCCACTTCTGCTCTATGCGTCTCTTTGAGATCGTCCAGGGCAGTAGAATGCTGCCGGGTTAGGCCATCCAGCTGCCACTGGCGAGCTTCCTCTAATGCTCGATTCTTGTGATTGGCATTCAGTGACGGTCCAACCAGCTCCATGGCCTCGTTAGCCATTTCCAGAGACTTGCAATCTTCCCTTGACGGTCCTAGTACTTCATCCCGGCTGTTGTCAGGGAAATCCGTCTTGAATTTCTGGTTCCAGGGCTTGTCAAGAGTGACAGCAGAGATTTTGTTACTGCTGATAGCAGGATCATCACTGCCATCTCCTCCAAGTGGTCCATTTACGGTCCAGCCGAGCATCGTCTTGACTGCGTATGGCCCTCCATTCATACTTCGGATGACTTCCAGCGGTTCCAAGGCCTTGGGAACATTCAAACCAATCAACATCTCCACGTCTGCGTCGATCTGTGGCAGACAGACATGCTTCAGGTGAGGCCATTCTTTCAGATCTTGCCGTCGTGGGATGTTACTTTTGTTGACGGGCATCTGTTGTTGTGCAAAGATTTTGGGCACTTCACAGTACTGGTCACTGTCCAAGCCAGCGACTTCCAAGTCGACTGCAATGCAGCTGTCTACCACCTTTTCTTGACCCATTGTACGTAAAAGAATCCTTGTTCTTCTCCCAGAAAGCCCAAGCTTCTCCATCAGACCCACTGTACAGAAGGACGCTGAGCTCCCTGGGTCTAGGAAGGCGTAGGTTTGCACTGACCTTTGACCTCTACTTGCCTTCACCTTAACTGGTACGATGGCAAGCTTACAGTCTTGATCACCGGCCCCAGTGAGACCACCGGTGTTGATTCCAACTAGAGCTCTGTCTGAGTTGTTCCTGTTCCTATCTCCATTCTCAGAGTGGATGTGAAGTAAGGTCGGGTGCCGATTGCCACATGTCTTGCAGGACAGACGTTCCGTACACATTCTGTTAATGTGCCCAGGGCACAAGCATCCAAAGCAAACTCCCTTCTTCTTCAGGAACTCCATCTTCTCACTGTGAGCTCTCCCCTCCAATAGAGTACACGATTCCAGTGCATGTCCACTCTTCCTGCAGAAAAGACATGTTTCCTCAGGTCTGTCCTCGTCTCTGTTCTCCCAATGAGCATCTCTTTCAACAGTTGTGAAAGTGGTGGCAAAGCTACTCCCTCTAGCCTGAAGACGAGGCACTGGTTTGGCCCTTCCACTTTCATCCTGTATGTCTCCGAACACAGGGTCTGTAGCGATTCTTGCTTCACGCTCGATAAAAGTCACAATATCAGCAAACATGGCTCGTTTGCGATGCTTTTCTTGTATGTTATATGCTTCTGTTCGCCACCTGTCCCTCAACTTGTAGGGCAGCTTCTTAATCACAGCAAGCATGTTTGCAGAGGTGTTCAAGTCACATAGGTTGTGTATGTCTTTCATTGCGTTGCAGCATCCTCGCAAGAATAGGCTGTATGCTTGCAAGGCTTTCCCATCCTCTGGCTTAATTGCTGGCCACGAGAATATTTTGTCCATATATGCAGATGCTATGACGTGCTCATTTCCAAAGTGCTCCTGGAGTAAAGCCTTTGCCATATCATATCCGGTGCCATCAGTCATGTGTTGACAGCTTCTGACTAGCTGTTGAGGCTGCCCTCTGGTGTATTGCTCTAGATAGTGCAGGCAATCGATGGAATTGTCGGTCCTCCGTTCTATGGTCTGCTTGAATGACTGCATAAAGCCATGATACTGCAGAGGGTCACCATCAAACAGCTGGATGTCTCTTTTGGGCAGTGAAGCAATGCATTGCTGATGCACCAACATTGAAGTTATCTCATTTTGTTTGTTCATTATAGACATCATGTTGTTCTGCTCACTGCTGGTGTTCCTATAAAGAGGTTGTATGTCTCTATACAAAGGCAATGGATGCTCTGTAGCCTCTGGGGCCATGCTCTGTGTGAGCGCTGAGGGCCTCTGGGGAGGTCTGGCTCCATCAGGTCGTTTTTCCTTTGGCCGTGTGCCTCCAAACGCAGCAGGTTGTTCTCTTCCATCCTTTTGTGGTATAAATGGCTCTGCATTAATGTTGAGGCCCGTTTCAAAGTACGAGCCCATTCCGTCCGTGGCACTCCGCCCTGATCTTCTAGAAGCGGCACTCCACATTCCTGACCCAGAGGTTCTTAAGACATTCAGTTTCGCCACCGATGCGGCCATGTCTGAATCAAACTGCAGTTGTTCTTTTTGTTTCCTGATTTGGGCTTCTTGATCTTCAAGAGCATGCTTTTGTTGAAGCAACTTTTGCCGAGCCACTAAAGCAGCCAAGTCGGCCTCGGCTCTGACACGTGCAGATGAAGTTGCGGACACTCTTGACCTTATGGATTTTGAACTATGATTTTTGCTGCTTATATTTGATATGCTGTCACATGGTCTAACATCCTCCTGAGCATCATCAACTTGATGTGACTGAGACACTTCCACATTTCCCACACCTTCATTTTCCTCCCCAGCAGCTTCATGCTGCAGGGGGCTTTCATTAGGGCTGCCATGAGCCTCTAGCTGAGGTCCTCTGATTTGTGAGGATTTGAACCAGGCATTAACATCCTCAATGAGACCATCTGTGTGTTTGTTAACCTTTTTGAACCATTCGTTTTGCTTTCCTTGTTCATCAGGTGGGACAAGAGGCATTAAAGAGACATGAAGTTCATTTGAAGTGTGAGACAATTGTATCAAAACGTCAAGTTGCCCTTTAACCAGTGACGCGTTTTTGTCATGTTTCATGAGCTCTTTGATAGAGGTTGTCAGAGCCTTTATTTCATCCACTTTCCTTTTGCGTTCCTTTTGAATTGATTCGATTTTATTTGCAAGAGCTTTTTCAGTGAGATTTATTTTCCTTTTCCCCTTGTCCTGTTTCCCAACGGTTGAATCAACATTTGTTCCACTCATTTTGAATGCACAGGCAAATGACACAGTCACAATGAGAATCCAATGAGAGCCAGCTAGCCACATTAAACAGCCACAGCGATCGGCGATCGCAAACGGCAGCGCACGTTATTATTGTTTGACAGTTGACACACAAGTTAGCCCGGCGGGCCGCACACACATATCCACAGCGTAATCAACACAATGTCAGTTTCGCCTCAGCAGCGGATCCAGCTCAATTGTTCCAAACAAGCCAATATGAGTCAACAGCAGAACGAAATGGGTCGGGTTGTGTTGTGTTACGTTACCGCTTGTCATTTGTGATGCGCTCCGGTGTGATCATTCCATTGTTTGCACTTTGCATGTCGTGCATTGCTCGTTTGCTCCGCGTCCAATAACGTGTGGCTTATCGGGTCCTTCCGTGCCGTGGCTCCAATCCTTACGTTTGTTTGTGTCACTATTTGCTGACAATGTATGGCGACAAACTTATTAAGCCACCGAGAGGCTAAAAGCGGGGAAATGTACTGCCAGACGCGCTGCATGCCAAGGACTCACTTCTCCAGGGTACTGCGTTTTATTCATTTATTAAAGGTAGTTAAAACAATGTTTGGCATCATATCGTGGGTGCAGAATCCTATACAGATAGCAGTGTTGTCTTAGCGTTTGTGTTTATAAAGCGGTCAGCAAAGTTGGACTTCCCCGTCATTCACCCCCTCTCCTTCCATTCATGAAACGCCACCGGTGAACAGCTGACTTTACTACCTGTCTGACACCACCCAACACCACGTGACCATAGCAACACATCGAGCTGTCTAACCTGTCCCCAACAG
This sequence comes from Protomyctophum parallelum, assembly GCF_964188405.1. Taxonomy (NCBI): domain Eukaryota; kingdom Metazoa; phylum Chordata; class Actinopteri; order Myctophiformes; family Myctophidae; genus Protomyctophum; species Protomyctophum parallelum. The sequence goes on along the minus strand of NC_139719.1, from coordinate 27,074,341 downwards.
GTATTGCTGTTCTCGAGTCCCGTTCCGATAACATGGAATCTGTGGCTTGGTCAGCCTCTTTTTCTATTGTTTCCTCTATTCAACTGGCTTTCTTGGAGACATACAGAGGGTGTGTGAGCCACTATAATGAAACAGCGGGGACGCCAGTGAAGTTCATCTGAGTGTGTAGTACCCAGCGATACCAGCAGGCATGGTGAAACTGAAATCGCTGATGTCAGGTGTTTTCCTCTCTTTTTCTAAATGGAAAGCAGTTATTCACAGACGGCTCGGCCAGTAAATGTCTGGGATCGCCTCGGGGAAGGCAAAATGGCCGCCATATATTTCACTGAGGTCACATGTTAATGTGCCCCCTTACTGATGAAATGATATGAGTGGAGGGGAAAAGATGGATGGATGTGGGGGGGGGGGGGGGTGGGGGGGGGGGGTTGAAGAGAGAGACAAAGAATAGAGGAGGGGAGGCAGACGGAGGAAATTAACCACTTAACCACCACTTACACTTAACCCATTCTGACCGGGCACCCATTTTGGTGTTGGCATCATGTTATGCTTTATAGCTATTGAAAAATAGCAGATCTACAAGCTCATATCGCGCCACCGAGTGGCGCGATACGAGCTTGTAGGTCTGCTATTTTTGAAAAATCGAAGAACGACTGACATTTTTAGAATCTGATCTCAGGTCAGAATGGGTTCATCAGACCAGTGTGTGTCCGGCGGAAACCTCGTATGAATCTGATCTCAGGTCAGAATGGGTTAACCAATTGAACCCTCCCGTTCCTATTCTGGGCTTGTAATAATTACGGTAGGCAAACATTTGTCGAAAACAGGTGACCATTTGCCAAAAATGTCAGAGATTTGGTGTAGAGGGAAATGATAGAGGAGGGCGAGGCTCTACTGTAGAGGGACCCCGGTCAACTAAGTAGTGTTTTATGCTTAACTACTTAAACACTATACAAACTAACTAAAGCACTAAATGTTGGAAACATTTTGGAAAATTCCAGATCTACAAGCTCACGATGCGTTGCAGTGCAACCGGTAGTGACATTCCCCAGTCTATATAATGACATGGCCACAATGGAATGGAGTGGGATGGAATGGGGACACCAGGGTTAAGCGTGGTTAAACGAGGACAGGACTGGAGTGACACGTCGATATGTTGTCCTGATTGTCACTCTCCCCTGCTCTCTCTCCTCTCCATTTCACTCGCTCTTTGTCATTGATCATTCTTCTGAACATTATAGCTTGTTGTCAGACTTGCGCGTGTGCATGTGCGATTGTGCGTGCGTATGTGCGATTGTGCGTGCGTATGTGCATTGTGTGAGGGTTCACAGTAAGGTCAGGAATTAAGCAGTCCACCAGTAGTAATGCTGACGGAGCTCTAGGAGGAACTAATTCCACCAAACCACAGGGAGAAACACCACTGTGAGTGAGAGTGAGACAGAGAGAATTTGAGCATGAATGTCACCCTACTAGTGTTGGTGTGTGTGTGTTCAGTGGTGCAGGAGAGTTGGGGCTAATACCTCAGTCTTGTCATGTGACTCCCTGTCTGTCCGTCTGTCTGTCAGTCAGTCAGTCAGTCAGTCAGTCACTGGCTCTGATATGGAAATTGTGCCAAAGAGGGAGAAAGGGAGAAGGCCGTCAGGCATACAGAGATGGATGAATGGATGGATGGAGCGAGAAAAAGAGCAGGGAAAAACAGAGAAATGGGTTATGAGGGAGAGAGAAAGACAGAGAGGGAGGCATGGGAAAGAGTCCGGAGGGAGATGGGAAGAGATGAAAAGGGGGGGAGAAATAAAAGGCCACAGCACAGACCTCAAATGCCCTCTACTGTTATAAGAGAGAGAGAGAGAGAGAGAGAACCAACTTGGACTGGTCACTCCATCAGTTTCACAGATTGCTGTACTACACACTCATGCCTGAATCCTCATTCATACTTGGATTACACGTCACGTGGCACACCGAAAACAGCAGATCTACAAGCTCACAACAGATCACGCTGTGAGCTTTTAGATCTGCTATTTACGGTGTTGTGTAGCTGTTGTAGTTCGGTGTACAGTAGCTTGTAGTTGACCTATTTATTTGGTACACAAACACGGCGCACAATATAAATCGGGCATTAGAATTCCCATACAAGTCCGAGAAATCAATGGACAATGATTTCAGATAATTGTACAGGTCCTTCTTGATTGTTGTGTATTCGATGGTACACATTCCGGAAATGTATTTAAAACATTGTATTAAATATATTTTGATGATATATTAATGAGTTGGTGTGTTGTTTGTTGTAGAGAGGAACATTCTTTCCATGTACAACGATATATGGACTCTGAAATGAAGAATTTGTACATTGAGAATGAGAACAAAATTATATATTCATAGTTGTGAGATTGAAAAATATGGTTATTATAGTCACTCATAAATGTTTTATATTGTAATTATTGTGAAATGAGTAATACTTATAATCAAGGTCCCTGGGCGACGTGGGCGTCCCTGCACCCTGCTTTGAAAACCACTGTATGTTATGTTATGTGATTATATGAAATATATTGGGGATAGGGTTGTACAATTAATGGGAAATCACGATTTTATCAGAATCATGTACTTGTGAAACTTGGCAATTCATACACCTTATTTGATCATCTGTTGCCCCTTGCCCTAGGCCTAGTCTCCTCGTCTTTACGCATATTTTCATAATAATAATCAGAACACTGTACATCCCATCTCTCAGAGAAACACAATTCATCACAGACATTATATACATGATGTGATGCCAATTGGTTAATGAAAGCATCAGTTTCCATCAAAGATCATCATTACTAATTGTGATTCCAACACCTTCAGACTCCACCTTAGCTCGTAGCACTTGGCCTATGACAACCATGCAGACCATTTCCAAATGTTCATTTTTATTCTCATGTGTTTTGTTACTTAGACTCATTATTTCCTTGACCACAATGTAAACATTTTGATTAGCAGGTCATTTATACATATACATGCTAGGTTACGTATTGACCTGGTATCCCATAGTTTCAATGTACAGATTTATTATTATTTTGATAGTATATTTACTGATGCTAGGTATTTGGTTCCTAGTCTACTACACTGTCTCTCTCTGCATTTGATTACTGTAAGTCGCTCTGGTCAAGTGTCTTGAGTGCCTACATTTTGATTAAGGATTATATTATTATTTTAGCAATCGCCATTTGTTTTTATAAATACATGGAAAGATATATATATATATATTATATATATATATATATATATATATATATATACACATATAAACATACTTACTGTATTTATTATTTGTGTGTGTGTGTGTGTGTGTGTGTGTGTGTAATGTATATTATCTTCTGTGTATCTCTAATGATCATGGGCATGGTAGTGTCCGACTCCAAAATGTTCATTTTGCAGGAAATTAATAAAACCGCATATTTTTGAAACGATGCAATACTGCCTCATCAAAGTTGGTGTTGTGACATTAGATATTGTCAATTACTTGCATGAGAAGGAGAGAGGTGGTGGAGTTAGCTGTCTCAGTTTGAGGGTCCAATGGAGTTAAGAGGTTTTGTCCAATGAGTTTTTTACTACTTTCCATTGGTTCAATATTTTCTAAATAACAAAACACCAAAAAATCTAAAACCTCAAAATTTTAGTTATGAGGTTTCCTCCGGACAGCAAATGAAAGATTGATTGCAATAGTCTCTCTCTCTCTCTCTCTCTCTCTCTCTCTCTCTCTCTCTCTGTAGGTACGGTGGATGATGTATTGGATTGTGTTTGCCCTTTACACTGTGGTGGAGACCGTGACTGACCTGACACTGGCATGGTGAGACACACACGCGCGCGCACACTCAATAACCCATTCTGACCTGAGATCAGATTCTAAAAATGTCTATTACATCCTGACAGTTTCATTATTAACCCATTCTGACCTGAGATCAGATTCTAAAAGTGTCTTCGATTTTTCAAAAATAGCAGACCTACAAGCTCGTATCGCGCCACTCGGTGGCGCGATATGAGCTATTTTTCAATAGCTAAAGCATAACATGATGCTGACACCAAAATGGGTGCCCGTTCAGAATGGGATAAACACCACCACTCAGTCACAACACAGCCATACGTTGTCATACGGCGAATAGTGAAAATAGATTATCAGCGTGTCACAAGGTCTATTTGTGCAATTCTGGCACACATACTGCATAATGACAGGCCTAAAATTGGGACACCAGGGTTAAAGTGGCATACCAGTGCGATAAATCTTGGAAGTTATAAAACCAAATTGCTGACTGCATTTAAATATTATGGAAATGCCAAATGGTTGTACCCTGGAGGATTTGACGGAGCATTCAATATTATGTGTTTGTATTTCTCTAGGTTTCCTCTGTATTATGAGCTGAAGGTGTTTGTATTTCTCCAGGTTTCCTCTGTATTATGAGCTGAAGGTGTTTGTATTTCTCCAGGTTTCCTCTGTATTATGAGCTGAAGGTGTTTGTATTTCTCCAGGTTTCCTCTGTATTATGAGCTGAAGGTGGCCTTCGTCATTTGGCTTCTCTCGCCGTACACCAGAGGAGCCAGTCTCATCTACAGGAAGTGTCTCCATCCACTGCTGTCTTCCAGAGAGAGGGTAAGATCCACCTTCCCCCCTCCCCACATCGTAGCTGTCGGCAGAAACCTTTTATCTCCATATCTCAACGTTTTAGCAGATCTACAAGCTTTGGGTTGGGAACCCGAGCAACCGGAGGAACCGTTTCCGGGACTGGTTTATCACACTGTCAGAGCCAGTATGAGGATGGACTTCACGTCTGCTATACATACAATTACAATACCAGTGGTTCAGATGCAAACCATTTGTACACTCAGAGTTACAGATCTGTAAGGGGGAACCGTTAAGGAATCGGACCATTAAGAGGGAATCGTTAAGGAAGTGGAATCGTTAAAATCCTAAACTAAAGGATCCCAAACCTATACAAGCTTGAGCTTTTGGATTGGCAATTTTGTGCTATTTTGGAAAATTGAACGTAAAGGTGATTTTAGTGTGTCTGTGGGTTTTATAAATATTTAAACAAATTAAAATATTAACAAGCGCTTGCGACTAAATAACTACATTGTATCCATTTAGATCACAAGCTATTTCTTCTACTCCTTAAGAAATAACGATTTTACTTTTTGTATTTTGGACATACAAGGTTTCCGCCCGGCAGTGACGATATCACTTACACAAGCCCTTTAAATTTCCCCTGAGGATTGCGTAGTGTGTAAGTGTTGTTATTGACCGTGTGTGTCTGTGCAGGAGATAGATGACTACATCGTCCAGGCCAAGGAGAGGAGCTATGAGACCATGGTCAACTTTGGCAAACAGGGGCTGAGCATTGCTGCTACAGCTGCTGTGACCGCTGCTGTCAAGGCAAGTGTCTGTCTGTCTGTCTGTGCACGCGCAATGATGGGTTTGTGTGTATGACTCTTTTCCCAGGGTGCCCTTGCTGTCCCTGGACTACCCCTTGCTACAGGCTCTGTGTACATTGTTATTGTGTTTGTGTGTGTGTGTGTGTGTGTGTGTGTGTGTGTGTGTGTGTGTGTGTGTGTGTGTGTGTGTGTGTGTGTGTGTGTGTGTGTGTGTGTGTGTGTGTGTGTGTGTGTGTGTGTGTGTGTGTGTGTGTGTGTGTTTCATCAGCATTGCATGGATACCTGTGTGTGTGTGTGTGTGTGTGTGTGTGTGTGTGTGTGTGTGTGTGTGTATCAGCTAGTCCCATCTGATCCTCCTCTAAGGTTTCACAGCTCATGGGGATACCAGTAGGGAGTTCTGAGGACTCCTGACTGGAAGCATGTGTTCTCCTATCGACATTTTAACCTTAACAAGAACACAAAGAAACACCATAAATGTAAACACATTTAGGCCTGACCTAAAAAAATTAAAGAATCGAAATCCTCCAGTTTTCTGAAATTCTGCTATTTTTCAATAGCAAAATTATAACAATGTTTAAAACACCAAAAGGGGTTCCCGCCCAAAATGGGTTAAGCTGATGTTCTTGTCTGGAGTGCTGTACAATGAAGGCAACGGTGAAGGCCGATCTTCATTACACCTTTCCTTTTGTGGTTGAATTTGAGCCTACGTGCAACATGTTGAAGTTCGCGTTCATCCCAAATTCCATGAGCACGCTAAAGCCTGTGGAAGACGGCCCCTCAGACAGTGTCTCTGCTTCTTCAACACAATACTTGGATTGATTAGTGGGTGACGAGTAGCCTGGCTCCAGCCCCTGAATCGCTAGCCACGCCCAAATATATGTTCTGGCAATTCAGGTCTGGTGACTCTGGTGTCTATGGTGCTGTTGGCCTTGGTTGAAAATCGGAAAACGGGGCTACGGCCAATCAGTGCCGTTTCACCTCGCTAACGTCAAACAGCCCCAGACCAAACATAAACAAACATGGCTGCGTTAACCTCCTACCGTATCGATCTGGTTCTTAAATCTGCCCATGATAGTTTTTTTTTACAGAAATGACCGTTTTAGAGACATCATCATCCGACATGTTTTACAGTGTTTGGTTACATGCTAGTAGCATTTGTTTAGCAACCTGGTTAGCCACATTGACAGCGACATTGTCTGTTTTTCTACTATTTTGATTGGTTGGTGTGAACCAATCGCCAAAGACTGCAGCTTTGGCAACACCCATAGTCTGAATAATGAAGTGAAACAAAATGAAAATTCCGTGTCAGGTTGGTGTTGGTGTCGGGCAGTCGCAGCGGTAAAGTTGTTGCCCACCACTGTGGAGATTAGGGGCTTGATTCCTCCACGGTGCCCTCCGGCTCAGTCTTACCGTTTGGTCTTAGGGAGGGTGTAGACTCTACACACTCACTAGCTAGTAGCTACACCCTCCCTAAGACCAAACGGTAGGGGTTAGCAGTGACAGGAAATTTGCAATGATTAATTTGGGGAGAATTGTTTTTATATGATCAAAAAAAGAACAGAAAATCTGTAAATCTGTAAAAGAAAACGGCTGGAAAGAGAAAGTACATACCTCTGTAGGTATACTGTATTTGCAGTGGGTGTTGTCTCTGTGAACTGTGGAAGAAGAGCGAAACTTTATTAGACATTCTTGGCCGTGTTGAACTGCTCTCTACTTTAACGTGTGTGTGCGTGCGTGCGCGTGTGTCCAGCCTCTCCTCTATGTAGTGACGCCAGCCAGGGACTTGTAAAATCCCTCCCATGTCTCTGTCTACATTCACCATGATGCTATTGATCAGACCTTCAAAGCTAGACATTCTCTCTTCACTTATGCTTGTCTCTGTCTGTCCATCTCTCAGGCCATCCTCATCTTCTTTCTCTCCTCGTTTTCAGCCTATTCTCACAGGTCGTTACACTATTTGAAATCCTTTTAAAACTCCTTTTTTGTTTTTTGTGGGGTACGTGAATTGATTAACCTTGCCTGGCAGAAACGAAACCCACTAAATCTTATATAAACTGCTTGTCTGAAACTGCCAGACGGGCTCAACCCAACGAGCTCGGAGAGCATTTGCGAGGATTTCTCCTGAGACTTTATTCATGGTTTGGTTTCTAAATCTACCTTTTTTCGGTGGGGGAACGTGGACATAGAAGAAATCCTGACTGCTCCTGCACCCGTCATACAATGTAACTCCCCTGTACATACCCTCACAGTGGGTTTTGTGCACTACAATCTTTGCTGGCTCTATTTTTTTCTAGTATAAATTGTTTTTAAGGACGGACACAATTTCTCTACATGGTTGAGCACACGGAAAAGCCTGTGGTGCATGATTTCCATTTGAATCTACATTTTGACAGTCTTGGTCATAAACGTCGTCTTAGGTACTTCATTGCGAGACTTTTATTGGAAATACTTGCCTAGTGCCTAACCTGCCTCTATGGTGGCTGTGTCTCTCTGATTCTTCTACCTGTACTGACAGCCTGTCTTCTGTAGGGGCTCTGTGCTTCAGCAGACAGCCATGGGAGGTAAAATATACAGTTAATTATAATGGAAGCATGGACACTACTTAAAAATATCATTTCATACAAGGGCTGGGCAATATATCGTATTGATATTGTGATATGAGACTAGATATCCACACACACACACACACACACACACACACTGACAATGGTAATATTTGGCATATTTTGTCCATATCGCCCAGCCCTATTTCATAACATTTATTCACACAAGCTGCAAGGTAGTATATCGAATACGCTATTAGCACGTTGCAAACAGTACAGCAAGTACAATTACACAAGTAATGCTAAAAGGATAACACAAAAAGCCCTGTGGTCTTGTGTATAAAATTCATAATCACGTTTACCTTTGCCACCGTCAAAAAATAAAGGAAAAACAGTGCCCTCTTTTCCTTTGAATTTGACGGAGTCAACAGTCTGTCTCGAGAGACTACCTTTCATTTCATCCTGCCAGTTAAATTAAATCAAACTTCTGCTGTACATACATTACGTACAGAATATATACAATAGAATGTACATGGCTTCTGTTAATGCCTCTCATTGTCTTCTTTGTTTTACCTTCACTTGGGGTTTTTCTTTCAATCTTTAATTTATCCCTATAAGCCTCTGTTCTCGCCTCTGTTCTCACTCTGCTGTCTTCCATGTGTCTGTTATGTCCAGTATGTGTTTATTGATGCATTAATACTCATCAGTAACCATTATAGATATATATATATTATCGGTCCGGGCACCTAGGCTACGACGCTACGTGTCGCGGGTTCGAGTCCCGATCCCGACGACCTTTGATGAATATTATATTATATAAATGTTTATAATATATGATTAAAAATATGTATTTGTTCTAAAAAAGTAATCAATAGAATAATTGACAGTTGCAGATCTGCTTATACAGTGTGGTGTACTAGTGCTACTCCTATATAAACAGTATACACGAGTCAACACGACCAAGTGTACTACTCTTACACAGTGTGCTGTCTTTGACTGGCAGACTGACAATTATAAATGCACTACGTGTGGCTTCCACAGCTGCAGGCATGGCACATGAAATATTAATGACAACGGCAAACACTAATGAAATAATTCTCAGATAGGCAACAACAATCAGAAACGGGGATTACACAACACAAAGCCCCCGGGCTTATTTCCATGGCATGACTCTCTTTCTCATTGACTGTCTCCCGGCGAGGCACCGGAGTCATTTGAAGTTGTTTTGTTTGTGTCAACACGGAACATCAACACAGCCATTCATCTGCATGAGGTTTGAAAATGTGTCTTGTATCATGTGGAAAAATGCAGTTTACCTTGCTACAATCAAGATGTGGTATTTGACTGACTGTCTGTGTGTGTGTGTGTGTGTGTGTGTGTGTGTGTGTGTGTGTGTGTGTGTGTGTGTGTGTGTGTGTGTGTGTGTGTGTGTGTGTGTGTGTGTGTGTGTGTGTGTGTGTGTGTGTGTGTGTGTGTGTGTGTGTGTGTGTGTGTGTGTGTGTGTTTTTTTCTTCTGTTTGTCTGCATGCTTCGTCTGTTCATGTGTGTGCATGTCTTCTTCCTTATTCTTTTGCCTCCGTCTTACTCTTTCTCTCTCTCTCTCTGTCTGTCTGTCTGTCTGTCTATGCTCTCTCCCCCCTCTCTCTGTGTGTGTGTGTGTGTGTGTGTGTGTGTGTGTGTATATCTGTCCATGGGTCCCTGCAGGGCCAAGGTGCCATCACAGAGAAGCTGCGTAGCTTCAGCATGCATGACTTGACCCAGATCAGCCAGCAGGATGACGGTCCACCGGGCCACCAGCTGTACCAGTACAGCTCCCATGCATCCAACCCCGCAGCCAGGAGGTCCCACAGCTCTGACGCAGCAGACGGACCAGGTACGTGAGCGGACATGGATGGACACACACACACACACACACACACACACACACACACACACACACACACGCATGGAGAGAGGGGCATTTGGATTATTTTAGACGCCATGCTTGTCTACTATGGAAGCATGTTGCACAGTGAAAATATGCTGTCAATGCGCCACAGTTAAAGTTTTGCAGGTCTTTAAGTTTAGCATGTACAGACATGGAGAATACGATATGCATATATTGTGGTAATATTTTAATATTGTGAGTCACCGAGCTCAACTTCAAGTAGAAAGAGAACGCTGGATTATTATTGGCCTGAGGGTGTGCATTATTTTCTGATAGCTGGACGTCTGCATCAGCGTTCCAAACAAATTTGAATAATAAACCTTGTACTGTATTAATGCTTGTTGTGCCCATGACATTTTTTATTGTTTTGAGCTTCCTACATGGGGTACCTGGGGGGGCCTCCATGTCTCCCCATAGGATCCCACTCTAACAGCCCTCCAGGCCTTTAAAGTTTAAAGGGTCGTTGCACTAATCCTATCCGAGGGACAGGCCTTTATTTTCTCAGTCCCTCTGTTTTTATGGAAGCGTTTTCCCCAGAGAAGGGAGAGGGCAACAGCCCAGGACCTCATGGGCTCTGTGTCTCCCCATAGAAGCCAAGGGAACCCCCCAGGTACTACATTGTACCCCCAGGTGCGGGGGCAGCTGCAGTAGTTGGCTCAAAACAAGAGTGGGTAGCAACAGCAGAATACGCATTATTAGCAGAGACATGTTTCATGGGCGCAACCCATAAATGCATGTTCAGTAGAGCACACACACACACACACACACTCTTACGCACATAGTACGTATAGTTTATATTAAGAAAAGTGCTAGGCGCAAGGCATTGTAGAGCCTCTATTTTGTCTGTTCCAAGCTGCACCGAGGGGATCTCAGGTCGGTCACGTCTGGCTGAGCACACGGCATACAAAACACTGACACGTGCACGCTCGCGCGCACGCCCACACAAACGCCAACGCCTGGCTGAGCAAGCACATGACCTCCACAACACAACACAACACAGGCGGGCGAGTAGACAGCAAGAGGGTCATGTGACTGTTCACTCCCTGAGCAATTACTCCCAGAGAGAGAGAGAGAGAGAGCTAACCCTTCCTACGTGTTGTGTAACTATTTATTCAGCAAATGCACCATTGTTATGGTTTTGAAAGCTATCTTTTTTCCTAAGTTGTTTATTCCCTTTTAATGCATTCTTTTGCACATACATTCCATTTGCTTTGGCAATGTAAATGTATTTTTTCTCATGACAGTAAAGCTCATTTGAATTGAATTGAGAGAGAGAGGGAAGAGAATAAGAGGAGAAAATTGGCTGGGCAATTTACCAAAAATATACAGAAATTAATTGAACTAGTCCTTACCCGTTCAAATATATGAACACCATATTATGTACAGTGAGGGTACAGCGATGTAATAGATCCTATTAATGTTGTATTTATTTTGAGGTGTAATCAGTCTGGTGTCAGAGGCACTTGCCCGTGGGGTGCATACGTAGGTTAGACATGCCAACAGTCCTACAGTCATCAGTCTGACAACACTGCTGCGTGTTTAAAATCACCCGTGGCTCCCGACATGTGTTGCGGGTTAAAACTAATCTATGCGACAGGTTTAAAATCACCCGTAGCTCCCGACATGTGCTGCGGGTTCAAACTAACGCGTGGCGGGTTAAATATCACCACGTCCACGTGCGGTTAGGGCTAGGTTAGGGTTTTGGGTAGGGTCTCGGACTCATGACTGTAGGACTGTTCATATGTACAGTATAATGGACCCGCAAGTAATACAGGAAAGGTGCAATTCTGGGGAAATTGCCAAGTGTGGTTGGCTTTTTTGTGAGATTTGCACAAAAGCTGTAGGTGGAAGAGCAAAAAGTGTGTTTTGAAGAAATGTCAAAATGGCGGAATGTCTATCCTGACGCAAATGGGCGTGGCCTTTCTGGGGATATGCGTCATGACCCAAGGAATCCTACGGTGCAGTTAGAAGGCCAAATGTAAAGTGGGCTGTTATAGGCTGACTGATTTTAATTATTATTATGAAGCTCCCCTCCATGTGTTGTAACTGTAGCTCTGGCAGTTTCTGAGAGAAAAAGACTTGATGTGAGTTATCATTGTCCCATGTAAATTATTAATAATTCGTAAAATTTTAAAAAGGGCTTTGTTAAGACCTCCGTAATATTATGGTCAATGCCTGTGTGAAAAGTCGGAGTGATTGGTGCAGCCAGTGAGGAGCTTGAAATGTACTGTAATTCTCCAATCTGAGAGAAACGAGTACTAATGGACTGCGTGTACGCACACATGCGCAGAATTGCATACACACACACACACACACACACCCACACCCACACCCACACACCCCACATTCAAGACGACAATTTACATCTCACTTGTATTGCATTGACATTGACGACACTCCTTTACTCGCCTCTCTCGGTTTCATCCCACTTTCCTCTTCCTCTCTCTCTTGCTCGCTCTTCAGTAGATGAGTTGAAAGCCTGGCTGGCATTTCAATGACTGCTCTCTGCAGCTGTGTGTGTGTGTGTGTGTGTGTGTGTGTGTGTGTGTGTGTGTGTGTGTGTGTGTGTGTGTGTGTGTGTGTGTGTGTGTGTGTGTGTGTGTGTGTGTGTGTGTGTGTGTGTGTGTGTGTGTGTGTGTGTGTGTGTTGACTTCCCCGCAGACAGAGGGGAGATGAGATGAGGTTGAGTGAGGATGCTGGTGGAATGTCAAACACACACACGCGGCCAAGGAGAGTGTGAGGAAGATGGGTAGCATAGAGAGAGGAAGCGAGGAAAGGAGCACAGACATGGAGCAGGAAGGATGTAGAATGGGGTTATTGGATAGAGGTAGAGTGGAAACGGGAATATGGGACGATAATCGTTATTCTCCTTTATCACGATAAACGATCACAATAATCGCAGTAATCGTCCTTCATCGTACCCTGGACCTGAGTTGGCTCTCTCTCTACTTTGGACAGATTTTTCCCTCACTAAATCTCGTCGCCCCAAAATAGCTGATCGACAAGCTCATGAGTCATGACGTGTCGCACAACAACAAATAATTATAGCTATTTCTGCTATTTTTGCATGACACTATTTTTGCCTGTCAAAAGAATTTCACCCACCTCTGTGATGTGACAAATACAACTGATTTCTGATTGTACGCCAACATTTTAAATAGTGCTTATTCATATTGTTTTTGCAGTGATTCATTGAGATAAAAAAGAAAGATGATTTGATTAATCTAAAAGGAATCCATAAAATAATCACAAAGACAATAATCGATAGTTTCATCCGAAAAGGACAGGGAGGTATATGAAGGTGGATAACATCAGCATGCTGAGAGCAGGAAGCCAGCATTAGGCATTCAGCTCAGTTCTCCTGCACACAGACCGAGAGGAGACCGAGGCAGAATAAATGAATGGCAGTGGAGAGCAGAGACGCTTTCATTCTCCAACACTCTTAGCCTTCTAGCTCATGGTTCTCACAGCTATCATTACTCTTTAACACACGCACACGCTCACACACACACACACACACATGCGCACACATGCGCACACTCAGACACCACAAGAATATGCTATTAAAACCAACAGTGTTTAAACCTTTTGTGTTCACTTTTGGGTAAAAATTCCATGTTTTCTTTTTTATAATTTTTATCCCACGATTTTGTAACCCATTTTTCACCCATGTGTGAATTATCTAATGTGATCCTGGGCTCTACACGCCCTCCGCCAACCTAGTCCCCTTTTATGGGGGACATGGTGAGAGCAACGGACTTGAACTCCTGCTTCCTTCATGCCTGAGTGTCTCTCCATACAGAAAGACCCTTTCGCCAACCCAAATTCCATGTTTTGTTAAAAAAAAGAATATATGTATATGATATTGTTTCACATTGACAAAAAGATGATGGTTTTTCCATAATTACCGTATTCATTATTTATTCTACTTCAAAAATCCCAATGATGACATGGTTATAATACCACCATGGCCAACATTTGGCCTGGTGCTAATAAGTAAACAAACACAAGGGTCAAGGTGATGACCTCGTTTGACCCCCCACCTCCCCTAACATGTGCGAAAGCATCAGTGACAGATGCCAGCATGTGCTTCCAGTATCGGACCCGCCCCAAACACTGACACCGCAAGCAAGCATCTCTTCTGCTTGACCTGAAAGGATTCCCTTGTTCATAAATGAATCAGACACTGTGTGTGTGTGTGTGTGTGTGTGTGTGTGTGTGTGTGTGTGTGTTATTTAATAAAGCTGTCTACTCCAAACATGGCAGGAAATTGGAGAATTTGACCACAGAATAGGCTGGTAATGGATGGAATGACTGGAATCCAGTCTCTTCATAGGCCTGCCAGGAAAATCAGCTCTTTGTTTTTTTCTTTTTAGAAAAGCTACACTAAGGCATAATTCAAACAACATTATTCCCATGTGAACACGATTTCTATTTATATTTAAGACATTTAGTTGAATAGCTTATCCAGTGCAGCTTTGTGAAGGGGGGGGGGGGGGGGGGGGTATGAATGGCACTTTGATCAGGACATGTGGTTGTAGGACAAACTCGCTGTTTCCTAAACAGTGGCAGACCAATTTTTTGTAATTATCCCTTATTTTTTGTTTCCTACATTTAAAAATGTATTTATGTATGGAAAGAAATCACAACTCAACCGTCTGGGCACCTAGGCTGCCAAACCAGCCGGACGGCGTGCCGCGGGCTCGACTCCCGAGCCCGACGGCCTTTGCCCCGTGTCACTCCCCATCTCTCTCCCCCTTTACTGTCTAATTACTGTACCAATAAAGGCAAACGCACACAAAAACAACATTAAAAAATATATAATTAAAATCCAATTTCCATAAAATAAAGAAAACAAACATTTAAGAAGTAGTAACAATAACAGCTTTCCAAGCTTGCAATGTGGCGATGCGTTGTGAACTTGTATATTTGTAGTTTGGGTCTCGGGCAAATTTCTCTTTTGGGTCTCGAGCTAAAATATTTGGGAATCACTGCAAATAGCTGTCCCTGGGGTCCAGCGTTATGACATTCATGTTACAGGGTTATCAGGGTAATGGCTGCCGTGGGGTCCAGCATTATGACATTCATGTTACAGGGTTATCAGGGTAATCGCTGCCGTGGGGTCCAGCGTTATGACATTCATGTTACAGGGTTATCAGGGTAATCGCTGCCGTGGGGTCCAGCGTTATGACATTCATGTTACAGGGTTATCAGGGTAATCGCTGCCGTGGGGTCCAGCGTTATGACATTCATGTTACAGGGTTATCAGGGTAATAGTTGCCGTGGGGTCCAGCGTTATGACATTCATGTTACAGGGTTATCAGGGTAATAGCTGCCGTGGGGTCCATCTTTAGGACATTCATGTTACAGGGTTATCAGGGTAATAGCTGCCCTGGGGTCCATCTTTAGGACATTCATGTTACAGGGTTATCAGGGTAATAGCTGCCGTGGGGTCCATCTTTAGGACATTCATGTTACAGGGTTATCAGGGTAATAGCTGCCGTGGGGTCCAGCGTTATGACATTCATGTTACAGGGTTATCAGGGTAATAGCTGCCGTGGGGTCCATCTTTAGGACATTCATGTTACAGGTCTCTATAACCGTCTGGTCACCACTCACCCTCTCCTAAAACCTATAAACCTCAGAGCTAAGCTTTTTGGAATTAAGTGTTTCACTACACTTCCTGGGTTGAAGTTATATTGTGTTGGAACTTGTTTTTCTTGTAACAAAATCAAAAGCAATCATGACTAACTTTGCATCAGACACAATCTGGAAATGGCTACTGTAATTATTTTTAATAGCACATATATTATGAAAATCCCTTCATATTCAAGTGCATATTTGCAAGACAGACTTTACATTTCTTGGTAGCCTTTTTTGTATCTTATTTCTGCTACTGTACTGAACTACTTTACTCCTGTGTTTTATTATTATTTTACTTTTGAAGCATAGATGTATCTCTCTGGTACCAGTATCTTTCCTTTGTTTCTTGCTATGGTGCTGCTGTGACAACTGAATTCCGCTCAGGGATCAATGAAGTTCTATCTGTCTCTGTCTAATATAGCGTATGTTATTTATTATATACCTACTGTAGATGTAAGCAGTCAAAAGTCTCTCAGAATCTCACAAAAACCCAAGCCTGTAATCTTTGATGCCATCAGAAGAGTGTGGAGCTGCTCCGTCAACTGGCACATTTATTAATCCTGCTCCCGCAGATAAACTCGGTCACAGTTAATTTCTGTCAAGCCCTTTGATAGGAGTAAAATAGCATGATAAAATAGTAGTACTCTAATTTGTCAAGATCCTTGTGTTTCTGCAAACGCTATACTCACACTCCCATTCCATTTCCTCTCTAGTTAACGACACATCTGACATAGTGTGTGCTCCATACCGGCAAGCGAACTACAAATGTTAAAAGGTCCTTTATTATTTATTTATTTTATCCCTCAAGATTGTGCTGAGGCCAAGCACTTAACAGCCTAACATGTCAAAGACGAGGGAAGGGGGTTTGGTTAGCCTGGTTTCCTTTGTAGAGTTAAGCAGGGCTAGTGCGGTTTCCACTGGAAAGCCAAACAAGGCCAGTGTGGTTTCCAGTGTAGAGCTGTAGTGTGGGTTTCAAGAACGGGTACAGACTGGGCATGTGGACCATATAGCCCGTATCATACTTTGTTGCACAATGTTGTACGTTGAAAATAGCTGGAAATGCGTCGTGGATGCAACGCGTTGAGACCTTGTAGGTTTGATATTTTCAGTGACAGACCATCAACTTGGCGTATTGCTCTTACACCGGCACAACCCGGAAATAGCCAATGTACAAGTGTCAGGTTGCGATGGATTGTGACTGACTGTGAGCTTCTAGACTGGCTATTTCATGGCACGACACTGACACACAACAGAGTATAACTCAGTTTTCCAGGCTTCCTCCATATTTCCTCCATATAGCAGGACTAGCTGCCTTGTATTCACTACACAGTCTGTCCATTCATATTTAATTGTTTACCTCAAAGCAGCACCATACATCTGATGTTGTGCTGGTTATTATATATGACCTCAAGGTGGCTGAAGCCCCGCTTATTAATTTATACTTTGGAGTATGACATGTCGCTCGCTGAAAAGCAGTTGTTGTCGGCGGGAATATAAACCAAGCTTTATTCCCACCATTTCTCTCTCTCTCTCTCTGTTATGGAAAGGTGGCTTGGTGTTGGGTGAAGTTCTGTTCAGGAAACAGAGGTTTTCTCTAATAGAATCCAGATGTGGTGTCGGCAGCAGCAGCCACGGGTGTAGAACTAGGACACGTAGAACAACCATTCCTGTCCAAATTCAAATTCTCACATTGCTTTGAATAAACTATGGGAGGAAACAGTGTGTTCTCAGCCAGGAGCTGATGAGATAACATAACATGACAGTACCAAGATGTTATTACAGTGAATGGATACATAATGAATTCAGATTTATGTCAAAATTTGGATAACAGTGGGGTGTTTATTTATTTCGTTGCTTTAACCATCTTCTCTCAAACGGAAGGATTCTTTATTTTAGCTTAATTGATCCATCGTTCCATCACACAGTTGTGTTGGGACGTGTTGTTGGCTTTAAAATATTTATTAGCATTATATTACGGTGTGAATTAGACTTTACAGTATGAGTGAAGTGAGACTTAACATTTACAATCTGTCTGCCAAGATCAGCTAGAATTCTGCTAATGTAAGAGTGTCATGGTGGAGGTAACCACAATGCTTGATTTAGATGGCGTTGCTGGCCGAAAATAGCCGATCTACAAGCTCACAAAGTGTTGCATCGTGGCGCGTTGTGAGCTTGTAGAAATGCTACATTTGGTGAGCGACACTATATCGTAGCACAAAGTATAAATCAGGCTTGAGAGAATGCCAGTCAATGAAATGTCATCTCTGCTTCTACCTTCAATCTCATGCACATATACAGGCCATGCTCACATCTGTAACCATACTGCCAGCATTCAGTGCTGGCAGTATGGTTACAGATGTGAGCACTGGCAATCCATTTTGTGGCGTCCCCAAAGACAATGCTATTTGCACACCAGGATGTGCCTTTTCTAGCCATTCTAATTCTATGGCCCAGGAGAGACAAAGAACCAAGTAGACTGAACACAAGTGTTTCTCGTGTCTCTCTACTGACCCCTGCTGTATTGAGGGGGGAAGGATGCATCCAGAGTTGATGCTACACAGATAGAGGTGGTGCTTTAAAAAATAAATCATTATCATTCAACCACCATCTTGAGAGAGAGTCAGCAGATTACTTTAATCAACTTAGTCACACAGTGAGATTTGTGAGTTGCTGTGATTTGTGAGTTGCTGTGATAGGAGAAGGATATCAAATGGAACACAACCACCCTAAAGACTAATTATTGTGTATATTCCTGCACTATACCTGCACCGAGTGACCTTGGTACATAGAATTTGATCTATTGAAGATTCTGACCTTCAAATGTACATCATTTTCGTTTTGATTGTATTGCTGTATTGTTGTATTGTTCTTCATGCTTTGGCAATGTAAACGTATGTTTTCTCATGCCAATAAAGCCCTTTGAATTGAATTGAATTGATTGGGGTTAATGCTAGTACACCATAATTCATTTGTGATTTTCTATTAAATAATAAATTATTCTTAATTATTTAATTTTCACCTGCTTTGGGTGGGTGACACATTGTTCATTTTCTTGGCCCAAAATGTAGGGATTATATTTTGGGGCGGATTCTTTCATTATTTACATAAGTGTGTGTGTGTGCGTGTGTGTGTGTGTTTCCAGAGTACTACTATGAACAAGAGGAGAGGTCGGATGAGGAGGACGGTGAGCCTACTTTCTCTGAGGACGAGGCTGTCACTCAGAGAGGGCTGAGGAGGTCACAAAGCGTTAAGTTGACACGCTCACGGGTCCGCAAAGATGTAAGAACATGTTTAAAGGCTTTTGAACCAAGATGATATCGTCAGTCTCTAGCCCGACACACACCGTCTGTGGCGCGGCGCGTTGCCGCGCGGCGGCGCCTGGAAAATAGAACTGGGTTCTATTGGCGCGCCAGGCGCCGCGGCGGACGGAGCCGGTGTGCGTTAGGTTCATTGAAAATAATGGAGGGCGGCTGTGTCGGAACGCGCGGCGGACGCAGCCGGTGTGTGGTGGGCTTTAGTCTGGCAAATACCTTGCATGTCCAAAAACTGTTACTTTTCACTAAATGGAAAAAGATCATTTGTGTTCCATCGATTCTTTTTCAATCAATCATTTTCACTGGTTCAATTTTTATAACC
Source organism: Protomyctophum parallelum (assembly GCF_964188405.1). Classification (NCBI taxonomy): domain Eukaryota; kingdom Metazoa; phylum Chordata; class Actinopteri; order Myctophiformes; family Myctophidae; genus Protomyctophum; species Protomyctophum parallelum. The sequence goes on along the minus strand of NC_139719.1, from coordinate 27,055,192 downwards.
ATATAAACGGATACAATTAACCAATTTCACTTTCAAACACACACACACGAACAAATCAGTCTAAAATAGCTGCAAGCTCACAGCTTGACAAAAGAAAAGAGAACAAACAAACATAAAAGGTAAGTAATCAATAAAAGGGTGTTTTTGTGAGAGCGGGTGTGATTTTTGTGTGTGAAAATGACAGCTGTATGAGGCTAGTTCTGCCAATAACACCCCCCACTCCCAATAAAGTCCTATTCATAGTCTAGATTTAGGTGAAGAGAACCTATTTGGTGGTCACCTGTTCACCAGAACAGTGGTTTTGATGGCGCCGCTCATAGTCCATCACTGTTCTCATATCTCCAACACTTCCTCAAATTTGTCCATTGTTTTCCCTCTGCTTTCTCTACTGCCTGTTTGGACCAAACAAATAATTACAAAGAAGAAAAACAACAAAAAATTGTGTTTGTTGTCATGATTTGTCACGACAAGAGTTGGCTTTGTCCGTAAACGTAAACGTCTTTAGTTTAAATAAATACTTTTTGAAATGTCTATGAGGAAAATGAACGGAGAATCATTTCCTGGGCCCTGGTAGGGGGCGGGACTGCGACGCTCTATAGCCAGGCTAAGCCAGCACAAAATAACAACTTCTAGACCAATCACATTGCCTGGAGTGATTCTCGGTGACCACTGTTTCGGTGGTGATTAAAAACAGAGAGAAGAGCTGGTTTGCTCTTCACCGCGGCTCAGTGTCATCATGTTGTCGTTTTCGGTGATGGCGGTGGTCACCTCATCACCGAAAACTAGACTATGAATAGGCCTTAATTCTACCATGATACCAGTTTAATCTCTTCTATATTTGTGTTTCTTGCTAGGCTCGTTATGGATCTCTGAAAATCAAAGGCAAGAAGAGGCCAGCACTGAGTTCTGTTAACTATGCAATGTGAACAGACTACTGGCGCCTGCCCTGCGCGCACGCACACACACGCGCACACACACGTCTGTCAAAATTGGCCAAGAAATTACATTTGAATATACCTCCTAAATAGAGCACCTATACAGTAGGTTCGAACCTTTCAAATATCTATTTTTGTGCATTATGTACATAAGAGAGCAGTGTGAGGCAGAGCTGCTTTTTACGTTTTGTTTTTTTATTTCACATTTGAATAATAATTTTCACAATCGAACGTAAGTTTATATTTACAGTTTTGATTTTATGTTTGAATTGGATTATTTGCCGACAGCCTTAATACAGACGCACACACGCGCACACACAGAGGACCTCATCTGGAACTTTTCTCCTGATGTTTTTAAACACTAATGGGTCTGACTTTTTACGCCTTTGTACGCCTTTTGTAATGATCTTTTTATCAACATATTTATTACCTGATTAACTCACTGTATGACATGTTGTGACATGTGCATACGTGAAGTTACAAAGACTGTCATCATTCAAAAAACAAAACTAAAAAACTGCTGTATTCGAAGGCGTTTTCCTTTCTTTCTTTTTTTTTGTCTTTTTCTCCGTTTTAGTTTTGGCTGTTGCATGTTTTTAATTGTTATAGGAATTAACGTCTTGAAGACGTCTTGAACGAACATCTGCCGTTCTGTTCACTTTATTCAATGTTTATTTTTTTAGGTTTTGCTTCTGCTGCCTATAGTTTTAGTAGTTGTTAGTGACTTCGTATTATTTGTTCTTCCATTGTTCCTGGTCATATCTGCGACAGTAGATTTGGGGTCAGTTCTTGTACAAATCATGATTAGTTCATAATTTCGCTACACTCCACTGAACTAATAGAGCCTGCCTGCTTGGAGAAATGTGACCTTCAGGCAGTACCACTTGTCTGAAGGTCAAACAAGACCACAGGATATAAAGGTCTATATAGAAGAGCAGGGGGACCAAATACGACCACCCCAATTGTATTTGTGATTGAACTTGGTCGTCTAAGCTCGCTCTGCGGTGGCTGACCTTCAGTCGACTGCGCCGTCCGAGTTCTGTACCAATAGGGACAGAATCGTAAAAATCACCACCGGCCCCACCGCAAGCCTTTTGTAGAATTGTCCTCAAGTCTTAATGGGTTAAGTGGATACCATCAGTGACTGAATACATTTTTACAACTCTGTCATCTCCATTCAGGAATTAAGAAAAACAGACTGAATTTCCTGCATGTGTTCCTGAGGATCCTGGGCCATGTAGCCCTATACGGTGCTGCCACCTAGAGGCAACACCACCACATAGAGTTACATTGGCTTAGAATGTAGACTCTCAAAGGACACAGGTGTTATGTTTAGGTAAGAGTTAATATTCCAACATACTCTTTGTCAGCGCTCTGCTTGTGTGGCATGGTCCACACATACACTACATGCAGGATATCTGGATCCAGGCAACCACCTCATGGGATGAGGGATTGGCCAGTTCATCCCAAGTCGATGAAACCAGACCTGATAATGGATGTTCCATTTGAGAGGGTTACGTCCATTTGGTAGGGAGCTGTTCTGGTGTTTACTTTATCAAAGAGACATGTCCAGACTGTGAGTAAATATCTGTGGAGGGCGTTCAAAATGAAGATGTCCTTTGAGATACTCCAATCTTAAGGCTTGACTAATTACACCGCTCTCGTGCCTCAATCATCAAACTACTTTTCTCTCCACTAGCCAGAGGCTAGGAAAGTGTAACTGACCCCAAACTATGTCTGACACACACTTGAATGAATCATAACAAACGCCAGCTGACCAAAAGTGCCCATCGTTTCTTAAAGAGAACACCTTAACTCTTACATACCAATGAAGTGAACGGAAGGGAATGGAAGAGGAGTGTGGAGGAGGAAGATTAGAGGAGTGTGAATGAGAGGATACATGTGATGTATGGGGATTTGATGCATCAGGGGATTTGTTTTTTTAATACCTTCGGGGCTTCAATGCTTTCTGCAGGCACATCACAAACAATTATTACCAATGGAAATTTCCTGTCTTATGGGGCATTTGCCTCCTCTTTAATCTATGCATCGTTGCGTGTCCTGATCACATCCCCAGCTGTAAATAACTAGGTATGTTTTATTTGTATCATTTGAGACCAGTATGATTGCATCTCTTTTGTCTTTGTTCTATCTTTGGATGAAAAAACTAAATGTGTTTTTTATGTATTGTAACCGACCTGTTTGCACATTATTGCCTCTCACATTTCTATTGTTGATGCTGTTGCGTCTCATCTCATTCTAGAATGTACTCTGCTGTGAGAGGATTCCAAAACACAACCAAGACTCGAGACGATAGGCTCTAATTTGAATGGTATACAGAGACATTTGAAACTTTGGGTTGTTCTTACATTTCGCCTGGTATTCATTCAAATGTTCCTGGATTGGTACAAGTAGGCCACAACATAACAGTAACTAGCTCTGTCTACGTGTACAGCAGAGTGTAGTCAATTGATTTAATCCCTTAATAATTGCATTAGAGAGGGTACTTTTGAATCCACAGGTTGTGCATTCAGCTAATAATGCAGGTAGAGATGGCAAACATGAGATAATACATTACTGTATGGACCATGCTATCTTGAATGATAAGACGTAAATACCTGGTGATGTGGAATAACAAACCAACATGTCAAAATGTCTGTCCATTTTGTGGTTGTAACTGACTAATGATACCAAAGTTCTCTGGCTGTGATTGTTTGTGGGGGGGGAATTTATATGATGCGGGTGTTGCTATGTTTGTAAATGCAACAAAAAAGTATGCCTGAATAAATTCTGGCCCAAAAATAACAAATTGTGTAATTGTGGCCTTTGATTGACTTGGACTTTATTTATTTTTATTTACATACTAGTTCTAGGCAACTACATCCTACCCACAGAAGAGTATTCTATAATATTTATTATTTCTCTTCTGTCCTCTCTTGACCTGTCATACCTCAGGGGTCCTTGAGAGCATTCTAGGGGGTCACAAGCAACATTTGTTAATATAGTATTAATTATTTACATGTATATTCAAAATGAATTTAACCAATTTAAATTTGTACTCTACTTCAGCTATAGAATAATAGCTGATGTACAAACTCACAACATGTCACGAGAGAATTTGGAAACATTTACACAGCTTATGTCGGTCCCTGGCACATATTTTCAGATGGGGATCTGCAAACTAATGCCTCCCAATTTGGGGGTCTTTGACATGAAAATGTTTGACGTAATTCTTTTGTCTTCAGTAGTACCCCGGGCCATTCCCCTGATTTCTGTAGTACAGGGAAGTTTTGGTTACATTTTCACATCTATGAACCACGTGTAATTAAAGGTTGTCTGCTATGTTAGCCCAGATATGAGTTATCACGAGCCTACGATAACATAGCAGCATAACAATAGGCAGCCACGTACACAAGGTAAAATAGTAATTTTAATATCTTTAACAATCATTTAACATACAGCTAGCATTGTCATTCATGCATCACCAGCAAAGAAAAAAAACAATGCAGTCATGTCATTGAAATCAATATTGTAAGTATTGAGATTCAATAGAAGGAATTGTTTATTTAAACACCAGTTCACATGCGCGCACAGTGCCGCACACTCACTATAAAATGTGACTACACTACACCCTGATTATGTCTGTAAACTCATAATTGACAATTGAACATTACAAGTTTAAATGAATGACAAACAAAAGATGAATGTAGTTCCCTCTTTACAAAACAAACATCCTTCAACATTTTCTTTTCTCTCTAAGCTGCGTGGCATTATAGTCATTGGACCTCAGGCAGGCAAGTCTGGCACAAGTTTCCTTCATTCATAAAGATGGTGGTGCTCACAGTGCAGTCATTAAAAACAACTGATTTATTCTAGTTCACTGTGGCACCCACTCTAGGACATTATGCTCATTTTACTGTTACACTAATGTAAGTGTGGATATGTATATATAATATATATTTGTATTTTTGCCGTTTGCTGTGTGCAAATGTAGCTTTTCATCACCACAGGAGAAAAAGTATGGAGACTGAACTGGCAGTGAAAATTCCTATTGAGCAGGTCTTTAACAACACTGTCCTGGTAATTATTCCTTTGACAACATCCAATCTACAAGCTCACATTGTGTCGCATTCAAGCATAACAATATCCTGCTTCCTCTGTGGCATTTACTGTAACATACACACACACACACACACACACAGTTAAGATTGGTTTGAGTGAATGTATGTAATCCAATCCTGGTATTAATAATGTAGCGCCAGGCTATTAATAATGAGCCCAATCAAGTGTTCAATGAGATACAAACACCCCTGATTTTAATTATAGACGTTATGTAGGGCAGGCCTACTGTACATATTGCACACCTGAAGTTCATGAATTGAGACAATGAACCCCACCTGTTTTGCCTCTACAATTATCTTCACTGAAAATAGATGATCTAGGCTCTTGTACTATGCAATTTCTGGCTAATATTCGCCTGTTTTGACTTGACCTGAATAGGGACGCTAGGGTTCACGTGGTTAATTCCATACTGCATGTTCAAAAATAAAAATCAAGTTTAATATTAAGTTATAGCCACATAATTTGAACTGGTTCAATTCAAATTGAGTGATAGCTAGGTTTTACAGTACTTTTTTCAATTAAAGTAACACAATTAATAAACGTTAAATAATTTAGCCACATGTAGCAGTGTGGACTATGGCTGGGCAATATGAACAAAATCAAATATGGACCAAATACCTCTCATCAGTATTGTGATATCATATTGATAATATGTGAAGTGAGGGGTGCCCACTGGCTGCCCATGACTTCACTCACAAGTGGGGTTCTGATTAAAGACATTAAAAGTCCATAGATTTTCATTTCTGAAAATATCCAATCTACAAGCTCATGTGATACTTTCACTATTAGGGCTTTAGGGGACAAAGATAACAGGGAAAGATAACAAATATGCCATATAATGATATTACAATTTCCAGACGATATCTAGTCTCATATCACAATATCTATAATATTGATATTGCCCAGCCCTATTCTGGATCCACAACAGCTTTTTGTATCAGTCAAACAATTTTCAATTTACACACAACAAAGTGAAAGTCAGAGTTGCTTACAGAGTAGGCAGGTAAAAAAGGATTTAGGCCTATAATGTGTCATGTCATGAATTGTAGTTATAAAATATTCCTGACCGCCAATGAAGTGATGTTAGGAGACATGATGTGAAATTTTACATAGAATATTCCTGTCAAATTCATCAATCGCCATAGCTGCTGAAATCAATAATGTCTCCTTAAATTGTCCACGTACTATCGTCAGAATAGAGATGTTGTGAAAAGCATTGACCAAAGAAATGTCAGCCATTTTGCTCGTGTCATACTTGAGGATGTCCCAGCAAAATGGCCACCATGTGAAGACTGTCGGGTGGAAAGCTTTCAATCTAAAATGGTTACATTTCAGGAAACAATCTCTAACACATGGTTAAATATTTATAAAACCTACAGACACTTATCAACCTGGTATTACTAGTTTCTGCGTCTCATTAAAGGCATTTCTTTTTAATGTAATAAACTGCTATTTATGCAACTTTTGCATGACACTGTCATTTGACAAAGTATAAAATACAGCATTAATTTATGAAGAAACAACAAATATGGAGATACCAGAGTGACAAATGTGCTCAATGGGAATAGAGGAAGAATAACTAGGCCTACTAGTTGGACTTCACTGAGCTCAGACCTTCAGGGCCCCATCTCAACCAGAGAGCCCCTTTAGAAAACAGAGGGGCCAAAGGGCTGCAGTGGAAATCTAAAAGCATATCCAAAGAAAGAGTTCTTTCTATAATAGAATCAGATCTAAATCTTAGCACAGAGACACCTTCAATGATTGGGAAAGGATGGTTCTGATTTGTACGTACAAACAGCTCTCATTTTGTTCAATTGGACATAAATGAAAGACCGACAGCAGTATGTATCTGGGCTTCTTTCTTTATAAGGCAAAACAACATCATGTTAATTAATAAGCTAGTTAGTTAGCTGCAAGGAGACCAACTAGAACATGGAACCAAAACATTTGCATTGCATTGCAGGACAAACAAATACATTTTAAAACCTGTATTTTCTTTAAATTAAAAAGATAACCATGCTCCTTCACAGATTGGTTAAAAAGGAGCAAAATAAAAACATTAAACTAGGTAAGAAGAGGGGGAAAAAGATGAGATGAGAAGATTAAAGAAGAGATAGAGATGAGAAAGCTGTAATGATCTGTGGTTGGCTGTGGTTCTCAATTTTTTTAATTTCAAGGATTCTCATAACTCAGAGTTACAGACCTTTAAGGGTCCACCTGGAACCCCATCAAGGAACCAGAGGGTCCCTGGACTCCACTTTGAGAACCACTGATCTAAAATGACATGGCGACCTGTCTAGACCGTGATCATTCCACAGAAACTGACAAATGTGACACATCAGTTATTGCCATCATGTGACACAGAATAAATCAGACTTAAAGGCTCACACAACTCTCTCTCACGCACACACACACACAAAGAACGACAACTCACACACACACATCTTGCGAGTGGTAGAACTGAAACAGATCAACACCAGTCTTCCAAAATGTCTCACTCACACACACACACAATAACACTTAATTCACCAAAACAAATATTCCTCTGGACAAAGCGAGGGCTTGACTGACTGACAATGTATTAACAGGGAGAGAGACAGATAAGAGATCACTCCTTCCTTACCTCCAACACCGCTCCCAGTGCATTTCTGACCCACTGCTCTTTTTAAGAATAGGTGGGTGCTATCAGCTTTGCAATATCAACGTTGAGTTCCAATACCTCCCAAATATCTATGTCACCCTTGTCTATATAAACTGTCTGAGTGTAGAATTAAATATGCCTCGCAATGATTGAATTCTAAATTCTTCAGTCGGACGCGTCATGTGTCATGTCAGTGGAACACATTGAAAGAGTTTAAGATTTTATAAACTCAGTGCATCTTGCTGTATTCATCAAATGAATTGATTTAATTATTAACTACATTTGTTAAGCGTATCTAGTGATTGTGGTGTTGCTGACCATTTCTCCTCATCAATACAGGTACAGTCAAACACTTTTTCTTTTTTTTCTACACCCAAATGATCTTGAAGTATTATTTACAGTCAATCTGTCAGCTGGGTCTGTTTGCCAGCTTTAAGGACCGTCTGCTGAACGCTGACAAACACAATCAAAATACTCATCCCTTTTTTCTAGTAAGTGTCGAGGTCCCCTAATAAGACTACCACCACAGTGGGACCTGAAAAGTGTTCCAAGGCACTGGTTTGTTGATACAAAAGTTTCTGGTGTGTGCAAGTACGGTTGCTGCACACAGTTTCAGTCCGACACGGAGCTTTAGCTTACGCTCTGGTCACTTTAGCACTGCTGCATGAGTTATGAGAGGTGTAGTATGTGTTTATGTATGCGTGTGCGCTCTCACTTTTTGCAGTGTTCATTACTTGACACAATGCCACAAACGGGTCAAATTGTGTGTAAATACGTCTTCTTGCATTCTGCTTTAATTAAACACAGCCCACAGCCCCATGCTTCTTTTGGCTGTGTGTTGAGTGTTAATGTTTGTCTATATGCTTTATCTGCTTTATCAAGGCAGTCCTTCTCTACCTTTCCTGTGAGCAGGTCAAAAGCGTGTACCATATCACTGTTGTTGTCAGATGAGAGCTATGCATCAACAAAAACTAGTAAAGAAAAAAACTATTTTTCAAACTGGTTTAAAAAACAGTCATGAAACCGTGATGTTTTGGGTCGTCCAACACAATGACCCGTTAGAACAACCCATTAGCTTACACGGTTACCCTCAAACAGCAGTGATAGGTTTCTTAATGCCTCAAAAAACTCCATTCCATTGAACAACACTCATCCCCATCGATCTTTGTGTGTGCGAGTGTGTAAATGGTAAATTGCGTCTGCCTGTCATTCCGTTCACAGCTTATCCCTGTCCAGTAGCTCCTGCAGTTCGTTCTGGATGTCCTCCAGGGGTGGTAGGTCGTCCAGACACAGATCCTCCTGGGCGGGCATCTCCAGCGGCGGTAGCTGCGGGATGGCGATCTCCTTCTTCCCTTTCCCAGTCGTCCCCCACAGCTCCGAGCACTCCACAAAGTCTGGTGCTTCGAGTGCCGCCTCCGAGCGCAGCCGGGCGTTCTCAGAGCGCACCCGCTGGTTATCGGTTGTCAGCCGCTGGTTCTCGCTCACCATCTGCTGGTTTTCCTCCATCAGCTTGATCACAAGCTGCCGCAGGCCCTCGATGGTGGTCTCCTGCTCCTCCAGGCGAGTCTTGTCGTCTTTGGTGGTCCTGGGGCCAGGGCTCGGCGGGGGGACGGACGGGGGCCCGCCGCCGTGCCGAAGCTGCAGCTGGTAGATTAGAGTGTCGTACTCGCGCTCCCTCGCTCCGGAAGGTGGGACTACACCTGGACAGGCCTGGAGATGGAGCTGGGAGGTGGCCTGGGCGAGCAGTGCCGTGTCGGCGACGGGGGGCCGCGGCGTACCCTGCCGGGTTTTGGTGGCCTCGCGACGCGTTTCCCTCTTCCAGCGCTCCTGGATTAGACGCTGCATCTTGACGTGGCTGTCCCTCTGCAGTTCCATGGACAGGCGGGCCTACGGAACAGCAAACGTGTTCACCCACATAAATCATGCCAACCGTAATGGACATTAGTGGTAGAACAGTTAATTGAACTAATTGATTCTTAATTATTGAAAGTTTTTTATTTTATTACATTTGTTGTTTTAGTTTTTCTTTGCTTTTAGTTTTGCTTTTCTTCTTCCTTTATATTAGCACTACTGCATGAGTTTTTTAATAATTTAGATAATTAAGATATAGGGAGAAAAGAGGTAAAATATGCTTGATTTTGTCCTGATGTCCCTCTTTTCTGTAATAAAAATATTAAGAGAAAGATTTTTTTGTGAAGTAATGTGAAAGTAACTGTTGAACTGTGAATAGGCAATGACATACATCAGTCAATCAACCTGGACTGTTTACGGACAACAGTGAACCTGCAAAACAAGAGAAATTCCTGCGTACGTGTGCAGGAATTGCACACACGCGCACGGCGCACGCACACTCACCTGCTCACACTGCGTTAACTTCATGGCATCCCTCAGTAGATCTAAAAGTCACAGATAGAGATTTAAAAAAGTAAAAGAGAGGGGGCATTAAGAGAGATAGGGGGGGCATAGTGTAATGTTATCACATTAGAACAGCAACCGGCTTGTGCAATAACAACAGTGTTGTGCAACATTGCAGACTGAGGTCATAGTTTAATATTTAACTTACTTTTCAGAACTTTAATGTCTACTCAGGCTTGTGTGCACTGTGCACCCCAGACAGTTTTTGAGAGGCGCTAGCCCCTCCTATGCACATGTGTTGTGTGTTTGTAGCACGGAATGTGATGTATGATGATGTATAATGACAGTGTTGTGTGTTTGTAGCACGGGATGTGATGTATGATGATGTATAATGAGAAGAGCCCCTCACTTCACACAAGTGTGATTTTTAAGTTGCTTTTGTATTTATTTAACTATCCCATTGAACTTGAAACTTTTAACCATGTTAGGCTCATTTAAAACAAAAAGGACAATAAAAAAAACATGGAAAAAGAAACAGCACGTGCTGAAAGACAAATTCTCCACAATATCTATTGTATAGTCTTAGGTTTATAAGAAGTCACTTAATATTTAGACTCATTGCACCAAGAGTATATTGACCTCTAGGCTTCTATAAAACAAGTAAGACGCGCAAACGCGGGAAGCGAACGCAGCTCGTAAATTGCAATAACAACAATTAGAATAAATTACGTACTTTTTTTTTCTTTTTAGTTAGTAATCTTTTTAAGTTTTCTACTGTGTGTGTGTGTGTGGTTGTGTGTGTGTGTGTGTGTGTGTGTGCTACAGCTGCGCCGGTGCGCCCTCTGGTGGCGGGCGGGTGGTGTCACAGCGGGACAGACACAGACACACAGACAGACATGATCTGTAGGGTCTCATAGTTAGTGCTCAGTGCGTTCGCAATCACTGCGTTCGCAATTATTTCTCTATCTGCACAAGGGCTGGGCAATATATCAATAACATATTGGTTTTTGTGATACGAGACAAATATAGATAACGTCTGGGATTTTATTTTGTCCATATCTCCCAGCCGTCAATACAGTGAATATTTTAAATGTGCAGCCTTATATTTCATGCTCCTAAATAACCCACGTGTGTGTGTGAGCCGAGATGAATTATGTCCTGTGCTGTATAATGTTCCCACTGCCCTTAATTCCATTTGTACACCTACTGTATATGGCCAATTAACCTTTTTCTAGTTTACATACTTGACGCTGTTCACGCTTAAATACAGATTCCTACTCAGTACCCTTGTATGATAAGGATAAGTTAACCTCCATGAGTTTAGTCCCGGCTGACACCTATTGGTATTGGGGAGAGTGTGAACACCCACGTGTGTCCAGTTTTTGCTCCAGGTCCCCCGACCAACCGTATAGGAGATGCTAATGCAGTCAGTGACAGAGGTCCCCCTGTCCAGCCAGCTGTGAACACGGTCAATTGTGTCCATTGGGCAAGCTGGTGACACCGCCGAGAAAAGTCTAATCAGAGTCTCCATGGTGGTTGGCAGGAACTTTACCACCTGCGCCACCAGGACAATGCCTTTCATTAATTGAAAGGCAACAACAGATTAACCTAGTGACATAAATTAGGATATTTGCTATTGTGATATGGCATAAGTGTAATATAAAAATATAAAGATCGGATCGGGAAAGATTGGTATCGGTATGTCTCAAAATCAATTGATCGGAATCGGATCAGGAGCAAGAAAACGTGATTGGGACATCCCTACTTCTAACCCTTAGCATTGGCACAGTGCAATGCTTCATGATTGGGCTAATATAATTCAATTGACATTTTAGTCAGAAGAAGGTTGGATATCCTGCTTACAGCTCCATATAGAATTGGCTACTTATAGCTCCTAGGATGAGTTTCAAAGACATAGCAGAAACTAAAAAGCCAACATGTCTAAGAAGCAGACAGTAGTAATAGTAGACCTCTACAGTACTATAGATCCTGAGCTTTAAATAGCTGTGGACATGCCGTACACCTTTCTGTAACCCTCTGAATTGGTTCTCTCTATCTATGAAAATTACATTTAATTTTTTTTATAAAATAATAAAATGTCTGTTTAATGATTTGGGGTTGACATGCAATAGTTCTAGGTATGTTATGGTTCTCTTTGACTTGTTCTCAACCTGCATAGTAGGCTACAGTGTAATGTTAGGAGAAACTGCATTTATTATTTGTGTCAGCGAGGAGTGAGAACATGTTGTCTCATAATAGGAGCTCTGAACAGGGCCAGATAGTAAAAAAACAGGACGGGTCATAGGAGTACATAGGAGTACAGTACACGACGAAGTGGCCTGGTTTAACAAAATTATGCAAAAACCCACTTGACAATTATTATTGAGGATAAGTCTTATTCCCCAAATGTTGGTTGTCCTGAAAGTACTGGCACTGTTTAGACCTTATTTAGGGAACTCAAGTCAGATCATGGGAGATAGAAACACAACAATCTCGATTATGGACGGTATGTCAGTCCATACATATTGGTGGTATTATCACAAATAGGCCTATATACATGAACAGAATATGGTTTAATAATATATACGCTGCTATCTACAATAGCATATGAATGTAAACAATACAACCTAATAATGGCATTGTTTTACTTTCTCTGGGCAATCTCAAGTTATTTATAGTAAGGTATCTGTGGTTTGTGCATGAAGCCGCAGGCACAAACCACAATGCGGTATTAAGTGGCAAAGCCAGACATTAGCCTGGCTGCTTGTGTTGTGTATCTCCTAATGTGGACGGTCTATGCCTCCTATTGAAATATGTCTTTGTAAATACTTACACGCTCACACAAGAACAATGATGGTGTAATCAAGAGATTTTGCCATTTATGGATTGTAACACCCTGTGTGAATTTTGCTATTACTTTTACTTCCTCAGGGATTGCCTAGGCTAGGCATATAGGCAGCCTAGCCCTAGACATGTACATATTGTGACTGTCCAAAACTCATTAAAAAATAAAAAATATATAGATAAAGATGATATGGCTTTCTGCTAGGATTATGTACTTTTTTTTCTTCATTATTTTTTGGGATAAAATGATTTGCAGTGGACCATTATGTCAGCATTAACTGACCTGCAGCTTTGCCATGGCAGGAAATAGCCTCCTCATACTTTCCTGCTGCCAACAGGCGGTCAGCCTTCCTGCACTGCTGGTGAGCCTGGGGAGAGATAAATGGGAGCAGACCGAAATAAGAGAGAATAGAACGGTGACAGGAGGGAGTTTAAAATGTAGGAAGGTTAAACCACATAGGCTATATTCAAATATTTTCAAAAACAGCCGAACACACAGACATTTTGCCTATAAAGACATGCCCAAAACTTTCACTGCATGCGCCAGGGTGAAAGTGTTTAAATATGGAATTAACAAATCACTATAGGTAACTTTTATTTCACAGTACTGTTTACTAAATTATTTAATTCAGAGTCAGACACACAATATGGGAGTGTACCTATTTTCACTTAATCCTAACTATACCTACCCCCGGGCCCGACCCAGGGTCCGAGGTAGCCCCTTTCGGGACCCTACGTAAAACTTTTCTGATATTTTGTTGAGTTTTACGTTGGGTCCCTGCTCACTACTGTATTTTCGTATGGAAATTCCTATATGCGGAAGTGGAGATTCTCTCTAAAATAGGACCCGCGGCATGTGACGCCATTATTTTCCTTGAGTTATTCTGAATTCGGTAACTTTAAGTAGCTATACATCCAGCTGCGAATATCTCCTGTGGCGCGGAAGCCGTTAAGTATTTTTAATCTTTGTTTGACCGATTTGGTCGCTTTATTTCTTCTTGTTTGTTTACCGTTTATTGTACCGCCTCCCGGTGTGCGGTTGGCTTGTGAGGCTACGTCCCTGCCTCTGATCTGCTGTGTCATAGCTATAGCGCCACTAGCTAGCCAGATAGGCGGTACAATGAGGTGTCAATAAACAAGGAAGGAAAAGAAGAATCCAAGCTTCCAAATCGGGCAAACATATATTAAAAATACTTAACGGCTTCCGCGCCACAGGAGATATTCGCAGCGGCATGTATGGGTACTTATACTTTACATATTCAGAAAGCCTCATACTGAAGAATATCGTCAAAGAGCGCGGAGAGGCGGTAAACATGTAAACATGAGCCAGTAAATGTTTTAATCAGGTGGCATGGACGACGTGGAACAGGACCCAATGCACTGGGTCGAACAAATGTCAGAAACTTCAGTAGCATTTGGGTTCTGCTTGGAGGGCTAGGTCCGAGGGAACACTAGACCTAGAATGCCTGTGATCATTTAATTATACTTCGTAACAACAAGAGCCGTTCTAGGGCTAAGGGAACACATGGCTGATGATCGATCCCCACATAATGTTACATTGAAAGGAAGTACTGTAGGCAGCTGTGATCGAGTTGTCTGTAGTTAATGTTTTACCATGTTATTCACTTTCTGACTGCCTACTTATACTGTAGCATATAAACCGTTATACTTATATAGCAATACTTTAAGCACAATTTGCTGCCCAGCAAAACATGCATGTAGGACAAAACCAAAGGCTACATTATTTACAGCATCTAGCTTCAAGTCAAGATAATAATAATAAAATAAATAAAGGATTCGTCAATGACGTAACAATTAAAGCGTCGTCTAGCGGAAGTGCTTCAGTAACTATGTAATTTCGCCGCTCAACAAAATGACGTATTCTTCTCTTCTCCAACTGGAAATGGGCAGAATACGCAGTTTTTGTGGAGTGAGTGACGATTGTCGAAAAGGGTGGATAGATCATAGATAGATACATATGGGTGGATACGTCGACACGTCGATTGTTTGCAACGTCACCCAACGTATCCTCCTTGGCGAGTCAACTGTAGGCTACAGTAACGTTAGCCTGTTATTGCAACATCAACAGAAACTTACGAGGTTAAGAGGGCTGTCCACGACCTCCATCGAGCCGATTCTTCGGGGATTTGAACTACATTAAAGGTGTCTCTGTCCTCAACGGACTGTCGTCCGCCCCAGCCGTTAGATCCTTTGATGGAGTTAAAAAAAATTGTGGACAGTAAATCGACAGGGTATCAGTCGGCCGTCCGCTCCGCTGCTGCAGCACTGTAAAGTGTTCGTCACACAAAATGAGAACTTCCTGTTCGTGGATATCAAAATAAAATCACGCCCCCTCCAAGCCTTTGTTGTTGCTTGCTACTGTAAAATGAAAGTAGGCCATAGATAAATAAACAAATACATAAATAATGTCGTAGGATGACTATGAATTGATTGCATAGGGCCTGGCTATAACTGGAAACAAGACCGCAATACGTTTTTTTTTGTGCTATTCCTTTTGTTGAACTGTGTGTGACTACTCTGTTGCTGTTTTTATTTATGTTCAATAAACTACCGTATTTAATTAAAAAAAACGTAGCCTACCTGGCCTATTCAAATCATATGTCTGCTTTTATTTCTGACAATTTTATTTTCCATATAAAATACATTTCTTCTTCTTATACACGGGATTTTTTTTTGATGAACCTTCAGGTGCAGGTGCGGCGGTGCGGCGGTGCGGCTCACACACACTGGACCTGTATCCAATTACACGCACCTGCTGCTGCTTTGGCGCGATCAAGAGCAGAGCGAGTTTGAAGGTGGTTTTTTTGCGAATTCATAAATGCGATATATTCAAATAGACGTTTTGTTTTTAAATGCACGCACGGCAACAACTAAAACTGATACTAAAGTAATAGTTGTGGTTCTTCTAATTAACCCCCGGAAAGCACTTGAAGTCAGCCGCAGTCCGCAGAACGTCATGAACAGAGGAATGCCAAGTTGCCAACCCAAATAAATCATGACGGAATGTTTGAAAATCCTTATATCCTACTGAGGAGGTATGTATACTAGCATGTCTCCTATTCATGTACGTGACAGTTAAGTGAGTGAACTCATGGTATGGTGGGCAAACTGGGCATAGTCTAATAAATTAACTAAAGGGTAGTTACATTTACTTCAGTCAGATAACTTACGAATTAGCCTCGTCGTAGGCCTACCTACTTTTTGTTTCAGGCTACTCACTATATAGACATGTCACGGGGCAACCCGTGCCCTATATACAACTAGAACTGCACTCTGTCGAGTGCATACTTGCTTGTTGCACACTCGTAGGCCATAAATGGCCAACTAGTGCGCAAGCAGAGCGCGCAAGTCCTTTCGACCGCTGTAAACTGTCAAATCTCAGTATCTCTGTGAAGGAACGTTTGAAATGATTAATGTTTAGATGTAACTATTTACTACCTACCTTATACATATAAACATCTAGTATTATTAAGTATGATTCAAGTTTCTATCTATATAAGAAATACTGTTTTATCGTTGTAGATATATTCTGGATCCCTTTTTAGTTTTTCTAGTCATACACATACACACCACGTACGCTGGTCCCAGCAGATCAGGCACAATTAGCTATTTTATTTTTTACTGATTATGTATATAGTATACGTATGACTAGCTCTAAATGATGACGTAAGAAATATATATAGTATATATATAGTATATAGGCATATACTATATACGATACGTATACATATATACTCTATACTGTATAAAGTGTGTAGTTGTAAGTTGATTAGCGGTATACTGTGGTTACTTTGCGCCAAAAACCGTGACAGCTGTTCCGCCATTTGAGGCTTACGCAGAAAAACATCAAATCTGTGCCTGTGTTGCTGGACCAAATGACCACAAATGACCATATTTCTTACGTCATTATTAAGAGCTAGTCATACACATACACACCACGTACTCTGGTCCCAGCAGATCAGGCACAATTTGCTATTTTATTTTTTACTGATTATGTATATAGGCATATACTATATATGTATACATATATACTCTATACTCTATACTGTATAAAGTGTGTAGTTGTAAGTTGATTAGCGGTATACTGTGGTTACTTTGCGCCAAAAACCGTGACAGCTGTTCCGCCATTTGAGGCTTACGCAGAAAAACATCAAATCTGTGCCTGTGTTGCTGGACCAATGATGACGAAATGACCATATTTCTTACGTCATCATTTAGAGCTAGTCATACACATACACACCACGTACTCTGGTCCCAGCAGATCAGGCACAATTTGCTATTTTATTTTTTACTGATTATGTATATAGTATACGTATGACTAGCTCTAAATGATGACGTAAGAAATATATATAGTATATATATAGTATATAGGCATATACTATATATGTATACATATATACTCTATACTCTATACTGTATAAAGTGTGTAGTTGTAAGTTGATTAGCGGTATACTGTGGTTACTTTGCGCCAAAAACCGTGACAGCTGTTCCGCCATTTGAGGCTTACGCAGAAAAACATCAAATCTGTGCCTGTGTTGCTGGACCAATGATGACGAAATGACCATATTTCTTACGTCATCATTTAGAGCTAGTCATACACATACACACCACGTACTCTGGTCCCAGCAGATCAGGCACAATTTGCTATTTTATTTTTTACTGATTATGTATATAGTATACGTATGACTAGCTCTAAATGATGACGTAAGAAATATGGTCATTTCGTCATCATTGGTCCAGCAACACAGGCACAGATTTGATGTTTTTCTGCGTAAGCCTCGAATGGCGGAACAGCTGTCACGACGAAGGAGACCGGGCGAAAATATTACTTGCGCGCTCTGCTTGCGCAAGTAAAGACACAAACTGCTTTCTATAACATGCAAAGACTATTCCATTATTGTGTGGTGGAATGAAAATGATCACTGATTGGTTAGTTGTCTTTCCTGCACTGCTGGTGACATTTCCCTTGATCAAGGACTGTCTAAAGAGGACAAGAAGCGAAGACCGTACGGGCGACGCCATGTTGCTCACATGGTGCTCCATGGAAGGAAAGAAACATGTGCAGTTGAGACCAAGGAAGCTGAAGGAGGAAGTGTTGGCTGCATAAAGCCCATTGTGCATGTTTCTTTCCTTCCATGGAGCACCATGGAGCAACATGGCGGCGCCCTTACGGTCTTCGCTTCCCGTCCTCTTTATACAGTCCTTGCCCTTGATGAGGAAGTGGCCAAGTGCTATGCAGGAGAGGGGTGCTTTGAGTAATTGTCATTGAGTTTTCATTCTGATTTATACTTGTTTAATTGTAACACATTATTGAGAATGTTTAGGTTACTGTTTATTCAAGGTGGTTGATGGAAGTATTTATATTGGTGAAGTATGTGAGAAGAAATGTGCTAATTGAGTCTGTGCCCAGTGGTGGATCCACTCCTATTTAAAGGAGGCTGCAGGGACAGGCTAGTTAGTTAGAAGTAGGCAATGGCACAGGTAACATCCCTGAGGGAGAGCTACAGGGCCTTGTGTGATCAGGGTACAGCCTGAAGAGAGCTCTTATCCAGTTGGGTTTTGTTTGTAGTGTGTAGTGTTCATTTCATTTCTAAGTATTATTATTATTGTTATTGTTATTTTCCTGGTTTCACACTGTTGAATCTGTACTGGACTTTGGTGGAGGAGTTTTAGGGAAAAATAAAGACCCTTAAACTGCATTACTGACTGTTCTTGGAGCCTTGGCTGTTCGGGCAACTTCACAAGACAGATCGACTGGAAATATTATATCAAATGTAAATACAACTGAATATTTTATTTTATATGGACATTCAATGCAACCTCACTGGTGGGGACGGGGGTGCAAACCCCCACAAAGGGGTGGGGACGGGGGTGCAAACAGGTGTTTACCAACCTCCAATCTCACTGACAGCAAGATGGATACACCCAGGAAAATGTATTAAACTGAGCTTTGTGGTAAACTGGTAATAAATATAACTTAAGTTATAGGCCTACTACCTTAAAGACAACCGCAACCTGTAATGAAATGGATAAAGGGTAGGCTACCATCATTCAAATTTCAAAGGCAAAGAAGTCAGATATTAAGTAGTTAAAGTAGGCTAGATGTACTAGGTGATGATGTCATATATATATATTGATCTAACCCTGATGACATAATCCTTTTTGTGCAATTATTTCTATTTCCATTAATTTCTAGAATGGAATGAATACTGTAAGAGGCAGTCACAAGGAGGTTGGCCGAAGCATGGCCTGCCCTGCAGCTCTACTGACCGGTGAGTAAAATATTATTATTGCTGATGTTTAAGTCTTCTGGATGGCTGCTGTGTCAGAGAACTGATTGCTTGCTGCCACTTGCCGCAGTGGACATTGTTCTAACTGTGATGACAATCTGTTTGTGAAGCGATGTGGTTGCAGAGTGCAGACATAGGCCAAATGTTTGAAGTTGATCTGGGTACTGGGGAGACACTTAACTTCTGTTTTTGATCTCAAGTTAAAGTTTGGGAACCCCGGCCTGGTTGTAGGATAAGGTTGTTTACATAAGTTTTATATTTGCTAGTTCAGCACTGCATATTCTAAGTAAAGAGACTCTTTTCTTTAGTACTGTATGAACTTCATGTAGGCAGCTGGCCATGTCTATTGATAGCTCTACCTAGTCAAACGATAGAGATATGTCGCTGATCATGGTGATCAGTGTTCTTTATAGGGATGCCACGATCAGGTTTTTTGTGACCGATCCCAATCACTGATTGTTTTTCTCATGATCGGCAATCACCGATCAGTGGCCGATTGATCGGCGCATCTCTAGTGTTCTTAGTGACAACATGTTCTTCCCTCTTATCTAGTCCCATGTTTTACTCTTCACACTCTTTGTAGTCTGCTTTTATGGTGATCTTGACATGGCTGAAATCATAGTGGCAATGTGACATTACAGTGGGGACTGCTTTACAAGCTCACAACCTCAAAAGTGTCTCTCTAGGTCGTCCTCAGACGAGCCCTCCATCGTCATTTACAGTCATCCCAGTTCTCCATACATCTGGCCAGTTCGTTGGTACTTTGCGCTCCTGCATCGCACTTGAGTACATCCACGTATGTTAGCGTGGGACGTCCTCGTGATCGATGCCCGTGTGTTGGTTCCCAGAGCACCAGTTTGCTGGCTGGCAGTTCTTGATGCCTTTGGCAGTGTCCCGCGACTCCCGCTATAGTCTCATTCTCCTGGCTGCTATTTTCTGGCTCACCCTTGGTAATCCCTCATACAGAGTCTTTTACTTAAGTGTACTTAAGTGCAGTAGCCTACTTAAGTAAATGTACTTAGTTACTTTCCACCACTGCTTGTAGATTGGTGTTCAATCTCACTTTTGTCTCTGAGAGGTCCATAACATCAATACATCAGCACACAATATGTCTTCTCTAGTACAAGTTATTTGTCCGACCTACACCTACAGTGTGTTTTGTTTCACTGGTCCATGGTGTAAATTCTAATAACGCATGCACTGTAATAGCCTACAAAAACAAATATTTTCCCATATGCTTTGTTTCTCTGTGTTAAAATATTGTGTTCCAATATGACGCACCACAATAGTATTATGGTGCCATAATAGTATTATACGCAGGGAAAATAATAACTGCCAACATTGGACTGTGAGAATCCGACTTACAGATGGGTCTTACATTAGCCTACTGCTTCAGTCATCAAATCAATTTCTGTAGGTGTACATCAAGCAAGCCTGATAAAAGTATCAAACTCCACAAATTCACTAGAACACTGGAAATTCCGTCTACTCTTTTAATAAGAACCATTCATTCGTGTGTGTGTGTGTGTGTGTGTGTGTGTGTGTGTGTGTGTGTGTGTGTGTGTGTGTGTGTGTGTGTGTGTGTGTGTGTGTGTGTGTGTGTGTGTGTGTGTGTGTGTGTGTGTGTGTGTGTGTGTGTGTGTGTGTGTGTGTGTGTGTGTGTGTGTGTGTGTGTCATGCTTTTACTTTGAATGCAAAATGTACCTGTTCCTGTCGTTCAGTGTACAGCTGTGGGTGAATTGACGCAGCTGAACGCTCCTGCAACAACACGACGTGGTGACGTTGCAATCCTTCTAAACCCACGTAATTTCCGTTGGCCCATGACAGTTGTCATGTGTTTTTTGTTGTCGTTTTTGAGAAGAGACGAGTTCTCTGCTTCGATCGGACTATCAGCAGCTTCACATGAAACTGAAATCTAGGCCTAAACGTTTCCAACGGAGTACACGAAATGGTCATGCCGTTGCCGATGTGAAGTTAACGACAGTAGCTCGCTGTTTTCATAGAGATAAAAGCTAGCTAACGTCAGGTTAGCTTTAGTGATGTAGATTGATTGTTATGTGGGACAATCATTAACCATCTCAAAGAAGGAACTAAACGATCCCAACATTTGTATACAATTGCATAAACGGATCAATTAACTGCGAAGTCACCAATTACGATAATCTCGTGATGAAAAAGAGAGGTCACACGTGCTTGATCGCTACGACAATGGCCACGGTGTTTCTTGTCATGATGGTTCTGTACGGCACCATCAACTCTCAGCCTTTTGAAGGCAGCAGCTTCAGGCGGGACTATCGGCTCCTTGGAAGACCCCTGTACAAACTGGACATATCCTGGCCTAAATACCCCGAACTGTTCGGAGGTGATGCGTTTGGAGTGGCCGTGGACCAGTATTCTGGCGTGGTGTATGTGGCCCAGAGAGGTGAATAATAAATCTCTTCAATGTTTTATATTTTATCCTGTGTGTATGCATTTACATTTTAAAGTCAGACCTAATTACATTACATAGTCAGACCTAATTTCCTTAATTAGCAAAACATGCCACTCTACTGACTTTGAAAAACATAATTTGGTGAGACTATCAAGAAAAACATGGAATATTATAGCCTCAAATTGAATGGAATGCACATTTTAAAACATATGCCATCAACATTCTATTGCTGTATTTCGATAAATGTTCCACTCTGTCTCTTAGGTGAGAATGTGCCCAAGGTGCTGGTATTCTCCACCGATGGGGATTTCCTGATGGCCTGGAACACAAGCACATTGGAGATGCCTCACGGCATATTTGTGGCAGATGCTGCCTCATCCAATCCCACAGTGTGGATCACAGACGTGGGGAATGGACCATATGGACACTGCATCAAACAGTACTCGCCATCTGGGACTCTTCTGCAGGTTTGTGATGGCTTTATCTTGGATTATTATTTGCAACCCCAGTGTGTCACTGCAAGAAAAGAGAGATTTTGTTCAGGCTTCACTGTGATGGAGGGGCAGGAAAAAAACAACAACACACACACACACACACACACACACACACACACACACACACACACACACACACACACACAAGCCTATGGAATTATGTTGTTAATAATAAGATAAGACTACATGCTTTACTGACAATTTGTATTGGCACTTACGCAGCCAATGTGTTTTGCTTTTTAACCACTTTCAACCTGGGGTCTCTAAATTGGGCATAGGTGAACAATCGTTTTTAGATCTACAACTTGCTGTGACGTGTTGTGAGCTTGTAGATCAGCTATATATATATATATTTTTTTGAGTATATGTATTTCAAGTATATCTAATTAATAATTCCACTAATTTGAAGAGTATTCAACTATAATTTGTGTTCGGTTGGTATTTCATACGTGCCGTCCACTCATGCTGTCCACTCCAGGTGGTAGGCACACCGGGGAAGGCCGGGTCTGGGATGAACCCACTGCAGTTTGACCAGCCAGCTGAGATCTTTGTCCACAGCTCTGGAGAGATCTACATCGTTGACGGGGACGGAGGGGTGAATAACCGCCTCATCAAGCTGTCAAGGGACCAGGAAGTTCTGTGGATGCATGGTGAGAAAGGTCAGGGCCTGGCACAGTTCTACATCCCACACAGTGTCACCGTGGACAACTATCAGAGGGTGTGGGTGGCCGACAGAGGGAACAAGAGGATCCAGGTATTCAACTCTGTCACCGGGGACTGGCTGGGGACATGGGGGAGCTGCTTCACAGAGGATGCGCCATACTCTGTCCGACTAACCCCGGACAAGAAGTACTTTGTCGTCGTTCAGCTCAACACCAATCAGATCACTCTGCTGGATGCACCTCCAGTGGGCGTAATTGGTCAGTGCCAGGTGGTGAGCGTGATCCAATTGGCGGATGAAGTAAAACCCCACCTGGTGGATTTGGATCTGAAGACGGGGGCTCTGTATGTGGCAGAGATCGGAGCCCAGCAAGCCCAGAAGTTTACTCCCTTCAGTCTGGGTGGGAGTTTCCTGTAGAAAGTAAATCTGCAAAATTAATTGAGAAAGTCGCAATATATACCACACTGCAAGAGGTTGAATAGTAGTTGGCTAGTTGGCTTCCTAAGCAAGCTGTTTTTGTTCTTTCACCAGTGATTTCACTTGGAGTTGGCAAACATGGTTGTTTTCAAAGATCTGATCTAAGACTTTAAAACCAATATAACATTATTACTAAAGCCTTTTGCCTCTAGCCTAACGCTTTAGCCTATTTACCGGAAGCAAACCAGAATTTGTCCTTTGCATATTTCACTTGGAATAATAACATAACCACTTGCAGTTCTAGAAAGAGGTTAGAGCACAAACAAAATGTATCACTATGCATGTTGTAGCTTAAGGTATAATTTACACCAGCTGTGCTAAAATCTGTTACTGCATAATCCATATGTACTTGATGATAAATGTGTCCTGTCCCTAAAAAAAGAAGGAAAATTTGTGGATTTATCATATTATGCTTATTGCTTGATCAGTGTTTAATGTCAAGTTTCTCAACTCTTAAGCCTTATTTGCGTCTTTTGGTACATTTTCTCTTAGTAGTGCTTTAGATTTGGTAAAGTGGAGTACACATTGATGTCTCAGAAATGTCATCATTACTCAATTTACATTCTAGTTTTTGCTGTGCCCTGCTGGCTGGAGGGTCATTGCCACCGACCACAGTCAGAGAGGGAAAGTAAAGCTTAGTGTTTCTCTGTTAGTTTGAGGATTGGCACATTGTTGTTTAATAGTAGTAGTTTGTACATTGTTTAGTGTAAGTGTAAAGACTGAGGCAACACATCAATGACTGTCATAATTCAGGATGTTGTCAGATCCTGTCTCCACTGTCCATTTCCCTACTATGTTTCAGTCCCTTCACATACAGAAGCTTTATTTAGCCTACATTACATTTCATTGAAGTATAAGTGTATTTAAAAAAAAGTTTTTTGTTTTCTATGAAACTGAATTGTTTTAACTCTTTATAAGAGTATTAACGTTTTCATATTTGCAAAGCTTTAACATGAAATGAGTATATATGCCAGAGATGAATTCTACTTGAAGTTGCAGTCTAATAAAACTGTCACCGTTGTAGCACAAAATGAGCATATTGTAGCTTATTGACATATACTAGAGTTCTAGAATGCTGTAATTTATGAAAATATTCTTGTCATGTGGTAACCTACCAGAGACGGACCCATGATCAATTGCTTAAGAAAAGTGTTCTATCCGGCCGGGGAAATTCCCCTCTGTCAGGTGAAAAGAAGCAGCTTGGACTCCTCATGCATAGAAGGAGGCATGAGGTCAGTCCGCTGCCCCCCCCCCCCCCCCCCCCCCCCCCCCCCCAGGTTGGCAGAGGAAGTGTAGCGCCCAGGATTGCATTAGATAATTGGCACTGGGTGGAAAGAAAACTGGGTTACAAAATCGTGGGATAAAAATTTAGAAAAAAAAGAAAAGTGTTCTTATCTATATTATTTAGAAAATAATCAGTGGTCTTGTAAACCAGCTACCACAGAACACAGCTTGTAAAGATGATTCACTTGCATGGTCACAACTTGACTGCTGTGGCTGCTTAAAATGTAGCAATATGCTTAAATGCCAAACTTATTTAATGATATACAGTATTTTACAAATGTTTTCTAGTAAATGCAGTCTGAAGCAGTGGTCACTTCAATGTGATGATTATGATTATTATATCCGATCATGTCAGGATGACTGTCATGGATTCTGCATTCTGTCATACCCATTTTATTTAAATATAGTGCCAAATCACATCAAAATCCATGACGCATCAGGAGAGAAAAGCCAATAGTGTTTCTATTTTGGCTACAAATCCTTGTTTCATCGTTTGATTTTGGTAAAATGTTTGTCCCGACCTGAAAATATATATTCTGTTTTAGAGTTAAAGAGATGGTGAGACCCATGTCACTGAACACTAGCAATTATTACGGTACTACGAGAATATATCTGTTAAACACTTATTTGAACAAAATAATGTTACAGCACTTTTAATAAACATATTATGTGTAATGCAGTTTAATTGCGTAAAGTAGAGCAATATTCAGCATTCTTTACCGCTTAACAGTACAGCTTGAGCTAGCACCAATCAGAACATATGGTAATGTAGAACGACCCGAGGGCAAACTATACTTTTAAGTCTCTACCCTCCAATCAATGAATGTCTGACAACATTTTGGGAGAGTGGCCTCTCCATCGTCCATATGTACTGTATAACTGTACCTTTATGACCGTGAAACCTGCTTCATCTAGATGTTTGGATGAGCATTTTATGTATCTGGTATGTGCTGTATGTGCCTGTCCACTTTTATATGAGTTTAAAGTTGTAAGATGTGATACATATTGAATATAATTTGCATATATGGAATCAATATTATATTTAATTCTGTTTTTGAAATTTCTGTCTTGGCTGGACACGCAAGGATGGACTGTATTTAAAATAAAGCCACTCAATAATTGACCTTTGACTTATTGTATTGGCTTTGAACAACTTCTGTAGATGGGACATCACATTTTAACTGGTAATGAGAACAGCAATGTTTTTACCTTTTTATTAATAATAGCTGATTCAGATTATTTGTTGCTTACTGTTAACAATTTGAAATCCCATTTGCTGAGATGAGAACAATGTAACGGGTCCCTCATATGAGCTATAAGCAGCTGCTGTTAAAAATAAATAACTGGATGTAAAATGGAGTTGGCAGCAAACGTAAGTTAGGAAAATTAGCCTTGTGACTGGGACACTGCTTTTGTCTGGAGAAAATAACAAGTTGCACACTTCCTCCTTTCATGTTTGGTCAAAGGCGTCTTGAAAGTAAAACCTCAGTAGCTCTGTTGGGTTAGTGGGTTACTAATGTGACCAAATTTAGAGAGCAACAGATTGTATGCTGGCCATACACCTAAATGTCTGTTCCTATGGTTATTGAGTGTGTAGTGCTGCATATTGTATCTCAGTAACTGGGAAAAAGTAGTTCATGTTTAGCAAATTCTCCCCCCCAAAAAGCATGCCTATGTGGTAGACTTTGTCTCATTGCACCACTAGATGGTGCTCAAGTCATGGTTACATTAATGGTTAGGCATTAAACAAACCCTCAGATGAATTGATGGATGTAGAACTCAGACCCACCATACTGCTTCCATTCATTAGAAACACTGAGAAACAAATCTAATGTGTAATACTAATAATCAAAATGTAATCCAGTATACCTGCCTCAACCAGTTGGTGCACTTGCTCTTCGTGAGTTGCGAGGACCTGGATTTGAATCTGACTCCCGTCTTGTCTGTCTCCCTTCTCTCTCTGATCTCAGTTTCTTGTCAGTCTACTCTACACTCTCCTATGTAATAAATACAAAACAATAGCCACCCCTCAATAAATGTTCTATCAGGAGGAACTAATGAGAACTAATTGTATTTTGTGCAGTTTTACAATTTGCACTGTTTTGGTTTTCCATTTAGTTATATATAATGTATTTATTATTTTCATTGTGATTTGCATTCATTGAAAGATGTCAACATATGTATATAATATGCGATAAAATTAATTTAACCAGCTAGATCTTAAATGGCTCATTGTTTTAGATATCTAATTAAATTGTTTTAATTTACATTTATATATTAACTTTAAAACTGAAGTTAAAAGACCACTTCACCACTTTTCAACCTATCTTCATATAATATGTCCTCACTAATAATCATGAAAAAATGGCGCAATTATTTTCTACTCGGTCTGTATCTCATAGGAGGGCTGTGGGCAGTTCAGAAACCGTCTTCCAATGACATCATCGATGGGGAATACAAGCTAATAGAAACTGCAGGCTTTCTTGTCTTGAAAAGTTGCAATGCGAAAATGGAAGCATTTTTGTAAAAACAAATCTGCCTAATGATGATGTCACTGGAAGACGGTTTCTAAACTGCCCACAGCCCTCCTATGAGAGACAGACTGAGTAGAAAATAATTGTGCCATTTTATCATGATTATTAGTGAGGACCTATTATATGAAGATAGGTTGAAAAGTGGTCATTTACTCCTTTAAAGTAGGATATGCTTACCGTAATTTGACAGAATATTTTAGGTCAACAACACTCCACACTCTTTCAGATTTCCTACAGGAGTGTGGCCACTCCATGTTCTGGGAACCATGACAACATACCACACTAGAAATGCTCATGTGTGAGGTCCCCTTTCACTTTTCAGCAGCATTCCGTTCATCAGGCTGTGTGCCGTGTGCGTTGCAAGGCCTCATGGTCCACAACTGTTTCCTCACTGACATGCATGGCTGAGAAGCCGCGCATGAGGGACTCAGTGGGTGTTCCTGCAAACAACAGCAAACATGAATTGAATCATAACTCATTGAATAAATGAGAGAGACAGAGCGGGGTCGGATGAGAGAGAGACGGAAGGAAAAAGTAGGAGTGAGAGCTGGAGAGAGGATCTAGATTCTAGACTATAGAAAGGGAAATGTTAAAGTGAGGAGAGGGCTTGGTGGAGAGAGAGAGAAGAGGCAGAGACTGAGGGAGGGATAGAGGCATAAATATCATCCTCTCACAGTTACAGTAGAGTAGGACACATAACTTAGCACCACAATGGCGCCATTGTTGGTTTGAGCGGTGCATTACGGTGCTGTAGTGGTCCTCGCACCGGGCTCTGAAGACTCTCTGCTCTCCCCTCACGATAGACATATTGTAAAATCCCATGCAAACTACAGAACCCAGTTTGATGAGTGGTCGGCTGCTCGCTCGCTGGCTCGCTTCGCTCCGAAGAGTATAGTTATGGATAATAATGTGCTTGAAGCATCATGGGTTCGAACCCCACTCACACGACCTTCGTCCAGCATCCGTTTCTCTCCTGATTTTCTCTCTCTCTCTGCTGTATCAGATAAAGGAATGATTCGGGGCTCTTATTGCCAGTTTTTTAACGCTGCCCGGCCTGTCTGAGTGCTATTTCAGAAGGACCACAGAGGAAGGATTTGGTACAGACAAAAGACGATTCATCTCCTCCCACACGGATCTCTCTTCCTAGTGCCCGCCACCTTAGGGTACTGATGACCTGACGCTACACTCCCCAGCTGTCCAGGATGGGATGTGTGTGCTTCCACACTGTCAGTCCTGTTGACTCTGTATTGTACAGAGGAATTTGTGTGTAGGAGTCTGCCTATTCTATATGGCGGGACTTTAACACCGACACGCACTTTGTCTTTATCCCTCTGTCCTTCTCGCTCCTTACCTTCCTCTCTCTGTTACACACACAGAAATACACACATTATGGCACGCACGCACACACACACACCATATCCTACTTCTTTAGTGATGTGCTCAGTGTACTTCTCAAATTATGTCTTTCTTTTATTTCGCTGCGGAAACCTTTATCCTCGGGTTTCCCTGCCTTTTTTGGGGGGGGGGGGGGGGGGGGGGGTGGTGTGGTGTGTGTGTGTGTGTGTGTGCATTTGTGTGACGCCCTTTTGTCTGCTTTTAATAATCTTTCTCTGTGTGTATTTTTGTCCTGTACATGTGGCCAGGCTTCCACTAGGGCTAGGCCCTATTCTGCCCCTCTCTCACTCACACACACACACACACACACACACACTCACACACACACACACACACACACACACACACACACACACACACACACACCCTTTGTTCACCATTATAAGTCTCCTTCTTTTCTGCTCTCCTAGAAGCTTTCTGCCTAGCTGGCTGTTTTCCCTGACAAACTCCAGCTGTAAGTTGCGACAGAGGGACAGAAGGACACAGGGACAGAGGCAGGGATCCTGGCTGCGTAGGCTGGGCTTTAGTGGTCCTCTGTATGGGGAAAGCCCACGCAAGACTCCCACGCCACTGGACCCACCTTAGACACACAACTAAAGGGGGAATACCACAGTCAATTAAGATGGACAGAATAGGGCCCTTCCTAGTGTGTCACGGTCATTTCGTCACGTATTGTATCGATCTCTTTTGGGCACAAATGAGGTGACGGCTGTCCAATTATTTTAACTACTCAAGCCTCTATACTTTGTAGTATAGCAAATGGCAGAAATTGCCGATCTAAAAGATTGCTATTTTTAAATATTTCTTATATTCTCATTTCTTTTTTCCACCCTTTTTTCCTTTGTTTTTGAACATTTTTGTAGGGGATTGTTAGTGTTTTGTTTTTTGAAATGTTTCACTTTAATGACCAGTATTAATGTGTTTAGAGTTTTTTTAGATAAAAAAACCAAACAAAATATGCAGTAAAATGGAGGTATTTGATACATTTGATACTGATAATCATCTTTTTGCCTTTCATGCACTAGAAGAGCAAAGCTGTTTACCATCATCAAATGTACGGATGATCAATTCACAACTCCTGTACAGCTTCCTAGAAGGAGCCACAAACAATAACAGAAGAGTTCAGTGTGTAGAATAGTTTCTTCTTGAGCAATCACCTGATCAAGATGCATAGTAGCAGTTTTTCTATGGCTGCCTGCTTATGTTTTCCTGCTGCCAAATACCCCCAGGGGTCTGTACATGATACTATACTTTTTCCCTCTACAGTCAATCACTTGGCAGATAATAGCCAATCTATAAGACCACTGTAGATATGATATTTTCTGTGAATATTCGTCAACTAGGGTGGAAGGCAAGTTGTACTCATGCACGGCTGCACACACACACACACACACACACACACACACACACACACACACACACACACACACACACACACACACACACACACACACACACACACACACTTCTCTGTAAAGAGGAGTGAAAGATGAATAAAAGCCAAGATAGAATGGGGAGCCAGCATGGGCCCTTTGATGACAGTGTATGTAACAATAGAGGCCCCTGAGGCAGCTAATGGCCTTAACAAATATGTCTTTCTCACTCTCACACATCATGTTAAAACTGTTAGGGTCCGGACATGATGGGATGAGGTGTCAGATGTTCCTCCTACTCAAAAAAGAAAAGAAAAACCTTTGAGTTTTGTGAATTCACAAGCAGCAGTACTCGGCAAAATCCTGGGAGTCTACAAAGTGACCCAAATGAACCCATAAGGATCCAAAATGGACCCTATACATTTATACACTCATAGTTAAACTAACACTAAGGTTTTTACAGTGTATTGTATTGTGTTTAGGTAAGCACAGCCTACGTTTTGGGGGCATTTATGGACTGGAAATGGAAACTTAAGCTGCAGTCAAACTTTAATTGTGCCTCTGTGGGCGGATTTTGCCAATGCTTTTCAATGGGAACGGAGCGGTTTGTTGCCATTCGAGGATTGGCACAAAAACACGCTCCGTTCCCGTTGAAAAGCATTGGCAGCCCAGGCGGTGGCGTAACCGTCTGGGCACCCGACTGGTGATCCAGTCGCAGTGTGCCGCGGGTTCGACTCCCGAGCCCGACACGGCCTTTACTGCATGTCTTCCCCCCATCTCTCTCCCGTTTCCAAAAAAATATCTTAAAAAAAAAAGCATTGGCAGAATCCGCCCGCATAGGCAGAATTAAAGTTTGGTGTGACTGCACCCTTAAACCCTATTTCAAAAATAGTGAAAATGGCCAATCTAATACAAGCTCACAACCGTGAAAATGTTAAATTCAAAGAGAAAACCAGCACTCACGGAACTCACGTTTTACGGCACTTTTAATTATTCATATCAGTTGACATACATGTAGTATGCTGCAGAGCAGCAGTACAACGAACGCGTTTCGGCGTTAAAGCCTTCATCAGCGTATTCTATCATGATAGACATACTATCTCAACTGATGAAAAGAATAATTAAAATTGCCTTAAAACGTGAGTTCCGTGAGTGCTAGTTTTCTCTTACCCTGATAAAATGTCTCTAATGACCTAAAATGCACAAAATAGTGTTTAATGATGTGCTTAACAGCAGTCAATGTGTTGTGTAGTGTCCACTGTGTTGTGTAATAATAATGCATAATGCTTTCTGTGCTGGGCTTGCAGATGGGCACTTTCATCGGGTCCACATAATGGTACTCTGTTTTTTACGTTTGTCTTTTAGGAACCATTTTCTGACGTGCAGTCAAAAAAGTCAGGTCAGATTTCCACAGACCTCCCCAGCAAGGGGGAAAAGCTTGACATTTGAAATGTCCCTTTTGTTTGTCTTGATGAGCCATCAGGACAGGAAATTATATAGAGCCTATAACATAACATTTGAGTGAATAAATTAGGTCAGCCTGTGATGTCAGTCATCTACTATTAATTAGGGAGGAATTCTATTGCAAGTAGTACTGGTACAATATAGTCCAGACTCCAGAGGATTAACCCTCTAATCTTAGTATAGGATCTGTACTTTGTGCAGTGTTTTCCTCCTCTACACCAAATTTCTTAGCCGGAAATAGCCGCTCTACTAGATACACTATTTTTGGCGAATGTTCCTCCCAGAATAGGATGGTGGATAAAAATAAAATGTATCGTAAAACAAACAGACAGATAAGCCCTCTTGCAGATCACTAGCCTCCAGCAGAGCCACGCCATAAAATGTTTTTATTTTTATATTTTATTGTTTATATTATGCAGCCTGTGTGGCATTGCATGCTCCACAGAGAAGTCACATATGGCTCTTTGTGAAAATGAGCTCTGTTCTTGTATTGATGGAGGCGCAAGGTGCGTTTGATGATGTTAACAGGCGTTGGCGGACAGTTACTGATGAGGCGCTGAACTTGGAGGTTGAAAGGTGACCAAACTTAACTAACTTTTTGGAATGATTGTGACCTTTGCCTAACCCAAGACCCACGAGCCCCCTTGCAAGCCTCTGCTAACCTCAATGTCACCGCCCAGAGCCGCCCCTACCCAATGTCAGCATAACCATCAGTCAACACCATGACACGGCTGTTTTTCTTCTTTTCTTATTTGGTGAAGCTAGGCTGTTAGAGAAAATCTGTCATGGCTGATAAAATGACAAATCAAATTGGCAACGCTCATTGTACTGTTAAATGATTGAAAGAAATCAATTTAACGTTATGAAGGTATCTCACTGTATGCTAATGTTTTTTGTAAATTATATTTATGAAATAGATTAGATAGAGATAGAGGGACAATGGTGAGAGGGAAGAATAATGACAAATTATTGTCAGTCACATAATGAGAGGAGAGAGAGGGAGATGGAGTGAAAGAGACATGTTTACCATATCCAAGGCATTATTGCATCCATAACTCTACATTGTCTGGTATAAGATGATGAGAATTTATGCTTTGAAATATGAATAATAAGATAAGTCTTCAAATACAACTATGACTCATAAGAGGTTCATGATGGAAACAGATGGACAGGGTTATTCTAGTGTAAGTATGCCTTCTGTTTGATACAGTTATCACACAATCTGCAATAGGTTAGATTCCAGTCAAGTATCAAGGCCAGATCTAACCCTCACATTATTATTTTCATTACCCTTATCATTATTGGGTGCACATTCAGTATTTCTTGGATATCAGAAAGTCCCTTACATTGCTAGATAGGATAGAAACAAGTACTACTGTCTTATAGAAGCTTATCCTAAGTTACGATAGGACAAGTTTAACTGTTTAAGATAGGCT
Organism: Protomyctophum parallelum; assembly: GCF_964188405.1. Classification (NCBI taxonomy): domain Eukaryota; kingdom Metazoa; phylum Chordata; class Actinopteri; order Myctophiformes; family Myctophidae; genus Protomyctophum; species Protomyctophum parallelum. Next base: position 27,022,435 of record NC_139719.1, on the reverse strand, counting down.
TTGTCACAATTCTGTATTACATAATTAAATCATAATTAACTTTAAGGATCCTGTTCCTACACCATCCTATCTTGCCTCAGGTTAGGAAATCCTACACTGACCGAAATCAATGACAGACTTTCATGACTGTTATCTAGCAAACACTGGTCATTTTGCACACATCTGTTGGTTGGTTCATTAAATAAATAAATAACGCAGACCTCAAGCTATTTATTTTATTCAAACAAAGAATGAGGGGATCCAGGTGGTACAGGGGTCACGTTCACCGTTTGATCTCCATGGCCTCTCCGTCTTGCCCCGGCTACCAACCAATATAATTGGCCGTGTTGAGGTTGATCTCTGTCACTGCACTAGCAACTCCTATAGGTTGACCTGTTCAGCAGGAGGTGGAATTGGGAGGCATAACATGTTCCTCCATGCATTAAACCTTCCCAGTTTTAATGCTCACTCTCCCGTAAAGCAGCTTGCAACTTGCAAAATGTGTACGGATCGAAGATGACTTGTAGATGGCTAGTCCCTCCCCACACCGGCAAGTAGTATACTGTAGGGGCTGGCAGTGACGGGAACTACACAAACATCAGGGAAATTGGCGACAAAAAAAAAAGAGAAATGATAAAATAACAAATTCAGGGATGAATTAGGATTGTTGGTGTTTCAAGTTGTATCACAAACAGCGGTGTCTGCTTGAAGGTGTTGACTGATGATCCAAATTTGCTAACATTAGACATGGCAGTGCAATACAACAAAATATCCATCCATCCATCCTTCCTTAGTTCCTTCCTTACTTGACTTCGTTATTCAAATTTGGCTCATAGAGGTAGCACTAGCAGTTCCAGCACTGGACCCTATCCCTATCTTGACTCATTACCAGGCCAGCGTGGAGATATAATCCCCCCACCTGACTTTGGGCTGTCCTGTGGCCTCCCCAGGGAGGCGACCTACCAGGAGCCTTCCTTACTAGATGGCCAAACTCCTTCAAATGGCTCAAAGGCATAGTGAGCAATACTCTTGACTACCTCACAGATAACTGATCTTCTCACCATGGGAGATGTTGGCCATGCAGCTGAGAAAACCCATTTCAGCCACTTGTATCTGTGATCTTGTTCTTATTGTGATGACCAATGATAGTTCACAAGACATCAGTGATGTAAATATGTTTTCAATGTAGGGGTGGTCTTTTAGATGGGTCCCAGGGACATTTTATGACTCCTACTTCAACTACGTTAGACGGTTAGAGTATACTGAGTACATTATTGCGTCCCAGGACCCCCGGAGGGTGACATGATTGCGTCCTTTCTCACTTTAGTGCGTCTAAGGATGCAGGCTATTTGCATCACTGCGACATATGTGTGGAATCACTAACTTAAAAGTGTTACTTTCTGTGTACCATGATCAGTAGGCTATTTGCCTTTTCTTTGAGTTTTGTTGCTCTGTAGTTTCTTGCCATTGAAGACAATTCAAGGAGGTCAGAAGGGTCTGAATGTCGCCGCACTATTGGGTTGTTTCCCGACCGGCTGCATGCATTGCTTGCCTCTCGCTGACCATTCTGGCTGTAGTCTCACCCCCTCCACCCCAAACAAAAAACATTTGTACCCGCACTTTTTATGTCCCGACGGCACCACTGCTTCTTCGTGTTCACCAATTGACTGAAAATCTTTGGTACAGAGAACTTTAGGACTGAGGGTATGTCTTCTGTGTTTTAGGGTGGCATTTCTTCATCTTTAAATGTTTCTAAGGTAGCATTAAAATAAAGCATTGACATTCTCATTTTCGGATTTGTTCCAAATCTGTGCCGGTGTTGTGTTCTCTTCAAACAAAATACATTAATACATTTTAGCTCACAGTCTAAACAGGGATTGATTCTAAAACATAAATATGCATAGTTAGTTATTCTACACCCACAATTCAAATTCATGCCATTCACATTGCCATATGCCTACACATCATTAAATGTCAGTTTGAAGACTAACACACAAACACAGACAGCCACAAATGTGTGGACGCCTGCAGACAGTACAGTACACACACACACACACACACACACGCACGCGCACGCACGCACGCACACACACAGGTACAAAGCCAGTGGTGTGTGTATACAGGAAATCCCCTTCCTGTAGTCTTTTAATTCTAGCTATGAGTGTCTGCCTGTTATTCAACAAAACTATTCAAGAAAATCTCCAAGCATAGGATTTTTCTAATGCTTCAATGAGATTACCCAGCTCACTTTTACAAGAGTGAATGACTTAAATCTTAAGTGTTATATCCTTTCTGATTATTGCAATGCTGTGTTACTGGGGGCGTGTGGAGGTTTGATCTAGGTGGGTGAAGAGTTTCAACTGTGTGTAATTTGTTTCGTTGCTTTTATAAGAGTGGATTTAAGGCCATGTTGAACTAGAAGGACCTTGGATTACAGTATTTAATTAGCTGGGCATGATGTAAGTTTTAATATTGTGGATGAATTTTATCTGTTGCTTCTGTGCTCTGTGAGTGAGCAACTGGAAGCAGTGATTCCATTCATTTTCGCTGTATGAACAATTTAGTCAAAATCAGACTTTTAGCTCATAAATGAACACGATCAAATCAGATTCTACCAATAAAACAAATATACTAGAAACAAAAAAAACATTGCATGGATGCACCTGGGACATATCCTCAGTGATGTATCCCACGGTCATCAGGATTTTGGGTCTTGCAACATCATACCCCTCACTCAGGTGACCCAGCCAAGTCCCGATTTACGTCCCAGTAGCTACCCACGATCAGTCTTATTAGGGAAAGACCAGGGCCACACAGTCCGCCGCTCCCGAACTACTCTGCTGGGACTGGGAGGTCTGGTGCGTGGAAGGACTATAGGCTCTGTGGGTTGACTCTTGTCCGGGCCCCTCCTACGTCTCACCAGGTCCACTCCTGCTCTCACCAGGTGCAGCCAGGACCTGTGCGTTGCACCAGACTCCCAGCACCAGACACTTCATTCAGAAGTGGCGGATTCTTGAGCCGCAATGCTTCCGCTGGCTCCACCAGCAGGGGAACGGTGTTGCCGCAGGCTCCGCTTATGGCTTGAATGGCCCTCCTAAAGGCCTTACTGTGGGCTGTTGGGCATCCTCCCAATAGCCCACGGTTACTATATAGTATTGTATTCTATAGTGTATATATAGAATAGAAAAAAGTTATATTACTTTTTTCCACCTATAGGCCTGTACTTACTGACTACGATATTGTCATTCAGGTTAAAACAAAACAAATATACTATAGTATATATAGTATAATATATAGTATAATAAATATACTGTATATTATATAGCGTATATATAGAATAGAAAGAAGTAATATTACCTTTTTTGACTTATACACATATGTGACCTGAACGACAATATCGTAGTCAGTAAGTACAGGCCTATATTATAGGCCTGTACATACTGTAAATGTGCATGTCTAACAATAGTGTGAGTGTCCAAACCATAAAGTATTACATGGCCAGGTTATTAACAGTGATCCTGCTGCATCAGTTTGCTGTTACAAAACCACATACCGGTGCAGGGTACATGGGAAATCAAGCAAAAATAAAGTTTTGTTACTTGTTAAGTTATCCATATTAGGCTAACGTTGGTGTACCTCCTCTAGTCCCCATCTTATCCATCAATATACTTTATTGTCTCCACCAGGCCGAAGGCATGTGGGGAGAGTATGTTTTGCACTCCGTCCGTCCGCGTGTCCGTCCGTTTGTGTGTCCGTCCGTTTGTGTGTCCGTGTGTCCGTGAACAGCTAATCTCGGCCACCGTTAACCCGGTCGATGCCATATTTTGCACACACACTCCCTGGATGCCAACCATGAACCTCTGCCCCACACTTTCCAGAACGGCCTGTTATAGCGCTACCAGGAGGCCGCTTTGTGCAAAACAAGTTTTTGCACAGTACACCTACAGATTTTGTCCAAACATCACGCAAATTGGTACACAGTCTCTCTAGAGCCATTCAACGAAACGGGTCTTTCAGATTTATCAGACTCCATCCTGATTGGTTAAGATTGGCTTCCAAAGTTCACAGGAGTGCTCAGTTTCAAACAAAATGCTGCAAATCATGAACACATCGCGTGATTTCCGTGAAATTGTGCACCCACATTCCCACTAGGCCGAGGATGAAATGCCACATGAACAATTTCAACTCAGCCTCAAGGTGGCGCTATAACTGGCCGAAAAGTGTTTTTACCTCTAACTGCACGGATCTGTGGATAACCTGGTGGAGACCTGTGCCCGGAAGGGCACTTTTTCTAGTTTAAATACTGTTTTTATATAATCAGCTAAACAAATCCCCAAATCTATGTAGAAATGTGTGAGCTTGTCATCATGCTGTTTGCCAATGTCTACACTTGAAATTTGCATATCAATGTGTCGATAGAATTCTTAAATATAAAAGAACGACAACTTAGTCTGCTATCTGCATGCTGCAGGTGCCTTCAGTGCTCTGGTCTGTCTATAGACTCTCTGTGGACATGAGCAGTTATATCCCCTTTGATTGTTGTTACACATAAACAATCTGGATGGATGATTCTCTTCATTATTCATCTTAACCTATACAAATATGACTTGAATACCTTCTTTTTTGGTGAAACTTGAATAATTCATTTTTCATTAATATTGTCGTTGCTGTTATTATATTATTATTATTAGTATTATTATCTTCTAGTTACTATTGGTCCAAAATCTTCAGCCATTGTTCTGCTGTTTAATTTTAGAACATTCATTGAATTTCCAGAGCATCCAAGAGCATTTGGCTGTCAGAGTGAAGTGTGCCTCGGTGGAGCTGATCAAAGAGCTTATCGCCAGCAGAGTGGGCATCAGTGAAGAATAATCTCTACCCAGTTTCTTTACATACGCTGATTAAGTCTACCGCAGCCCACACCAGTGTAATGTATGCATAGGGAGGCTTTAGTGGCAAAGATTTTAACATGTGCGTCATTGTGCTGATATTAAGACTATTCCAGGGATGAATATTCATAGCTTCGGTTGTGGTGTTAAGTGGCACAAATGCACACTTTTAAGAAGTATTAATCTTGGTTTATTTATTCCTGCATTTATGCGTTTATTTAGTTATTTTAACAGCTTAATGGGGACATACGGTATCTAATACGTCTATCGCTTGTGAGTGATAATGCATGTATATATTTATCTACATCATTCAGTCAGTCTTTCTATCAGTCTTATCTATATTTCATTTATTATCAAATGCAGGTTATAGTAAATAATGCAGGTTATAAGTAAATAAACTTTATTCATATAGCACCTCTCTCACAAAACTAGCAAAACTAAATACAAAGAACAGATAGAGATGACATGAAATGAAACAAAACAAATAATATAGAAATCCAATTAAAGACCATAAAATATAAAAACTAGTATCACAAACCCAGCAACCCAAACCCAACAGAAAAACTTGAAGATAAAAAACCATCATGTGATTTTGTAAAAGGTGAAATGAACGTTAATGAATGACTGAAGGGGCTGTATGACGCATAACCATGGGAACAAAAGCAGGGAAGTACAAAATTGGAGAAGCTTCCATAATAAACAGCCCTCTTCAGTGCAGAGAGAGAGAGAGAGAGAGAGAGAGAGGGAGAGGGAGGGAGAGAAAGATGGGGGGGGAGAGGGGGGAGAGGGGAGAGAGAATTTGAATTTAAAAAATCCTTTATTAACTCACTAAGAAACACAAACCAATTTTGGAAAAAAAAAGAAAGAAAAAAACCTGAACAATAATGTAATGCATCTGATCATTGTCCAAAAAACAAACCTACAACAAACCTAAACAAACCTAAACTAAATAAAAATGTAATTAAAAACAAACAAAATCAAGGAAACCAGCTCAGCATTGCTGAAGCATAGTAAACAGCCCTCTTAAACAGAGAGAGAGAGGGGGGGGGGGGGTTGATTAGGTTTTGTGTGACCTAATATATCACAGGTAAAGAGGCTCTCTTCTGGTTCTCTAACTTCTCCGCCATCCTCTCCCTCTTCTCTTCTCTTCTCTTCTCTTCTCTTCTCTTCTCTTCTCTTCTCTTCTCTTCTCTTCTCTTCTCTTCTCTTCTCTTCTCTTCTCTTCTCTTCTCTTCTCTTCTCTCTTTGCAGACTTATCAGTGACTCTCAAGGCCATGGGCAGTTTCTGTTCATTTTTTTTATTCAAAATGAGTTTACATTTTTTAAGACAAATTATCTACAAGCTCACAACGTGATATTGGCCAATTTAGTATGTAATTTTGTATACTACTGCATATCTGCTCATTTTGATTATAAAATAGCATTAAAGTGGTTAATATGATTGTGCTGCTATACAAACAAATCTTGTCACTTTGAGAACCACTGCTATATACACACATAAACATACCGCACCACACATACATACTTGTATGTGCAAATTCAATCCCTGCCCCCCCCCCCCACACACACACACACACATCTGACAACTTGCTGTGATGAATGTGTGACCTTTGACCTGCAATCCCTAGACACCAAATCCCTGAAACAAGTTCACTTTTAATAATCCACTATGAGCATGTAAATGATACATGCACACACACGCACGCGCAAACACACACACACACACACACACACGCACGCGTCACACTCCCTTTCTGTCTCTTAAAGTTCACTTTTAATAACCACCATTTATAATTAGTGCATGACAATGTAGGCCAACCCACTGGCCAGTAGACACGCAAACGCGCACGCACACGATATCATGCACGCACCACATGTACGCATACACCACACTTCACACACGCACACACACACCCTCTTTCCACCTTATTCCATTATCTCCGCTCACTAATGACGCCGGTGCATCTCGCGTTACCCCCTGAATAAAATTGATAGGAAACTATACCTGTCCCAAAGTCGTCCTAATGGCTTTACAGGAGCGTAGGAGAGGTGCAGTGGGGGAATCTCTGCTGCTCCCTGCTTTCATTTAGCCGACGGTGAGTAGGAGGAGAGAGGGGGAGGGAGGGAGGGAGGGAGGGAGAAAGACCATCAGCCGTTATTATCAGTCAGATGGCCAGAGTGTGTAGTTTAGATACAGGAGCGAATGAGGGGGGAAGTGTCTTTAATGTTTTGACAACAGAGTAGGAGTGAATTAGGCAGGGGCGCTAACCTCCCGGCTGCTAATATTGGTTCTAATTGAATGTCATTCAGTTGTACAGACACTGGTTAAACAACTGTCCGTGGATCAGCCATGTACGTAGTCACATGGAGAAAAGGGACAGGGCAGGAACGGATTGTCTTGTGACAGACGACGAACACTAGAAGTTCCGAGGATCCATCGTGCACCCTAGGCCTTTCACAAGACTGACACTTCCAGAGATTTCATTCCCACGTGCCTTTGAGCAGTACACGGAACACCTACACACACACACACACACACACACACACACACACACACACACACACACACACACACACACACACACACACACACACACACACACACACATTATGATATTAGGCATACCTAGTACTTGTGGAGTATAGACTGTAGAGAGTGGCATATGAGACACACATGAGTCCTCTATTCAAATCTACCTGCTTTAGATATCCAGTCTCTGAATCATGCAGCAATTAGTGTCACATCATAACGTTTGCCATGGCAATAAAGCCACTTCGACTTTTCGTCTCGTGGAAATCTCATCCTGTATGCCGAATAAAGACGGAAACAAATCACCTCACACCTGCGTCTTGTCATTAAGACGCTACAATTACACCATTTATTGGATTTGGACGCCACTGAGGACAGCAAGAGAAAACCAGAGTAGCGGCATTAAGTAGAACTGGATCCAGCTGTCTTTTGCAGTCTTTAGTGGGGTTTTAATTGGTGGGCAATGGAGGAGAGTAGCACGGCAGAAAAAAACATCATTACAGGCTGAAAGTAGCACAACAAGGGTATTGCAGAGATTTAATTACACGGGGGCTATTGTTTAATTTGCCTCTCGACGCCTCAATTAAGAGAAACGTGGAGCACAAGGGCTCAGGTTTCGGGCTCATCTGGACGGGGAGAGGAGAGAGTGAGTTTCCCTGGTGAATGTTCATATAACATCACACGGCGGAGATCAAATGGATTTGTCATCGTTTGACTAATGACTGGGAAAAGATGAATAAACTCTATTAGAGCATCATCAAGGATCTCTCTCTCACACTTTGTTTTGTGTTACTCCAGGAGAGAGGCCTCAGAGTTGATATGTGATCTGTTTACTGAAATACAGGGCAATGTGGGTGATGGGATCTGAGGTTGATTGCTGCCAAAATAGAAGAAAAATAATCTGCCTATATTGAGATCAGTATATGAGTACGCATGGCAACTCCTGAAAACAATTTTGCTTATTGGTTTTGTAGCTATTCAATCGCTACCCCCTCAGCTCAATAATGTTCTATATAATCTGCATCCAAAGAGCGTTGGTGTGGGTATTCTCCTTGAGACAGTTATAAAGAAACTTCAGACCTGGTGATTCAAAACTAAAACCTCTGCAAGACACCAGACTCTCTCAGTTTCTATTCGACTACTCTGTAACAAAGACACTCGTGAATCTGACGTTATGACATGGTAGGTTAGATTGCGTATATAGCGTACTTGTAATTTGACATGTTCCGATATGGTCTTGTGGTGTTTTTCTAATTTCCGACCATGCCCAGCGCTTTTCTTTGTATGCCCAACGTTCACCCATTCACACGCTGACAGCAGAGACAGCCATGCAACTTGCTCATCGGATTCACTTGTTCTTGCCGAAGGAGCAGGGGATAGAACAGGTAACCTTCTGGTTCCTCATTGGTCGCTCCACCTCGTGAGACACTCGATATGCAGGTATATCACTCAGGCATATCGATATAGCCCGATATCGCTGAGTGAGCATACGACCGTATATGATCACACACAGTCACAGTCTATCCTGCTCTGCTTCATTCAAGGGCTCACTTGGTACCCTTGACACTATTTAAGACTGACCTTTGCACCTATTCACTGTTACACCATCTACTGTATATTTATCTCACAGTGTTGAGGAAATGGCCTTTACTCCCATTGTCACTCCAATATGACCGCACAAACCTTTCCAAACCACGGAGGGTGGCTTTAAGGAGCTTGTGATCGCCCTCAATTGCATTCTTCTGACATGTTTATGGATGTAGCAATAGTCAAGATTGCCTGTGATTCCATTTCACTTCAATTCAGTTATCTGTCCCCATGACACATCTATCTAGGATGACAATACATTTTCAACCCATAATGATTTCAGGGCTGTTGTGAAAATGCATTCAATTTCTCTGCCGATTGTCATCAGCCTCTCATACTGCCAGTCCACTTCCATCTCCATTTATCACTTGGCTGTGTGCTTGGCAGATATGTTTTATTTGGAATCTATTTACATTTTTACTTAGTTTTAAGTTAAGGATAAGTTCTTCTGATCCTTGTAACAACAGATCTCACCAGATAAGGCAACCTGATAAGGCAACAACAATGGGCAGCCAATAGAGATGACAAAAAGGCATACAGTACAGAGAACAATATTGTTGCTGCAATTATAGTACATCTTAGGTGGAAGTGTTACAAAACATTTAATGAATACTGTTATTTATAGTTAAGCTTGCTATTATCTGCTGCCTGTTGCTCAGAGTTTTGCTGCTCTGGAATACTATGAAAGACAACTAAATCACCACTTTAAGACAGGGACAAGATCACAGGCAGACACAAACAAGGGTCTTAAGTAAGTTACAGGGTGCCTATTAAGCAGCTATTATATTTGTATTGTGGGACTCCACTAGAGCAGCTTGACATGATTAAGAATCACACCCGTGTGAACTGAATGGTGCAACTCCATGAGGAGGTCCCTAGGGGGTCCCCGGAACTTCCAGGCAGGAAGGAACGTGCCCAGGGTCCAAACCAGTCGAGGAATAACAGAGTTACCGTGTGGGGGTCCCCAGTAGGTCCCTCCACTGTACTGTACTGTACTGTCACACCCAAAATCACGTAATGGCTGCTAAAAACTCAGCTTCCCATCATGCAGCTGTTCACAGTGTGAAGCTCAACAGTGCCACTTTGTCACCTGTTGGTACTCTAAACAGACAGACATAGGGACACACATTGCTGTTCCTTGGAGTGGCTGCACCTTATTTATACTAGCACTTTATGCAGCCCCTCATTTCTGCCTGTGCCGGAAACAAGACATATTTCAGCTCCTCTCCTCTCTTGAAGGTCCCTCTCCCTAAAGGAAAACATTTTCACCTCTAGTTATTTTACAATTCGGACACATTTGTAACATTACAAAAAATTGGTAAAAGCTGGGAAAATATATACTTACAGGACTGAGAGGCTGACAAGAGCAACTACTGTAACATATGTAACATTTTAGAACACGTAATGGACGTGTGAAGGAGTCTCAACCAAAGGAGAGGATTGTTTTGAACACATACATTTGGTATTCACATACATTCTTAAAAATAAGAAAATATCCTATTTGGAACTTTACTATTCAATCATAAATGTATCTAAATATTTATTTTTTCTCTGTATTAATGAATGCCCTATTTTATACTTAGTTGTATCATTGTATGAGAGTGTCGCACAAAAATAACCGATCGATAAGCTTCTTTTTACGTTTTTGCCGAAATTGGGACTCTAGGTTGAAAGAGGTTAAGTCTGCCTGTGGGTTTGAAAGGTATTAACAAGAGCTTGTGACTAAATAATAACTACCTTGGATCCAGTGGAACTCAGGCAATGTTTTCCATTTAGTGAAAACGAAAGTAAATGGACATAGAAGGTTTTCTGGCCAACAGCGACGACATACTGTCTTTGTGAGGTGCCTGACGGCAGCTGGTTCGTCATGTTCCATGGCTTAGTGGCACAATCAGATCAATAGCTCCCTTCTCTCTCTGTCTCTCTGACGGCGCTGTGGTCACTAAGCTGATCAATATCCACTGCTCATAACTTATCACTGTGTGACACAGTTACTATAGACTAGGTAAGTGAATGTTTCAAACGGTGCTGGGATGGTGGAGGTTACGCTATGCTTCGAAACCTTTATCATCAGAGGAACATATGTTCTCCTGTAAGGAAAATGGATTCTCTGAAGGTTCTTGAGAGTTGAAGAGAGAACCCTGTTCTATTCTCTGTTGAAATATTCATGGTCAGCTTCTTCGACATTCTGTCTCATGTGCTATGGACACAGACCTGGGTGGATCAATACCTTCTGGTCATAACTTATTACTGGTCAATAGCCTGGGACTTTAGGATAGGCTAATGTTTTCACAAACTGTCCCTTGTTAATCTTGTGTATGTCGACCAAGCACCCCCCCCCCCCCCTTATAATAAACACCCAAATTAATAGTACCATAATACTGAGATATTGAGAAAATATCATGTTTATAGACATTTATACAGCTAGTGATCTGAAAAGTTAAATCTAATGTACTTTTTGAGGGCGAAAAAAAGTGAACCGTGTCAAACAACCTTTTTCATTCATTTTCCCCACATCTAATTTCTGTTGGGCGCCAGTTGTTGAAAGGGTCACGCTGCGATCTATCAGCCTTAAGTTTCATATTGTTCCAAAAGGCCCATTGCAAAGCTCAGCGTAGCCTTTGTTGCCAGTAATGTGTATGACATTTTTTCATTTCAGTCTTATTTCCACCTACGTACTTCCTCTCCCGTCTCCCCCTATCCTGTATAAAAACCACAGACGTGGCCATTATGTGTGACGTGTCGTCGCTGCTGTCTTGTCCTGTCTGGAGAGACAAAGATAACTGTGAGATGGATGGCCCTTCTCTGTAGGCCCAGGGTGAATGTAGTTTACAAGGTTGACAACCTTTTTGGTAGATCAGGAAGCCCTGTAAGAAAGAAAGAGGGGGGGAAAAGTATGACATGGGATATTCACTGTTAATTTGTCTCTGAAGCTGCCATGCATTTAATGTGGACCCAGTAGTTGTGCACAACATACAGGAAATATCAAATTTCAGATTATTGTGGTTGATAAGTTAAAAACTCACACTACCCGCTTCCTCTCCGCATGTCACGCAAACATATCGTTGCTGTCGGGTAGAAACCTCTTATCGCCATATTTAAACTTTTTGTGTTTTTTTATTTTTATTAATGCCATACTTGATCATACACAAAAGCATCCAAAGTAGCAGATCCACAAGCGCATTTTGAGCTAGTAGATCTGCTTTTGAATTTGAATCCTGAAAAGTAACAGTTTTGGACTCGACAGACGATATATGTATAAGGTCAACAGTCATTTTTTGATAAATAAATCTTGAAGAGTTTATCAATAATGACTGCATCACTGTTCATTAGACAGCTGCTTAATAAATAAATAAACAATTTGACACAAAATAAAACGACAAAAACAAAAGTTATATTGATTTAAAAAGGACCATGCTCAGAGCCAAACTTCAGTAGGAAGTGGTGATACATTTTGAATCAAGAATCGAGATAGCACTATTGAGTGTTTGTTTACTTGATTGTGACTTGACGTGGATCGGCAAAAAACAAATGACGCCTTTAGATATGATTCAGGTGCTCAGTCTCGGTCTATAGCAATGGTTAGTTCATCATAGCAGCGCTCTGAAATAACAAGAAATAACATACAACTGAATGTCATGATTGACTAATACTCAGGTAAAAGATGCTTGCAAAGTCAGCAAAACACATTTTCTTTAGCACGGTGTCGTGCCGCTTTCATGAAGTTCTTCCCCAGCTCCGTACTTCCTCTCACCCATGCAGTAGCTGAGTGAGTTCCTGCTACAGTAGAAAACCACAGACATGGCCATTATGGTTGACGTGTTGTCACTCCCCGCCTTGTCCCGTCCGGGGAGACAAAGCCCACAGACACCTTCCAACTAGATGTCCCCTGTGTGCCTGTGAGGAGACGGTGACAGCTCCCATTCTCAGCGAGCCTGCCTGTGTTTCCTGTCCTGTCTGTCTGGGGCCCAGCAAGACCCCAGGATATAAGAGCGCGGTAGCGAGGCGCTACATTGACATCCGTTGACTTCTATAGAGTCTGCACGGCCCTCAGGAGCCTGCGACTGGGATACCTGTTAATGTTTAACCACGTACAGGAACTGATGCAGTGCTTACACCAAGGATTTAGCCAACCCCACACTCCTTACACCCACCTCCTCTTTAAGTGACACCACTCACATACACGCACGCACGCGGCCACATGCACACAATCTTTCATTGAGAGAGCTGCAATCATGACCTACCCAACAACAAACCAAACTCTTCTTGCAGTGTATTGTCTCTTAATTGTCTCCATGCTGGCTGGAAGGATGATGCAAAATAGGTCTCCACCTCTTCTCATCCATCCATCTCCATCCTGACAGCCAGTAGTACTTAGGCATGCCTTCCCAGCTTGTAGCGCCACATGACTCCCCCCCCCCCCCCCCCCCCGCCCTCCCAACAGCAACAAGTCTTCTTTGTGATCAAGTGGAAAATGTATTTAGTAATATTACTAGTAGTATGTAATTAGTTTAATTAATTTGCTTCTCAACTTTCTGCGAAGACAATAAAACGTACAAGAATGAATCTGCCTATTCCTGTGTGAGTGTGTTAGTGTGAGTGAGGCCTGTTGCTCCCTGTTGTTTTTCCTTTCTCTCTGCACCCCATGGCCAGTATTAACAGTTCAGACAGCTGAGCTGATGTAGGGTTGAGAGGGGAGTTGTGTCCACTATCACAGTGGTTCTCAAACCACATCAAGGACCCCAAAAGTATATATTTGGCCGTGGACACCCGCCTGAATGAGTGCCAGGGACCCCCATACAAGATTTGTAAAAATGTTTCAAAAATATCCCAAAGTTTTAACTTTTTTCTTTTTTACATAGGCAATGTATTTGGCCTATAGGGTTAAAGTAGTTAAACTAATTTTCTGGGGACCCCCTGGAAGCCCCTCTAGGACCCCTGGTGGTTGCTGGATCCCACTTTGAGAACCAGAGCCCACCTCCCTGAGTTCCCACTGCTGGAAATAGGATATTAGTCAGCTAATCAGGAACTGCTCCATCATAGTCAGTCATTCTTATACCTCCCTTCTTCTCCAAACGTCTGAATGTATCTTGTAGGATCCAAGTCAGTGTTGTTGAATTTTTATGTATTAGCAGCAGCCTCAAGGAGGCCAACCCGAATAATGAACTCTGATGTTTTGATTTAACCTCTTATACTTTTTTTTGTACAATGAATAGCTCATAAGCTCACAACACAATTGGTTATGAGCTTGGTGATCTGCTATTTTGGGTATTTGTGAACAGACATTTTCAGCTATAATAACATGCCCATGAGGGAAGTTTTGGTTGAAAGTGTTTATTTTTGAAAGTTTGAAAGTATTACAGCATCCATAGTCACCCACTATCCATCTAGAGTACTGCACTGTGAAAATAATAGGCTTTTCTGATGGAGGCTTTTACGTTGCCGCCTGTTGTAGAACATTTGACAGTCGACTTGTGGTCCACTACATGTACCCTACAGTCAGAATGAGACACCTAGAGGCCGTCCATCACGGTGTCTTTGTCTCGGTGGACAGGACAAGACGAGGAGCGACAACCCATCAGCCATAATGGCCATGTCTGTAGTTTTCTGCTGCAGCAGGAACTCAGTCAGCTTCTGGGAGACAGGAAGTACAGATCAGGGGAAAGACCTGGTGAGAGAAGTAGGACACTGTTAAAGGTTTGCTGACTTTGCAAGCATAGTGGAAGTGACTGACACTACACACTGCTGTGACTATACACAGTACAATCATATATTATTAGTTCAGTTCAGTTGACCTGAGGACGATTCTACAAATGTCTTCTAAATTCCGACAGTTTTCTGAAAAACCCTATATATGTTCCTATGTCAGTGGTTCTCAAACATTTTCATGTCAAGGACCCCCAAACATACAGTATATGTAACACGGCTGCAGCTCACCGCGCCAAATGCGAAGAACAAATTTCACTGTGTGAATTGTGAAACGTGTGTGACAAATAGTAGGACTTATGACTTGCTCATCCTGTATCCTGTGTGATTGTGAATTCTCTCTTGATTGAATACAATTGTTATCCCGACCTGAATATGCATTTTCTGTTTAGTTGGAGTGTCGTGGAAACCCCTGTTATGGAAGGGTTTCTGGATTGTCGTGGCCATGGAATTGCTAAAAGTCTATTCCAGACCATTCCAGATCAAATAACTGAAATAGGAAAATAATGATAATAATTCTCTCTCTCTCTCTCTCTCTCTCTCTCTCTCTCTCTCTCTCTCTCTCGCTCTCTCTCATTCCAAATATGTACTTTATTTACCATACTTTACTTTTTAACCTTTATTTATCATTGGAAAACTTCTGTAACATTTAGCAAATGACAAATCTGACCAAATGCCTCAATGCCACAAAACAGAACAGACCCATTATAGTTCAGCCGGTTCTCATGCCTTTCCGGTCAATGGCATTGGCTACAATACAGTACAACAGTTTTGTAACCATTTCATAATTAACCACATTAACCATGGCATCCCTATTTTGGGCATATCATTATGAATCTTCAACAAAAAAAGGAGAGAGAATGCAATTAATTTCCAAACATATCACTACGTTTAAGAAATCGTCCAAACATTTCAAAAATGTAAAAAATAATTAATAATATTAATGAAAATAGCAGATCTAAAAACTCAGTGTGTCACAATGTGATGCATTCGATTAGAAGGTTGTAGATCGGCTTTAGATATACTGTGTTGATATACTGTGCGTGCGTGCGTGCGTGCGTGCGTGCGTGCGTGCGTGCGTGCGTGCGTGCGTGCGTGCGCATCCACCCACTTGTTCATAGGTAACCATATCTTTGATTACAACAGAACCTGATCCACAAGATCAGGCACCAAAAAGGCCAATTAACCAATTAGCAGCCCTCGTTAGTGCAACTAGCCTGGTTATTAGACTCATTAAGCACACAGAGTCAAAGCAATAACATGTTGATGGGATTACCCCCAAACTAAGGGACCTGAAAGTGTGTGTGTGTGTGTGTGTGTGTGTGCGCGACTAATGCTCATGAGAATATTCCATTTCCAAGGAGCTGTGAGTGTGCACCTATTTGTGCACATACATACACATATTTGTGTTATACAACTTTTTCGCAAGATGATAAATTAATTGATAATGCTAACATTTCAACGACATAATTGTGGTGTGTGTGTGTGTGTGTGTGTGTGTGTGTGTGTGTGTGTGTGTGTGTGTGTGTGTGTGTGTGTGTGTGTGTGTGTGTGTGTGTGTGTGTGTGTGTGTGTGTGTGTGTGTGTGTGTGTGTGTCTGAATGTGTGCATGCAGTAGGCACACACACACACACACACACGCATATATATATACACTCTCTTTTCTTACTCCTCCATGTTGTTTGTTAATGACAGAACTCCTGACCGCCTGGCTGACGCTGAGGTCGTTTGTCTTACTGACACCCTCCCACACACACACACACACACACACACACACACACACACGCAAAACCCACTCACAACGCTGATTTAAATATTTGCTTATTAGACAAAAACAAGTAGCATAAGAGCCAGAGACTGTTCATCTCATCATCATGCTGTGTTTAAGTCCAGAGATGTAGGGGTTCAACAGTTAATTGAACTAATCGATTTAACCGATTAAATATATTTAAAAAAGATAATTGATAATGTTATTAAATAATGACTTGATCTATCTCTATTTTTGGCATGTTTTTATAGGCAACACTTTTCAAAACATTTCAAAACATTGTGGAAAAGCTGAACGTTGCAAGCTTGTAAGTCGTTTATTTTCACAATTTTGAACACCGAGGTATGATACAACACTTGAATGGGTAATCGATTTGTTAGTTGAACATACAAATAATAAAACGTATAATAACTCGCTTTTTGATCAACCATAAAAGTCCAGAGATGTCTTAAAGAGACCAGTGTCCCTTGTATGCACTTGGTTGACCTGAGTTCACCAGGGCTCTATACTTGGTCCGCTCCTCTTCTCCCTCTACGCCAAATCTCTTCCGCAGAAATAGCTGATTGTGATGCATTCTGAGCTGGTAGACCTATTTTCTCAGAATGTTCTTCCCAGAATAAGGATACTGGGGTTCATTCATATATACTTCATTGTGCGATGAATAGTCATCATCATCATACCCGGAAGTTATGCGGGAACACCTACCGAGTGGCAAAAAAAGGAAAAACAACTTTCTGGCCTTGACAGCCCATACATCCAAACAGAAAAGTCCTATCTGATTGCATTAAACAACATTAAACTCACTCTGCCACTCATTTCATGCATGCACATATCATCTATTCTGCCTATATACTGTAGTGACATGCCCACAATAGGGACACGAGGTTTGAAAGTATAGTTAAATAGAGCATGATAACTCTGTCTCCCCCTTTGAATAAAACATAACATTAATGAGAAAATAAATGTGAATTAAAGTCTAATGAGAGTTGTCCATAATGGTGCAATGCTTATCAAGACCCCATTTAACTGCCCCTAATCTATAGGTCAATGAGCATCAATGACTGTTGACATCAACACCTGGTGTGTGTGTGTGTGTGTGTGTGTGTGTGTGTGTGTGTGTGTGTGTGTGTGTGTGTGTGTGTGTGTGTGTGTGTGTGTGTGTGTGTGTGTGTGTGTGTGTGTGTGTGTGTGTGTGTGTGTGTGTGTGTGTGTGTGTGTGTGTGTGTGTGTGCGTGTGCGTGTGTGCGTGCGTGCGTGCGTGCGTCCGTCCGTCCATTAATGTCGTCTAGGTCACCAGACAGGTCACGATATTAACAGCCCAGGCGATTATAGAGGAGCCAAGCCTCATAGAATTCAGAGGGTTTCATGTATTAATATTCCTGCATCAACCTAATGGCTGAGATGGGTGGCCATTCATTAGCGGCGTGTGATTTGTACCTCATTAGACCACTGTGGTGACATTAGTAGTGATGGATCATTTGGTTGTGATGACTTACAGCGCGAACCATCAGCGCTACGACACAAAGTTCATGAGTATGTACAAACAAATGCCAGTGAATGAATTTAACATCATCTGTTTTCATAACGTGGTTGAAGCATGCTACATGCAGGGCTTTTAACCTTCTCACTGTGTAAGGAGATGTGATGATAGCACGCACATACACATATGACACACGCCTGCTGAGTCAAGTGTGAATCAGCAGACACACACACAGACAGACAGACAGCAATGACTGACCTATGTCATATGGATATGTCTTATGGCTACAAAACAAACGAAAACTTGAGAAATATGAAGTTGAAATAATAAGGAAAGTGGATAATGTAATTTAATACTAAAAAAGCCTCACTTCATGACTGATACATTACACACAAATACTAATGGGTAAAACTAAGACCATCAGCAAACAAGGGAGGCCTAATTCGCACAAACACCCATGTATACTTGGTGCACGCACGCACGCACGCACGTGCGTGCGTGCGCGCACACACACTGGAGGTTGGCTGGTAAAGACAATAAGTACACAAAGTGTCTGTCTCTGTGCTGGTAGTAAATTAAAGAGTGATTACTTGAGGTCATTTGTTACATTGTCTGACACCTGACCAGCTCCTAGGAGGTGCCAGAAGACAAATGGAGCGCTCCATAAGTATGAAGTCAACACAGGTGAAAATTAACTGGCTTTAATGATGCCATTTGCTTAATGTCTCTCACTGCATCTCCATCATGCAGTCTGTCTGCATCTCCTTTATCGCCACCTCCGTTTGTTTTCTCTGTTGATCTGTCTCTGTCTCTCGTTCTCTGCAATCTTCCTAAAATCCTTACCACTTAAACCCTATATAGTGGGGGTGTACAAATGGAACCATATGCACCCGTTTGGTTCCATTTGTACACTCTCAAAATTAAATTAACTTTGATTTTACAATATACATTGGGGTCCCAGAGATGGAAATGGGGGACCGTAGCCTAATTCAGGTCAAACCGGGGGTCCTTGAAATGGAAATCACTGCTAGAGCCATACAAATCTTCTCTTATGAGTGTCCTTGGCATATATTTGCTAATGGGGGTCCACAGGCTAATGAGTGTCAATTTGGGGGTCCTTGACATGAAAATGTTTGAGAACCACTGCTCTAGCCTATATCTGCCCATCTGTGTAATTCTCTCATTCGCTTTTGAAGGGTGCAGGTCAGGTCATTGTCAAGGCATTGTCAATGTCTCCAAAATTAGAAACACTAGACTGGACTATCGGGAACGATGCGAGTCGGGAACGATGCAAGTTGGAAATGCATGCCCCACACAGTTTCATTTCACCTGTCTTCCTTTCTGTGTCCCTTTTATGTCTATATACTGTATGGAGTTCATTGTAAGGTATGTCCAAATAATAATAATGAATTGCATTTTTATTGCGCTTTTCCAAGTGCTCAAAGCGCTTTACAATGGTTCATTCATTCATACATTGGGAGGTGAAGCGGTGAACAGCCGACGCCAGAGTCCTCACTTCCCACAGTCACACACCAATGGCAAGCTCACACCGACCAACTCATTGGAGGCAATGTAGGGTTCAGTGTCTTGCCCAAGGACACTTCGACATGTGGACAGGAGGATCTGGGGGTTAACAATATTTTTGGGGGGATCCGCTGACATATGCCTATATTTCGGTCTGCGGTTCTGGACAACCCTTATAGACCTGCTGAAAAGATGAACCCATTAGTTGACAGGAGCCTCATCATTCCCAGTCAAAGCCCCTATTACTGAAACTCATCAAACATCCTCTAAATGGTTATTAATGGGACTCCAGTAATGGTCACACACGCGTGTGCACACACTGCACACGCAGTGCACACACGCACGCACGCATGCACGCACAGTCGCACACACGCATACAATAAGAGTTGGGTGTTATTCTCATAGAAGATGTGTTATGTATCATCTTCAGTGCACATATAGAGACTATAGCCTCGGACAATCAATGAATACAGTTGCAACAACTATATTAATGGCAAGTATTTCATACAACTTAAGTTAAAGAATTGTGAACTATATCTTTAATGTCCTTTTATAAGTTTGCAGCGTGTGTCTTCTGTCCAGGACGTGTGTTTTCTGCCGTTTTGTGCGGCACACTGGCAGTGTGTATATAGCCGACGGCAACATGTAGCCCAGGGACTAGACAGATCCCATAGAGGCCGAACTCTGAATCTCCAGTGTTGTTTACGCAAAAGCTAATAAACGGCTTACATTTTGGGGAACGTGAAAAACAGGCATCATCAAAACAGGCATCATGGTTGTGTCGTGCATAATTATGGACCAATTGCCAAGTAGACACCTTGAGACACCACATGACCATACCCCTCATATCACAGGGACAGGTCTTATTTAACCTGTGTTCCCCTAACCCCTTCTGATTGGTTGCATGACTCTCTGGCACCATATTTAAGTGTGAACCATTATGTGCCCTGTATTCCCTGATGAAGGCTTAACCGCCGAAACGTTGGATATTCCTGTCTTACCTGCTGTCCTAATAAATATTGGTACTCTAGCTATTGGTGTGTGCGGCCACCTTCTTGTTTATTCAAGATCTCCTCTCCAATTGCCAAGTAGACCAATTGCTCAAGCCACTGAGGAGAGGAGAAGCATGCGGAACAGACAGGTTATGAGTGACTGGCTGAGAGAGGACAGAGGTTTCCTTATTGTATAGTAGGATATTCACGGTCGTCTGTCGGCTACATATATTCATTCATATACTCAGTGTTGCTAGACTGATAGACAGCTAGACTGTACAGTATGTGCATATATAGCCCTACAGCCGTAATACTCATTGATAGCTTACATATTAGGGTATACGTATATTATGGCATGTTTATTCTTTGTCTTTCTCTTCTGTCTTTCTCATGTCACTGATCCTCCAGTGCTGATGAATAGAGAGGTGTGTGTTTTTCTTTTCTCCTCTTGATATTTTTCATTAATTTTACAGGACATTACCATTAATGGCTTTTGGTGATTGTACAGAAGTCAAGTGTCAAAGACAAGCCCAGGTCCCTCCGGCTCGTTATCTAATGACTGGGGGGGGGGTCCTTAACGAGTGCTATTACAGTTAGTTCTGACCTGCTGCTCATTGACGGAGCTCAGACTCTTTGGCGTTAAGGACCCCCAAATTGTATTCAGACGTGGACCTCCATCTGAAATTCTTGCCAGGGACCTCCATACAAGATCTGTGTTCTTAAAATGTCTCAATAATATTAAGATTTTCAAACGGTTACGCTGTTTTGAGAGATAATGACAGTGGCTGGCTATGAAAGTATTCAGTAGTTTGGTCTATATTTGTCTCCACCAGGCCGAAGGCATGTGGGGAGAGTATGTTTTGCACTCCGTCCGTCCGCGTGTCCGTCCGTCCGTTTGTGTGTGTGTCCGTGTGTCCGTGAACAGCTAATCTCGGCCACCGTTAACCCGGTCGATGCCATATTTTGCACACACACTCCCTGGATGCCAACCATGAACCTCTGCCCCAAACTTTCCAGAACGGCCTGTTATAGCGCCACCAGGAGGCCGCTTTGTGCAAAACAAGTTTTTCGATGCCATATTTTGCACACACACTCCCTGGATGCCAACCATGAACCTCTGCCCCAAACTTTCCAGAACGGCCTGTTATAGCGCCACCAGGAGGCCGCTTTGTGCAAAACAAGTTTTTGCACAGTACACCTACAGATTTTGTCCAAACATCACGCAAATTGGTACACAGTCTCTCTAGAGCCATTCAACGAAACGGGTCTTTCAGATTTATCAGACTCCATCCTGATTGGTTAAGATTGGCTTCCAAAGTTCACAGGAGTGCTCAGTTTCAAACAAAATGCTGCAAATCATGAACACATCGCGTGATTTCCGTGAAATTGTGCACCCACATTCCCACTAGGCCGAGGACGAAATGCCACAATTTCAACTCAGCCTCAAGGTGGCGCTATAACTGGCCGAAAAGTGTTTTTACCTCTAACTGCACGGATCTGTGGATAACCTGGTGGAGACCTGTGCCCGGAAGGGCACTTTTTCTAGTTATGTATTCTTTCTTCTTATAAATCATTTAAGCTCTATTTTATACTGATAACTGTGAGTTTGTAAGAATGGTTATTTCTGGGAAAGATTAGAAAGATTTTGCCTATAATTATGTCCCGATCAAGTTTTTTTGCTCCCGATCTGATTCCGATTATTTGATTTTGAGTATCTGCCGATACCGATTTTTCCCGATCCGATATTTACCGGTATATTTTTATAGAACACTTATGTCATATCACACATAGTACAATATCCAAAATAACAGACAATATCGATCATGTTTTTTTGCTCCCATTACGATTACGATCATTTGAAAATGACGCGATCGACCCCGATTTTCTGATCACGTGATCGGATCCGGACAACACTACCTACAGTATAAGGAAAGTGGCTAAATTGTTTTTGAAGTAATGACCCAGCCAGTGCCTTTGATTGTGCAAAGGAGAGCAAATAGCTGAAGTATAAAATAAAAATGGAAAGCTGCCTGCAATGTAGTTTTGACATATTCCCCCAAAAACTCATAATGGCCTATAGTCTTTTTGCTCTACGGTGAAATGATTTCAGCCTGAAAAAGAAAAATCTCCTTAAATGAACTAAGCTGAACCTAAATGAACATTTAGACACTGTAGGCATTCACTGCTTATAAGAATAACAAACGGTTCAACAATCCAGGTGATATTTTATAACAAAATGTGCAGAATTATGAATGTGACATCCATACTTCCTAGTTAGAGAAGGGATAGGGATTCTCTGTGAATTCCTGAAAATGCGCGGCATACTGTCGCCTACTCACTGCATGCCTGAAGTGGAAACGTGGCCACGCGCGCGCGCGCGCGCACACACACACACACACACACACACACACACACACACACACACACACACACACACACACACACACACACACACATGTATTAACATTGAACATTTGCCTTTGTTTCACTACAATGTGGTTTTCAGTTATTATTGTTTCTTCCCCCCTCCACACACACACACACACACACTTCTCCGCATCCCACGCGCTACTCTGTTCTCATGTTACAAATGATCTGCTCTCTTTATGCGTGGTGAAGGATCATCTATGGTCGTGTGCTTCCTAGAGGAAGAGGTGGGCAGACGATTCCACACAGCTCCTGAAAGAGTCAGACAACTTGGCAGTGCACCAGAGAGCCAGAAAGACAGGCAGAGAGAGGCATGTAGACTGAAAGATATATCCAGGGAATACAGACACAGGTAGATGGGTAGGGTAGAGACAGCAAGGCCAACAGGTGATGGCAGACATGCCACTAACAGTGGCATGAAGGTAGAAATACCATTAGAGATTCAGGGAATATTACAGGTGACAGGCTCCACAACCAACCAGCAAGTACATGTAAACAGTCAACATAGGGGCAAAAGTAGAAATACCTTATGCACGCTGCGAAAAGAGGCTGGAAGCTTATAATCAGCTCTAGGTTGTCAGCAAACTGGGTAAACTGGCCAGCCTTTAAGCAAGTGACTGAGGTGGCATCAAAACAGCATGGGGAGCAGTCTGCAAATTGTTCGTCCATCGTATAATGAAGTCAGCAGTCAGCAAAGTGGATTTAATCAAGTTCATAGGCAGGAAGACGGGTAAGAAAACAAGCTTGGATTTGTATTGGGCCAGACAACTGATGTCAGACAGCCAGGCTGTAAGAAGTAAATCAGTCTGCAAAGATTGGCAGATGTTGGACTGTCGTTCCATCAAATGTCGAGAGAGAGATATAGAGACTGTCGTTCCATCAAATGTCGAGAGAGAGAGAGAGAGAGAGAGAGAGAGAGAGAGAGAGAGAGATGCTCTTCACCAAGCAGACAGCTGAATATACTACAGGAGCTACAGTACATGACAGCTATGCACTACTGATTTAGTGAAAACAATGAATTCTTTGTTCAAACTACAAACTGACCTTGGTTTAAGTTGATATGCAGCTGTTCCTCTAGATTTAGTACAGAACTGATAATGTTAGTTTTTTGTGCATATTTTGTTCTCAAGCCTGTTCTCTGTGCTGTGGGTTTTATGCTGTTTAGGTGGTATTAAACCAGGCTGACTTTTAAAGGTAAGGGTAAAGATGAGTAAAGTCAGAACAGGGGAATGTAGAGTTATAGTTTTCTCTTAATATTTAGGATTATTTCCTGACAGGGGTTTCATGTTACTTTGCATGTGGAGACAATATTTTTGAGTGACATGATGAATTGTCTTCATTATCACTATAAAAACAATTTAAGAGCAAAAGGAAGGAGTTTAGGAAAAGGAATTTAGACACCAAGAGACTGGAACTAAAACGGCCGAATGCAGAATGCCGTTCTGTCTCCTGCCAAGTTATGTCAAAACAGTATTGTCTTTTGGATTTGCATTTTGTATTATTATAGGCCTACAGTGTACTGTGCTCATGAAATAGGAACCACGCTCATAATAGGAATATAATTTAGGTTGGGGTTGGACTGCCGCAAGCCGTTTCTTTTTTTAAACCACTGCACGAAACACAAAGCTTTCTCCCCAAATATTAAATTAATTCCAGTAAAAGAACAATTGAATGATTATAATACAAGAACAGCTAAACTCTGAATAATCCAGAAGCACAGTAAAACCTTGAGTGTTAATGTAACCAAATGGACCCTTATGAGTCCATTTGGTTACATTTGTACACTCTCTGAGTTATAAATGGATAAATTAACATGTGCGTCACATTATTTTCACCCCCGCCACGTTCTGGGATCTAACACGGCGAGCTTTGATGGTCAGCGTCAATAGAGAGAGGAGCCACCTACACCAAATCACCAAGAAAAACACAAACCTCCCACGCCAAGAAACAGAAAGAATTTGGTCGGCCTGCCGTGTGGCAGCCCATCTCCCACATGGCCTGCTCTTCAAAGCCCCTCAGGCTGTGTGTGTGTGTGTGTGTGTGTGTGTGTGTGTGTGTGTGTGTGTGTGTGTGTGTGTGTGTGTGTGTGTGTGTGTGTGTGTGTGTGTGTGTGTGTGTGTGTGTGTGTGTGTGTGTGTGTGTGTGTGTGTGTGTGTGTGTGTGTGTGTGTGTGTGTGTGTGTGTGTGTGTGGGTTCTTGATTAGGGTTCTGTTGCTCTGTGAGGGCCTGCGTGTGTGTGTGTGTTACTGGGGTCACTTGCGTTGTGTGGGTCTGTGCGTGCTTGTGTATGTGAGGTCTGTTGCTCTGTACAAGTTAGTGTGTGTGTTAATCGTGCTGTCCAGGTCTGTGTGTATGTGTGCACGACTGCACGTGTGTCATTGGGGTCTATTGCGCTGTGTGTGTGTGTGTGTGTGTGTGTGTGTGTGTGTGTGTGTGTGTGTGTGTGTGTGAGAGAGTTTCATTGGGGTCCATTGCACTGTTCGGGTCAGTGTGTGTGTGGTTGGGGGTTTTACTGGTAATATAAGGGGTGACAGGGGCAGATCTTATGATGTGGGTGGACATTGATGGGTCTACTCAGGGTATCTTTGTTTCTCAACCTGCCTCTGAGGACGGAAGAGCGAGACGGACAGAGAATGAGAGTCGGAGGGAAAGTGAACACACAGAGGGTTTTAAAACCACATTGTTTTAGTTTGTCATGGTTTTAATTTCTCCTCCATCTTACATCCAACTTTTAAATTTGATAATGAAAACGGAAACGACGCATAATTCAGGGTCCTTTTTGTTAATCAGTTTGAAAAGCTCTTTCAGTTTATTGGTATTATAAGCTAATTCTTTTTTAATCAATTTTACTTTTTAAATTACATTTTGAGGAGGAAATCAGTCATATCATAACCAAAACAACATTATAAACCTGCATCACCAACACCTTTAAAAAGCAAACAGATCATTCTGTTGCTATTGTTGTTATTATTTTTGGGACTTGCATGCATAAAAAGCATGAAATGTATTGAATGATGTCGGTGACATATTTTAGACTGCACTTAGGCTGGCCTTTCACGCGTTTAATGTGATTATTGGGGGAGATGCTTAAATCATATCCTTAGGTTTGGTGGAGTGATTTGTTATCATCACCCCCCCCCCCCCCCCCTCAAAAAAGGAACATGAAAGAAAAAAAAGGAACATGAAAGACAAAACCGAAAATGAATTAAATCAAATAAATAAATGTAAAAATGATCATGGTGATTGGGGACAAAACTATGCAATGGGGCTTGCTAAAAAGAAGCAACTTAAAACTGGCATAGTGATAGCCTGCAACATGGAGACACAAAGGAATTATGTAATGCAACTAAAGTGATCGCAGTGGCGCATATAGTTTGATTGATCTCATTATACTGAAGCGGTGGGGGGCCCCCAGTAGTTTGGGCCCCACCCTTTTGTTTTGAGCCCCCCTGACTCCAGAGCGAACGCTGAAATAAAAGCCTGGCAATCGAGCGTCCGGGCGTGCGTGGGCGAGGCGTGCATTCGGCCATCACTCCCCAAAGGCCCTTGTCAGCAGCCCTCCTCTACTGCCTTCCCATCCCTTCCCTTCCTCCATCTTCTTCTTCAGCAGCCACGCCCCTCACCCCATCTTCAACCACCCCCCCTGCCCCACTCCCCCCCCCCCCATCTGCATTCACTCTACGGAGGGCCTTTTGCTGTCACTTCAGCACAGTGTGCAAACATTTTTGTGGCCGTGGGCGAGAGGGGAGAAAAACAGGCCGCATTATCTGAAGACGTCCCCGTAGCCGAACCGCTTCCTCATTTGAGTTTGCGGAGGCGGACGAGAAACATTCCAGAAAATTCCGAAACATTCAGATGAGGCTTTATTAGCGCCGGAGCATTTGAAACGTTCTCACTGTTCTTGGAGGGACTTTGGGTGCTTTTGTGGCGGTCGCTGAACTATTGTCAATGGGCCCGGCCGGTCACACAATCAGTGGCTTATGTTTTTACACAGACGGGCCATGAATGACCTACTGTACATAAGGTTAATCACATGATGCTTCATTGTTGTTCACGCATAGCTTGTTAATGCATTGTTTAGAGAACACTGGGGCTGATAGTGATTAAAGACGCAGAGGCCAAGAAGTTACTGAGACTGATTAACTCATAAGGTCACAGGTTTGAGCCCAGCAATAACCATGTGTGCATGCATCAAACGCTACTGGTTCTGTTCAAAGGGAATAAGACTGAGACCCCGGCTGCTCTCACATTTTAACGTCCATTGGGTAAAAGTGGTGCCTGCATAATTTATTAGTAATAATCATAATAGGCCTAATGATAATAATAATAATAATAACGTGATGAGAATACAGTGGGCATTTATTTAAAGGTTTTTGGAAACAAATGCTTGAATCTTTGGACAAACTAACCAAACGACCTGCTCCTTCAGAGGTTTAAGACTTCAACATAAACCAACAGTGATTTTCTATTGGGACTTCTATTGGCTGCTTATACTAACCCTAACCAAAGCCTAACCCTAAACTGAGGGAAGATAGGGCTAAGAGAATATAAGAATGACCCTCTTCTATTCACTGTTTCCCTCTGGTTCTTCTGTACAGCTAATTGTAAATGGGAATAGTGAGTGTAGGATATACTGGCAATTCTTTTAACTTTTCAAGCCTTTTGAATATCCGATCCCTTAGTCGTTCTTTGGTTTTGAGCACTTTGAATTAATTGTATCCTCCAGGCCAACAATCCATCCTTATTGGCTTCCAAAGTTTGCAGAAGTGTCCCATTTTGAACAAAATGCCTCAAATAATGAACGCAGTGTCCGATTGCTGTGAAACTTTGCACGCACTTTCCCACTAGACCCAGGATGAAATCTAGCGTGATGGCGCTATAACAGGCCGATTAGATTTTTTTATTAATTTATTTTTATCTATAACTGGACCTTTGAAACTTTGCCATGCATTTTTATAGTGTCACCAGGAGGCCACTTTTTACCGTTTTTGTCCAAACATCACGCACATCAGTATTCATTATCTCTACAGTCAAGACGGATCTGTCTGAATTTTCATATTCCATCTTGATTGGCTATGATTGGCATCTAAGGTTTGCAGGAGTAGCTCGTTTTGAACAAAATGCCTCAAATCATGAATGCAGCGTCGATTGCTTTGAAACTTTGCACACACATTCCCACTAGGTCAATGAAGAAATGCCACCCTTTTCACATGGTCTGTTATAGCGCCACCAGCAGGCCGATTTTTGCAAGACACATTTATTATACCCAGTACTACTACTATACTATACTACTACTATTATTACAACTATGATATTACTTTTGTCCATCACCCAAATTGGTACACATTATCTCTATAGTCATGTGATCAAGACAAATGGTCAGATTTTTCATATTCCATCCTGATTGGTTAAGATTGACTTCAACTACCTGGCCTGGCGGAGACCTGAGGAGCATTTCTTTTCTAGTTAAATAAGATATATATTTTAAAGAATATCATTTTTGGCAGTTTTGTACGTAGGAGAATATAGCAGGACAAGAAGCTGTCTCTCAGGAATTAAATGCAAAACAGCTTGCTGCCAGAACCAAACCAGGGATGTTATGATTATGTGGTCGATACGCTATCCAGTCAGCTAAATGGCTTATAGAGACGTACAGATACGGTATGTAGACTGACAACCAATTGGTTGCCTGCTTCACAGATACACATGCACACACGCGCGGCACACACACACACACACACGCGCGCGTGCAATATCCAGGTTAGTTATCTATGGAAAATCTCTCGTCATAAAGTGTAAAGGCAAGGTGAATTAGCATGTTAACAGACAGTTAATTCCCTGTCAGGACCTATCTCCATGATCTAGCGCGGACAGCTGATGATCTACGGCTAGTGACAAGGGACACAATTAATATGGCTTGTAAAATGGAGAATGGCTTCATTAGTCACAGGTTTCATTATTGTGTGTGTGTGTGTGTGTGTGTGTGTGTGTGCCCTCACGCGTTGGCTAATATATATATATGTGTGTGTGCATGTATATCCGGCACTATGTGGGTGTGCATGTCTCATTACTATGTGTGTTCAGGCACTGAGCGAATGTTTAAAGGGTGTCCCCATTAAGACTGAACTATTGGCATGGCCTCAGAGCTTCTCTGTCAACCTCTGTCACATTTATCTCTCTGTGTGTGTGTGTGTGTGTGTGTGTGTGTGTGTGTGTGTGTGTGTGTGTGTGTGTGTGTGTGTGTGTGTGTGTGTGTGTGTGTGTGTGTGTGTGTGTGTGTGTGTGTGTGTGTGTGTGTCGGGGGGGGGTCTGTCAAAACCTATTTATTCACTAAGTGATTCGCGATTATTAGAAAGGCGAAGCATCTTCCTTTATGATGGCCGTGTGTGCGTGTGTATGCACGCGTGTGTGAGTGTGAGTCAGTTAATTGTGTGCAAGTAGAAAAGAAAGAATGAATGAGTGTCCTAATGATAGAAATTATGCTTCATCAGGCCATCTCTCTCCCTCTCTGTCTGTCTCTCTCTCCCGCTCTCCTCGTAAACCAATTTTTATAGAGGGATAGAGGGACAGACTGATGCTGGAGGAGAGGGAATGAAAGGGGGGTGGAATGATTGAGGGATGGAACGAAGCAAGTAAGTCAGAGATAAGGTGTGAAAGGCTGGAAGAAGAGTATATGGAAGGATAGACGATAGTTGGAAAACTGCTGTGTGAGAATAGAGAATGATACCTTGGCTTGTGTGTTTTTTTCTTTTAATTTTTTTTAAATCATTATCTCACAACAATGTTAAAGTCAGAAAGGGAATACATAACTACATGTATGTGCTCTAAGAGGAATGGGAAGAACCAATGAATGCATGAATGAATGAATGAATGAATGAATGAATGAATGAATGAATGAATGAATGAATGAATGAATGAATGAATGAGTGTGAGAAGGCAATGTGTCAGAGTAGTACAGTAAAATCCTCAGTCTACACTACAAATTGACCCAAATGGACTCTCACGGTCATTTGACGAATGGTCAACTTTTTACCAAAGCAGACAGAGCTACAACCTGTCATTGCCATGTGTGAACTTCCTGGCCACAAAAAACAACAGTTCCACAGTGGAACAGTCTGTTGTGTGACGTGTCCCCCATCCAGAGCAAGTGATGGGGAGATGGCCGTACTAACACTTAAACATGGAACCTTACAGAGGCGGTTGTCAGTTGTGTTAATAGGACTAGGGTGGGAGACAGAGTGGTGGTCGTCTATGTGTGTGTGTGGGGGGGAAGGTTAGCTTTACATGAAAACTGAAAGTGTGTGTGTGTGTGTGTGTGTGTGTGTGTGTGTGTGTGTGTGTGTGAGTGTGAGTGTGAGAGAGAAACAGGAAGAGACACCATGCAAACTTTTGACTGTATGTGTGACTGTGTGTATAATTTGCTCTTGTGGTTTACCTCTGCCATTGTGTTACACAGGCAGTGTGGTGTTCTCATTGTTGTCTTATGAAGCCTCTGTTGGCTCAGTGTAGGAGGGGTGATTTCACGTGAATCTCTAATTAAATTAAGTGTAATTTGTACCACAGCTACCACGCAATAAAAACTGCTATACCTATTATATATAGGCTAATGTTACTTATTAATCTCAGGATAGGATAAAACCAGTGTTCTTATAGAAGGAAGGTTACAATTTACCATCATTGTGCTGTGGCCTGAGGGCAACACTTTTTTGTCACCCTGACCAATTCATTTAATTGACATTGCCTCCCTCTGTTTAAAGGAAGATTCGTTCTTTCTTTCTTTCTTTCTTTCTTTCTTTCTTTCTTTCTTTCTTTCTTTCTTTCTCTCTTCTTTCTTTCTTTCTTTCTTTCTTGCTTGCTTGCTTGCTTTTTGGCTCTTGGACCAATATCAGAGCGTTTACTCTTGTCTTTCATGTTTCCATGATACCGAGCAATGAAAGCTGCTGGTCTTGTGAAGTAACAAAGCTGACAGTCATGGTGGGTGGATGGCTGCTTTTAAGAAAGAATTATGGATTTAGTAGCGACACTCACAGTGAAGGGGGTTTGGGGTGGATGGGGGGACGGACCTTCTCCCTGAAAGAAAAGTGAGGTTTCTTCCTTGTTATGTGGGGTACCAGGATTTCGAGGGACTGCACCGTAATACGAAGTTCATAAGTTGCATCCCCGCAAGAGACGGTCCCCATCAACACCATGTGTGTCCTGTCATGTCAAAGTACCTAGTAGTAGTAGTGAATTCATACCTGAAGGTTGTAAACCCACAAAATGCTGTGTGACTATACTGAACTAAGATACCACAAGGGGTTCATTCATACAAATTGAAACGAGAATGAACCATGCAGATCATAGGACATTTCCAATTTTCAGGATGCCAGATTTCTATTAGAGGTTATGGGATCATCAAATCTCAATCCAAATACATGTTGATGCACAAAATAATTCCCTGAAAAGTAGAAAGATATGATATGTTTTTGTTTTTAAATACAACTTTTAGACTAGACTGTCAAAATGCCATGTCAACCACCTAATATGCCTATACACCTGATATGCTGACAAACCACCTCATATGACACATTGCACACTCATCCTTTACTTCCACCAAACACACACACACACACACACACACACACACACACACACACACACACACACACACACACACACACACACACACAATGCAAACTGCTTTGGCAATGCAAGTATGTTTTTTCTCATGCCAATGAAAGCCCTTTGCGTTGATGAATTGTATCCAGTGTGGGTCTTTGTCTTGAGGCTGACAGTAAGTAGGCTAAAAGACAACTGTATAATCTCTCATATCAGCATCAGACCAATACTCCTAGTCCTTGATGACCTAAATATCTCAGTGGCAGATTAGCAGAGTCTGTCTCATTTCACTTTTTAGAATGTATTGTCTTGACAAAGTGTATAGAAATGTAGATACTGTAGCAGTACTGTGTATAGGCTACATTCATGAAAAGATATAGAGGGAAATCATTTAGTTAGCCTTTGACCCACCGTGTCTTTGAACAACTGTCCCACTATCTATAGGCTATACTATAAGCTACACACCCGTTTTAGACTAATGTCACTGCGCTAAAATTGAACTATTTAATTCAAAGCCATCTCCCCATTACGAATAACGATGGGGTTAGACACACACACACGCGCGCGTGCACACGCACGCATGCACACACACACACACACACACACACACACACACACACACACACACACAGAGGGGAGAGAGATAACGAGAGACACGCACAGAAGCCCGTGTCACGCAGCGCCAGTGGCATGTGGTAAATTAATAGAGTCATTATTGACATCAGTTATTGACTAGCACGCAGATTAATGCGAAGTGTGTGTGTGAACATTATGCCTCGACGCTGTTGAAAATGACCCCCTGGGCAAATAAAACACACTTAACTGTTTCATTAGGCACGCCTTAAGTTGAAGAAGAAGCAATGCTGGTTGCATATTATTATCGTTTTTATTTATTACCACAGGCCTACTACGGTGCATTTAATTTGATGGTGCTATAACACCTGGTGATGACTGATAAAACATTTATAGGTTGTGGCCTTAAATGACCTCACTGAGTGGCCTACTTTTGATGTTTTCGAAAGTGTTGACATCCTGACTTGTGTTTATATTTAGATAAATGCAGCATCACAGTGGTATTTATTTGACATGTGCACATCGCACGCACACACACACACACACACACACACACACACACACACACACACACACACACACACACACACAGAGCGCACTGGAAATTATATTCCACTCAAACTCCCCAACCCGACTATTTTCTGACAGTCAGCTTTCTCAACCCACGAAGGGACTTTACCAAATAAATAAAATAGATCAGATCAATAACAGCTTGGGGGGACATAAACCTATTGCTCCAAAGAGGACTCATCCTTGCACAGTTCCACTGAGGGCCACCGGAGGGCAACAATTCCCCGGAGACTGACAAATAAAATGATTAATCATTATAATCATGCTGCTGGACGGTGGCTGTTATTTAGGCCTATACTGTCTAAGGCAAAATGAGCTGATACGTGTTTGGTTGATGAATACATTATTATTATTTATATATACAATATACAATAATAATCATTATAATGTTTGCCATTTAATAATCTTTTTGAAAGCAGTAACTTGAAAATGTTTTCTCGCAGCTATACTGATAGACTACATATTTATAGCCTGTATCCTTCCATCATTCCTCCTCTTCCTCAGAGGACCCTGAAAGTCTTAGTGCTTTTTCTGGTTTTATCTTCTTTAGCAGTTCTTGGACTGTACCCATTCTGCATGCAATCTGTATCTGTTAATAAAATGTTCAACCAATGATCAACCAATGAAAGCCATATATTCATTTTTTTTAGGATATAATACTTAGCACGGCATATTATATAGTAGGCTATTTCCTGTACGTCTTGCTGGTATAAATAACTCTTCCGTGTATCAAATGCTGATATAAATAACTTCAGTGTACCAAATTAGTCCATGGCACATCCTACACATACTTCTTTTCCTAAAGCACAGTCAAATCAAGCTGATAAAAGTTTCCGCGCGGCCTAGACTAATGCACCCAAAGGTGAAAATTCCGTGATCTGCCTCCTCATTTGATTGTGGTTTGCCATGGCAGTTTTCTCGGCCGCTTCTGTCTCTCACCTCGGCAAGACTCGTCATTTTCCGATGCTCATGTTCCGGAATTGACCCCAAATATGGAGTGGGTGTTCTTTGATTTGCCGGATGGAACCTTTTATGGCTTTAAGGAGATCAACCGGAATTCCTCTTTTGATATTGGTGCGCGATTAAAGAGGGGGAAACCTTTGCAAATGAGTGTAGCCTGTCGCCCTGTCCACAGTCACACACGCCCAGAAATGTAAGATATTATATTATATATCACACGTGGCACACAAGCACAGTTTCTCCACATTCAAAAACTTCTGAGCGGCCTACATTGTTGTCATATTGTAGTGTCTTTCACTTTTACAAAGTAAACCTGAGTGGAAACAGTCTAACATTGTATCACTGGAGCCTCACTCTCTCTCTCTAAGCGGGTTCTCCATTGACAAGTGATTCCTTTGGTGTCGTCACGAAGCCTCGTAGCCAATAGGCTTTCGCAGCGCCTGTTTTTACTCCCCTCCCAGCCCTTGTATGGGCAATGACGTAGTGGCGCATTCAAAAGGTTCCCCATATATACAAACTAGTGCCGCTGTCCCTGTTCCTATGAACCCGCTGTCTTTCTGTCTGTCTGTCATTCATCCAAGTCACACTAACTGTGTGTGTGTGTGTGTGTGTGTGTGTGACCAGAACGCATGACACTCACACATCACCCAGGAGAAGACTTGTGTTCACATCCAGTGACAGTAATGCAGTGGTTGTAAACCTCCAGTCGGTTCAAGGTGCAGACCGTTATTTGCAGAACGCGCGGCGTGAGAATCGGCAGATTTTAAACATGACAGCTAAAACTCTGGAGAAAGTCCCCGTGAGTCTCGGGGGATTCGTTCACCCCTCGGCTGAGAGCGTGTATTCGGTGGACGATATTGCAACGGGTTTACCGACCTCCGTGTCTATCTTTCCAAACGGCGACCTAGGAGGACATTATGACCACCAGATGAATGGAGGTAAGATTACGTCTGGTTTAAAATGTGAAACTTTTCACACTCATGCCCAGTTGGCTTAAGTTTATGTGTTTGTTTTTTCTTTTGTTAAATAAATGTTTCCTCGGGAGCTGTTGTGCACAATGATAGTTAACGCTGCATCATATAATGGGGCATTGGGGGGGATATAGCCAAAGTCGTTCAGTGTCCGTACATGCGTGCGCGGAATAACAGGAACACACGAACTTTGTGGTCGCTTTCTCATGCACATGTTGCTCATTATATTATCCCAGTTATTGGGTTAGTTATCATTTCCAGAAGCCTCATAATTAATGTTTTCTGCCTTTGGCCCACAGATGGTTTGATGAGCGGAGACATGAGCGCAGATAAACGCTCTCTGGACCTCTCCTCCTACTCCAGCGGTTTTTCCCAGGCGCCCCCCCACCGCAACCAGACCTTCACCTACATGGGAAAGTTCTCCATCGACTCCCAGTACCCGGGCAACTGGAACCCCGAGGGGGTCATCAATATAGTCTCGGCGGGCATCTTCGGCATGAGCCAGCCGCCTCCCCATCCCTCCTCCTCGGCCTCCTCCTCCCCCGCGTCCTCCGGATCTCCCAATCACTTCTCCAACGGAGCGCTGAGCTGCACCATGGCGGCTCAGAACCAGGCGGAGATGGAGCACCACCACCATCACCACCTCTACTCGCCCCCGCCTCCCTACTCCTCTGGCTGCGGGGAGGTCTACCAGGACCCCTCTGCGTTCTTGGCCACCTCCACCTGCCCCATATCCTCGTACCCGCCGCCCTCCTACTCCTCCCCCAAGCTGCCCTCTTCGGATGCGCCGGGGCTTTTCCCCATCATCCCCGACTACTCGAGCTTCTTCCAGCCCGCCTGTCAGCGGGACATGCAGGCGGCGGGGATCCCGGATCGGAAACCATTCGGCACGTGTCCCCTCGACTCGTTCCGCGTCCCGCCGCCACTGACCCCGCTCAACACTATCAGGAACTTTACGCTGGGGCCGGGCGGCGGCGGGTCTGAGAGCGGGCCGCCGAGGCTCCCCTCGGCATACAGCCCGCAGAACCTGCCCCTGAGACCCATCCTGAGGCCCCGAAAGTACCCGAACAGACCCAGCAAGACGCCCATCCACGAGCGGCCTTACCCCTGCCCGGCCGAGGGCTGCGACAGGCGCTTCTCTCGCTCCGACGAGCTGACGAGACACATCCGCATCCACACAGGACACAAGCCGTTCCAGTGTCGCATTTGCATGCGCAACTTCAGCCGCAGCGACCACTTGACCACGCACATCCGCACGCACACCGGCGAGAAGCCCTTCGCGTGCGACTTCTGCGGACGCAAGTTCGCCAGGAGCGACGAGAGGAAGAGACACACCAAGATCCATCTGCGGCAGAAGGAGAGGAAGTCTTCCACTGTGTCCTCCTCGTCGTCTTCATCCAGCACCGGTCTGGAGCGCTCGTCCGGAGGCATCAGCACAACCGCCGGGATCTGTTCATAGAGACAGAGTGTGCGTGACTTGCGCAGCGCGGGCGGTCTGGTGTTGTAGCTACACTAACCCCAAAGTAAGAACTGTACTGTCCAAATAATAATTAGCTCTGTGATGTAAAAGACAGTGGGCTATATAAACAATGGGGTGAGCTGTGCAAACTGGTGTTGTCACATGAAACACATGGCGGGTTCAAGGATTTTGGATTATGTGCGTAATTGCGCACTCAATGCGTAAACAGGACATTCCCTCCTTCTAAGCTACTGAGTAAAATAAGCTTCTGTGT
Organism: Protomyctophum parallelum; assembly: GCF_964188405.1. Taxonomy (NCBI): domain Eukaryota; kingdom Metazoa; phylum Chordata; class Actinopteri; order Myctophiformes; family Myctophidae; genus Protomyctophum; species Protomyctophum parallelum. The sequence goes on along the minus strand of NC_139719.1, from coordinate 26,986,148 downwards.
TAAATTATCTTCAAGGGTGCACAAACGGACCTTTTTGACCACTCTTGGACATAAATTAACACCGGGGATGTTACTGTGTTCTGAGTTAAACGATACGGATGCACTTTGTCTGCATAGTCTACTGAAGTATACGAGTAAATAGCCATTAATTCATAATAATGATACGTTAAAAGGGGCATCGAGTTTATAACAGTCCAGTTTAGTGTTGCCCGACGTTTAGCGTGCATGCAGCGTGCACGCTGCATGATGTGAAATAATTGCAATAACTTTTGAGGGGATCGTGTGTTTTAAATTATTGAATTGACAATGTGTTCAGTCTTAACATGTTTGTTGATTGCGTTAGCCTATATTTCCCCCCCTCTCGTGCCTTGCTCTGTCTTTTTTGTACACTGACTGATCCAAGGACGCTTTAAATACAATGTACATTTATCAGTTAATATGGAAAGTTTGGATATATTATATATTTTTGTACGCATTGTGTCGTGTAACTAGTGTTGAAAAGTTGTGGTTCGTGTATAAAAATGTGGAATGTAAATAACTCATACACCGACGTGATGTTTGTTTTGTGGTGGTTTTGAGATTCATTAAATATGATGAAGATTAATCTGTTTGGTTAATTATTCAACAACTTCGAACTTTTGTTCGTATCAACAAATAGAAACGATCAGCTCACCGTTAAACAATAAACATGCACACTCTGCTCTTTATGTGATCTATTTAACAACTATTTAGAATTCAACAAGAACAGCAACAAAACAATATCGACCAATACACCCGGACCCGCGGTGTTGATATTGTAAAATAAAAGAGGGCAAATCCCTCGGTGAGTCATTCATTTGTGAGTCAGGCAAGCGCCCACTCACTTTTTTGTTTATCACAGTCAACGCTGCACAAACATCTCTTGATAAGCTAATTAATGTATTTATAGGACTATAGGCCTACAGTGTAGAGTCAGACTATGGTCTACAATACACACTGTCTGGAGACATGACACTGTATATATGTATTTGTATATTATCCCGCGTAGTCGCTATATACGGCTATATACTGGTTGGACAATTCGGTCAACATGCGGCATATTCTTTGGACTCAAATAATATGGCCTCTTAATCTGATAAATGATCACAATGTACATATGAATCAATCCTAAATTGTTAGGAAATTGTCAAAAATATATATATATCCCTAATGCATGCCTATATGCAGGCTAAATATAGGCCAATCGAGGACGAGGAGGGAATGTTCTTTAAAACATTACCACAAAGGCTAACCAATTGACAAAGAGTGCATATAGTTAGATAAATAAAGGTAAATTTCCAGTTTGATGGTTCTATTCTTCTTTGATATATATATAGCATATATTTTTGCAATGATCCTTTTAATGCTGTATTTGGAATCTCATTTGTCTTTGTTTTTTGATGAGTCATGATTTTCCTCTGCCTGATCATTTGCTGACTCAGACATGCTAATAGTGACCTGTATGGTATATCCCATGGTGATAATTTCTTAACCTGCACCACTGGCACTTTTCAGTGTATGCCTTGTTCATTTTGAAGAGGATGGGTTCTGTAGCCTGCAGGATAGTCCTATATTATTACTCCCCCCCCCCCCCCCCAGCCAAAAGTATATTTGTATTTTACAATAGTATGAGATATGCACAAATCAGAAGTTTTCCGATTTTTTATTTAAGTAAAAGTATAGCCATTCCACACAATACAATAAGGCCTGTAGTCAACATTTTACTTAGGCCTACATAAAAGTAAGTGCTCATTATGCAGAATTTCCCAAGTTGTTTGTAATAATCTAAATCTGCAAAGTAGTCCTAACTAGTAAATATAGTTTTCCAAAAAATTGTAGGGGAAACAATGTGAAAAGGGTGCCATTTCTTGCCTTTGATGGAAATTGGATGATTTGAGGCATTTTGTTTTGCAAAAATCTGTTGGTGGCACTATAACAGGCCAATGTGAAAAGGGTGGGATTTATTCCTCAGCCAATAGGAAATTGCGTGAAAGATTTCACGTAAGTTGCATGCTGCGTTCATGACTTGGCTTTTTGTTCAAAACGGGCCAATCCTGCAAACTTTGGAAGCCAATGTTAGGCAATTAGGATGGAATATGAAATATCGGACAGATCCGTCTTGAGCACATAACTATTGAGATACTGTGTAACGATTTGCGGGATTATTGGACAGAATCTGGAGGAGTAATATAAAAAAAAAGTTTTACAAAAGTCAGCCTCCTTGTGGCGCTATATAAGGCAGATGTGAAAAATGCAGGTCAAAGGTTTTTCCTTTGCATTTAGGAAGTGTGCATGCAATGTTTCACGTTTTAGGTAAAAATGTGCCTCATGGTGACGCTATAACAGGCCGTTCTGGAAAATTAGCTGTACACAGACGGATGGACGGAAGGACAGAGTGCAAAACAAACTCTCTTCCCATGCCTTCGGCCTGGTGTAGACAAAAAAGTATACAATATTTACCTCTGAGAAAATTGTACCTACGGTACTTGAGTAAATGTTACTTAGTTACTTTCCACCACTGCACGCAATCAAAAGAGTACGTATAAGACTTAACTTAACTTTGACTATGTGCCATCATGGATGGCACATAGTCTATACTCATGCAATCCATTAATTAATCCGTGCAGGTCCATTTGTAAACAAAAGAGTTAAATTGTTGATACTCTGTATTTTTCAGAGTTCGTTTCCAGCTCCTTTTCATAATGAATGCTTCTTCTTCCTAATAATTTGCTGCATCTGGTTAGCTGGCAATGACTGTGTGCCCTATATAATAGGGGTTCTCAAAATTGTCATGTCAGGTACCCCAAAATGTAGGCTATAGGTATTTGGCTGCGGACCCCATCTGAAGGTGCATGTCAAAGGTGGAGACTGACACTTGTGTTCAGTTATGCCTGGATGTGTTTGAGTGTACAATACACAGTGAAACCCAGTGTTAATGTAGTGCTAAACATTCTAGACTAGTCTAGAGTTCATTGTGCACTCATACAGTTATAGTAGGTTTCTATTCTGCGCAATATATTTCACAAATCGGAATTTGTTATAAGCTAGTAATGACTCACTGCAGTTATGTCTTGTCCTACATGGTGAATGTATACACTTTGGCACCATGCATTTACCTGCTTGAACAGAACAAGAGGGATGCCCTTAATCCTTCATGTGGATTTGTGCATTCAGAACGGCACACAACGGGATAAAAGCCACATATCAACTCTGACATCTCTACTTGTGGCTGGCAACACATACAAAGGCTTGTATTGTTTGAGCTGTGCCACAAGATGAATACAGTATATCCCCCATACTGATGTACAGAACTGATAACTTTTACACTGGTAATAGACTGTAATTGTATTTAATTGGAGCAACAGCTCGAGGGTTGAAGGGGTGAGAGAACCACATGCAGGACCTTCAGCAGAGCAGCAGCTTGTCAGACAGTCTCAAACTCCCATGGATTTGGCTTGACATGGCCTGATATGCACACAGCAGATATTACTGTACCTTTGTGGTGATTTTAACTGACAACCTGCAGTGACTGAACAGGGAGGATGTGTTTTCTTTAGTGTTGCTATGGGCAATGGGACAGAGAATACTCTCTTCTCCTCAGTCAGTCATGGTCAATGCTCCAGGGTATCTAGGGTACCTAACAATTGTGGTTCTTCAGTGGTCATTTGGGGTAGTTGAGGTTCTATATAGCACCACTGCTTTACAAAGACCCTGTTTATCACAGTGTCAGACTCAATAGCCCAGGTCTTTTTCCTACCCTACCCAAGCCTACAGCCTAGGCTGTGGTTACGCTATATATTGATTGATTGATTGATTGAAGACTTTATTGGCACAGTCATTGAGTACAGTCAAACACTTAGTCCAAAAGGATATCACCGATATCAGTCTTGTTCCCATTCAGGGACGGTGAGAATCTCGTTCATCCATTCATGCAACCCCTGTGGTAATTTTTCTTTATAGGTTCTGTACTGGTTCTTTAGCTTATAACATTTAAGACAGGTGCTATATAGCACCAATTGAATTTGGTTCTGATTGAGACAAATAACCTCTTTTAGTACTATCTATTTACTACCATTTTTGTTTAGTGTATGAAAAGTTAAGCTTTAGATTTTCAACTTTTATTAGATTTCTGGATTTCCCATGAATGTCCCATGATTTTTTTTGTTTCATGAACATTTCTACCATACTCCTGTCATCTTCTTTCTTCTTTTCATTTCCCATTGTGTCGTCATAGCACATTTCACCCTCACTTTTATACCGTGCCCTCTGAGTTTTTCATCTTCCTCAGATGCCCTCTGAATTCTCCAGTTGACAAAATGCCACATTGCTCATTTCAGATGCCCCCTCAGTGGTTCCACAGCTGCTGCTTAGCACTCACACAGTGAACAATGTCCATCTTGTCACACGAGTTAACAGAGAGGCTACAATGAATGAGGACTGAGGAGCACGGTTCAAACCCCATACTGTAAGTTAAAACGAGTTCTGTTGCAGAATGATGAGATACACCATTTCAAATAATGACACGTGTACTTATACACAATGATTGATAGCTTGCGTTATTGGGGCAATTTATGGTCTGGCCTAATTTAAAGATTTTAAACTAACTTTTACAGGCAAGATCCCCTTAGGGATTATAACTTTAGGTAAAGAAATGTCCCCAATTGGATGCACATTAGAGATTTCTTCAAATGCAGATAAATTACTTCATGTTAGGATTGAAACTGAGAACGACAGATTTAGTCGTTCGGGCAGTTCAGGGACGTTTGGCAGTTGACTCTGAACTCATTTTGATCCCAGCTTCACTTGACTTAACCCCAAGAGCAGCACTTCTTATAGCACTTGATAAAAATACATTCACATCCTGCTTTCTTATGATGTATCTTTAATCTAATATTAAATGGGATAAAAACCAAAATAAGATGAAATTCAGTTTAATCATGATCAAAGTTTCATCTTCAGTAATGTGTGGTTTTGGTACAATGGAAGCATGGCAGTGTTGGACTTATAGTCATAGCCATAGCATAGTCATAGGAGAGAAGAAACAATTGCTACCTGGTGCAAGAGTTGGAGAACACACACCTCTGGCCAGGTCTGTGCCAGATCTCTCAAATCAAAACTTTGCTATCGTTTTAATCATACACATTATAGCTGAAGAGGAATTGAAAGAGAAAACATGACTCCATTGACTCTAGAGTAGAGAACCCCAACCACTTGTTTCAGCACCCTAAAAATGTACAGTATACTTACTTAAATACATCACAACATGAAATAAGATCTCCAACAAATAATATAGAAGTTTATTGCTCAACATATACATTCAACACGAGAGAATCTACATTCACAACCTTCAAAGACCAAAGATAGATGTCAGACAATATAAAATTCAGATAGGTGAACTCAAGCTACAGTATAGACTTCATAACACATACATTGCAACATAGACAGATAACAAGCCAGAATAACTGCAATGACTGTTTAACATAAGCATTCTTCTCTAGGGTTCCTACGCATTTACCAACTTTTTCTGGATCTGATTGTCATTGTTCAGCAGTGGTGGAAAGTAACCAAGTAGATTTTGGGCAGAAACCTCTTATCTCCATATTATACATTTATTTTCTCTTTTTTTGGAAATTAACGCCTTACTTGATCATTACAGCGTCACACTGACTGAAGTATCAGATCCACAACATAATGTACATCTGCTAATTTTGCTTTTTGAATTTGAACCATGAAAAGCATCTGTTTTGGACATATGAGGTTTCCACCTGAAAGAGATGCACTCAAGCACTGTACTAGAGTTTTGAGGTACTTTTGCTTTACTTGATTATTTCAATGTTATATACTTTATAGGCTACTTTACTCAGTAGCAAATATTATAATTCCACTACAATTATTTGACAGCTTTAGTTACTTTGCATATTTTTTATCAATACCTTTGTATTAATGTTAGAATATCATTAACCTAATTACACCACGACATAATTAGGTTAAGTTACCAAGCAGCACATAATAAAGTAATTATTTGCTGTGCCTACTTTACCGGCTGCAACAATAAAGTGACGCACACATTAATGCATTACTAATTACAATCCAATAATGATTGTGAGATGGGAAAAGTTTTAAGTTTAACGCAGGACTTGTAACAGTATGGTAGGGCTGACCTCGATTAGTCGACTAATTGATCGAGGGAGTCATCTCTTAGTTTGGAAAAATATATCAGGATATATATCAGGATTTATTGGGAGAAACCAAGAAAGTAGGCTATATTAAATCAGACATTATAGCACCCCCACAGCCCAAATGGAATGATTGTCTATTGCATATATGCAATCAGACTGATTCAACTGCCAATCTCTCAGTTGAAATCATGAAAAATAAAATAATATCTGTAGTTGCCTAATAGTCGACTAATTTGGCCAATCATAATAATTAGACTGTACAAATCCTTAGGCCTACAGTATGGTATTGGTATTTTTTATTTAAAACGGCAGAGTACTTCTTCCACCACTGTTGTTCAATATGATGAATGCTACCTTCTGCATCAGAACACTTTACAGAGATTTGTCTTCACAACAATAGATATAACATGACATAACAGATCTGCAAATGCATAAAATGTCCAGTTATGTGTGTGTAATATCTTAACCACTTTCAACCTAGCGTCCATATTTTGGGCATGTTGTAAATTGTCAAATTGTTTTAGTGAAATTTTCCAAAAATAGCAGGCGCATTGTGAGCTCGTAGACCAGCCATTCATCTTATGACAATTAGGGTTTAAGTCCCCCTGTTCCCACTTACATATTTATCAAGACTTTTTACAAATGCCAGATTTTCAGAGCTGTGAAATGAAAACAAATGCATTTCCATACATTTGATTCCACACCTGTGAAGGAACCCTGTTGTTTGGAATAAATTAAGCACAAAAAATAAAATAGGCTAAAGAATATCATAATGGAGTGCGTGCACTTTGCAACAAGCTGTGTACAATAGGAATGGAAATCTTTATATGTTGTATACATTCAATTTTCACATAAGGCAGACGGAGAGAAACATACTTTGGCATTGTTTGTGTGCTGCATAGAGTGAATGCCTATTTGCCTAATTAATAATTTGAAAAAGCTATCCAGTCCCTGCAAGTCACACTATGGATCTAATTTATGTTCACTCAATTCCAAATGATGCTTGTCTGAAACCTCTGGAAGGCAAATTAATTAAATATTAATGGTCCTCTTTACACATGAGGTAATCATGTTCATGTCAAGGACCCCCATATTGAAATGTATCAGGGTGCAGAGACCCCCATTTGAAAATATGTTGTGACAGGGAACCCCATCAGAGAAGTATAGGCCTATCTAACTGTCACATAGGTGGGGAGATAACAGTGGAGAGAATGAAATGTATGACCTTGTGTACACATGTGAAACACATTCTTATATACATTCTGTCATTGGGCTAACATCTAGCGAAATGATAGTGAAACTGTTCCTCATTTTGATGGGGACCCCCAGGAACCCCATCAAGGACCCCACTTTAAGAACCACTAATTTAGCAATGGGCTTTGCAGCTTATTTTAATGTGGATTGTCGAAATGTCCTTGAATCCAATCCAACATTTGTTAAAATGGGGTATTATTAATATTGTGTGACCAAACCCCCACGCCCCAACCCTTGTATAGATTATATTCAGAAAGAAACTTCGTGGCCGGGATAAGGTTCTCCACCGCACCAGAAATCCTCCGGCTGGGGGATTTTAAGCAGCCACATCTCCTCTCCTTTCTCATTCTCCCCCTCATCTTGTTCTTGCTGTTGCTTGCTCTCTGAACCCGCCGCCGCCACTGTCTTCAACACTTTGTAATAGTGACAGTCCCGCCCGTCGTCCGGGTCGTAAGGTGGAGCTAGGATATCCAAGAAGGCGGTGGCGCCGTCCACCGCGTCGATCTGGTGGATGTTATGCCGCAGCGGAGTGAGCACGCACGGCCCGCTGTCCTGCGAGTACTCGCCCACCGAGCGGAGCGCGGAGCGCCGCAGGTGGTCGGTCTGGGAGTCGGACACCGGCGGGTCGAAGCGCGGCCGGTCGCTGCTGTTGACGTCGGTCAGATCAGCATCAGCATCAGCCTCCAGTATGTCGAAGCACCTGATGCTCACCTTCCCGTAGAGGACCTTCAGCATGCCGTGCATGCCCGGGTGGTCGTGCAGCGGGATGGAGGCGCCGCTGCTCAGCAGAAACACCCCCATGCTGAACGTGTCGGTCTCGCAGATGTGCATGTACGTGACCGAGGGGCCCGCAGGGTCCTGCTGCTTGATCATGGGACCTGGTTTATTCCGGGGCACAATTTTCAGGTCCGCAGCCCTGACCGCGGTCACCAGTGCGTTGAGCAGCTCCTGTTTTTCCAAAAAGAGCTTGTTGTCCGGGCCCACGGAGGGGGTACAGCCCTTAAATGTGACATGAGCTTGCCTGGCGATTTTCTGGATAAGAGGCGTTATGTTGTCCAGAGGCATTATCGTGTCTATATCGATGTTGGCCGCTCGCTCACAACGCAAATGTCTCGCCAGTAAAATATACGATACGACCCGTAGAGTTCCTCCAAACTCACCAGAGTTGATCACGTTTTACGCACATCCACGATCACACACAATACAAAATACGTGTATCATGAAAATACTGTATAGTCCATTGTAATAAAGTAAAAATGTCCCTCCAGAGACGAACCTCCCTCCAGTCATTTTTTTCCACTCCTATCTGATCTCCCATCCGCACTCACTGGGCCTGCGCCTGGAACACAATGCGTTATGGGAATTGTAGTTTATACGAAAGTATTAGATTACCATTTCCATGTATGGATAGACGTTATTATTCTAAACGTTTATCCAAAATTATTACAGAAACGGGCCTATGGCCGCAATAGATTCATGTTTGTATTAACGTGCCGATAACACAAAACTGTAGTTCTGACTATGTTTAAAATGCACTACAAGTCCCATTGGTCCCGGGGATTCATGAAAGCTATTTAATGAGGGGAAGGCCATTCAGGCCGTTGAACTCTTATAATATAACTCTACGGTTGAACTCTGCACCCCTCCCCCAAACCCGGCCATATGGGCCTCTCCCAAGTGCCCATTCTTCACATCCTCTTGCACTTTTTTCATGCTTTTATTGCCGTCCTTTCTCACTTTCCTCCAGAGAGAGGACCCTCCCCACTGTTAAGAGACTGAATTAAATATTGAATATGGAGCAACAAAGTACACTGACTGGAGATAATAGCTCTTTCATTAAATGTTGAGGTTGAACTTGAAAGCTTTAGAATATCCTATACACCTGTAGAGGCACTGACACACCTTGCAAAATCTTGATAATAGAATAAGACAACCTTTTAATGTCAAGGATCCCCAAATGAATGATGTATTTGACCTCCATACGGAAATATTTTGTGCTAGGGAGTGGGACCACCACACTTTATTATTATTATTTTTTAAAGCCAATGTATATATTGTTAAAGTGGTTAAACTTCACATTGTGACACTTTGTGAGCAAGCAGATTGGCTATATTTGGTGAAGAGATTTGCTGAGGAAAAATAAATATTATACATATACTCTAATAAAGTCTATAGTTTATTGCTGATGTATTTTTAAATGTGTGTATTTTTAGTCCGGTCAACACCTTGTCATCAATAGCTACATAAATATATGTACTTTTTGGTGCAGTGGCAACGCATATTGTTTTTGCTTTTGGTCTGACGCTATTGCAGACCTTGCTTAATAGTTTTTGTCCATTATTGCACAGGACACAACCTTCTTGCCATGCATGTTTCAATTTACATTAATGTCCGGTCTAAGAGTGGTGAGGTGTGTGGAAGGAAGGAAGTGAGCTTGAGATGAATTTGACAATAAAACAGGTTGAGTCAATGGCATGAACCAAATAATGCATATTTACTTTGTGTGTGTGTGTGTGCGTGCGTGTGTGCTTTTGGATAGACACTTACAGTGTAGACTATAGGTTATAGTATCATTTTGCATGCATGTGTCCATGCATTAGTGTGTGTTGGGTTTGGCCCTACACTTGTTTGCCGGATGAAGGCAACACAAAGAAGCAGTGAAGCCTCTTGAGAAATAATGAGGCCAGCTCATTTTGATCTTACCTCCCCCCGTATTGTGTGTGTGTGTGTGTGTGTGCGTGTGTGTGTGTGTGTGTGTGTGTGTGTGTGTGTGTGTGTGTGTGTGTGTGTGTGTGTGTGTGTGTGTGTGTGTGTGTGTGTGTGTGCACGCACAGTCACACACACAACTTCCATTTAGCTGACTCAATTAGCCGCATTGTTGTGACTCTGGAGGATGAAACCCATGTTGCTTAGAGACACATCGCATCCTCCATTCTGAGGCCTCATACACGTATCAAACGAATGTTTGACCAAACATTTGTGTTTGATGGGCAGCAATCAAACACAAATGTTTGGTCAAACCATGTGACTCCCATTGGAATTGCATTGTGTCAGCCATTAATCACAGAGCACAGAACATTCGTTTGATACGTGTGTATGAGGCCTAAAACGTTCATTCAAGGAGGCCATCTAACAAATATCAGTTCATCTGAAGTTCTGTTGCTTTCACAATAAAGCTGGATCCTTTTCTTGCAAGGAGGAGGTTTTGAGGTGGTGCTAAGGTGCTGCTCTGTGTCGCAATATGTTGGCTTGGGTGTTTTTTTATTATTTATATGCTGTACAAGTCACTGTGTACCTTTATTGTAATGTATTTATGTAAGCTGCAGTGCAGGTCTGTGAGTCCAAGACAAATGTTTCCCCTGGGAGACACCTTGAACCTGAACCTTGAAGCTCACAAAACCGACAGGAATACTAATTATCGCCCAGGCCGTAGCGTAACGGTCTGGGCACCGGACTGGTGATCTAGTCGCGGTGTGCCGCGGGTTCGACTCCCGGACCCGACACGGCCTTTACCGCATGTCATCCCCCCATCTCTCTCCCGTTTCCTGTCAGCCTACTTTCTATCCCTTAAAAAATCAATAAAGGCGTAAGCCGCAAAAAAATATCTTAAAAAAAAAAAAGGAATACTAATTATCTATAGGGACAAGAGGACCCCCATTCAACGAGAGTGACAATAGTAATGCCTATGTAATTACTATCTGGGTAAAGGCAAATAATAGAACAGCGCTAGAACAGTTGGTTAAGTCGATATAATTACTTTACTGTAATGCAGCATTTAAAACCACAAATATATCACAATGTTACGATATCCCAAATGCCAGAGGATATCTAGTCTCATATCACAATATATCCAAATACAAATAAGTATAAGTAAGTACCCATAGGAACCAATGGTCCCTGAGCCAGGTGGCCAAGCTAGTCTAGGAGCCTGTCTCGTGTTTCCATAGCATGAGCTTGATGTACCAGTCCAGTACACCCCCTGGACATGACGCGTCTCTAGTATTTATTTTTCTTTGGGTACAATTTTAGTCTTTGGTATGACTCGGCTGGGTATTTAAACCCTGACCTCTACCTACTCTCAGGGCGGACACTCTAACTACAATCACGATATCTATCTATAATATTGATATATATTGATATATTGCCCAGCCTTTTGAATTCAGTATATCACCAACACATGCTAAATTTGACTCTGTTGATGATACAGTTAGTCTTTTACCGTATTTACACTAATAAAGGACATTTTACCCATGTCCACCAGAACTTTGTTCAGCCAGGATGCTGAAACAGTTTGCCAAGATTTTATAAAGTTTTACTTTAACCATCCTAAGAAGCAATGAGCAGCCACTAGTGCTCGGGAACTAACTCTGGTTGTAATGGCAGTATAATTCCTGTATCACTGCTGGGAGCTGATAGGTGTGGCGCTCCACATCAGCAATCCATCTCCCAGGGGTCTAGCACATTGTAACAGGGATAGACTCCATGCAGCGTTCTGGCTGATACTGACAATAAGCCCACCCGACCTACATACGTACTTAGTACCAGTTGTAATTCCAGTACTAGTCAGCTGCACCACATTACTGACAGAGCGGTCGATAGGCTTTTCTAGTTAGTGTTATTTCCTATGAACTCCTGAAGGAAATTCACTGAAATGCTCTGCATTTCTATAAATGTTACATGGTCTTACTTTTGCAATGTTCACTTGTACAATGTGCATTACATTCACCTATTAACACTCACTGATCTGCTCACCATGAGCATGAGGTCAGTGTCTTGAGAGCCAGGAGGAGCCGGGGAACCGCAGACGGCTGCTCCACGTCCTGGGCCACTGCTTTCCTGCTTAGGAAAAGCAGCAAAAAGGCATGCATCCAACAGTGGACGAAATGTAACAGTGGACGAAATATAACAGTGGACAAAATATAACAGTGGACAAAATATAAGTCAGGAGTTGAAATACACAGGCAGTGATAGTTTAACAACCAGCCTGTTGTCTGCTGTTTTCATTGGGTCCTTTGCATGAAAGAATGAGACTTGCATGTTGTTTCAACGTTTCTCGGTAAAGGGTCACAATTCTTGTGTGATGTGCAAGACTGCAAGTTTAGGTTGCTAGAAAAAATATTTGTAACAAACGGCTCACTGAGGAGCAAAAGAAAAGGTCTCAAAATGGTGTTTGAGACCATGATGAGCATTTGGCTGACATAAAGACAACATTATTCCCTGACTGTTTAAAATGTGCATGACTCACATTGCAGAGAAGTCAAGCAGAGCAACACAGAGACCTCATCATACTCCCATAAGAGCTGCAGCCAAGAATCTTTGAATGGAGCAACTCATTGTTTGGACATTCAGAATTAGCATACTGCGCGCACACGTACGCACGTATTCACGCGCGCGCACACACACACACACACACACACACACACACACACGCGCGCGCAGAGGACTGCAAAATATCAGGATGGCTATTTGTTGTTATAAATGTAATTTTTTGCCTTTTTTGTGGGTGTACCATTTTTAACTCAAGACCTAACTCTTACCCTAACACAAACCTTATTAATAACCCCTAACCCTAAACCTAACTCCAACCCAAATCTCTAAATGCCTAATCCTAACCCTGACCTGATCCTACCTAAGGTAGCTTTTAAAATCTTGGATACAACATTTCTCTTGTGGGGTCCAGGAAATGATTCTCACAAGGTCTATTTCTCAAATTCTGTTATAATCTGTTAAATGTGGGGACATATGGCACTCATAAGTATAAGTATAGCAATAACTATACACACACACACACACACACACACACACATACACACACACACACACACACACACACACACACACACACACACACACACACACACACACACACACACACACAGTGTAAGTACACATACAATACAAACTTTCAAATTCAGACAGGCAATTGTGCAAATTCATATACACTGCATATGAATACACATGCATATATGCCTGGCACACACACCAAGTATTCCTCGTTTCCCTCAGATTCAGCATCTTGAGACAATAAGACTATGATGAGTGTCTGACTGTTTATGGATCACTTACAGCCACCAGTCAACGTGGCCTTTGTGCTCTCTCAATACACACCCTGTTCTGTTTTAGCAGTTGCTGTAATTTTGAGATGTATTCTGCCGTAAAAGACATGAGTAGTCTTTTATTCAGTGTGGCCTCTTTGAGTTGGTTCATGGAAGAGAATGAAATGACCTCTGTTGTTGTTGTTTCAAAGGACGCTAACAGTCCTGGCCAAATATGAAAATTCATTAGCTCACTGGAACAAAAAGGCTGCATAACTCGAGGGCCAACAATAGAAGGCGATGCAATGCAAACGTTTGTTCTTTGCATTCAAAAGCTGCTTTCTTTGGGGAACGGGTTTCTTGAGGATTTTGTAAGGTTTGTGAATGAATTATTGTTATTAACACACAAACCGTGTATAACATAAAAAAATAATGATAATATGCATGCAGGTTTGCTGTTTCTTGGGAGTCCTCTTTGGTTCATGAATGAATGGGTCTTAATGTACACGCACAGATATATGCTTGTCATGCAAAATCATAGTTTTGCGTCATATTCCTATAATTCCTTACAGTTATGTACATATTCATGACAAAGTCATATAATAAGTATTATTATTACTAGTATAGTATTATAATATATTAAGCTAGTGTACAATATGTTTTCATGCTGCAGGAGGAGAGTTTGAAGACAACATTTTTTGTTAATGCAAGTCATTCTTAAAAATAAAACCTTTTCCTTGGTAGATTAAATTAAATCTGAACAAATTGTTTTAAACTGCTTTACAAAGACAGGGTTCCAATTGGACACTTACAGGCCTGTAACTCATTATGGGGGTCCTTGAAAGTAAAACGCTTAAGAACCAGTGACTTTTGAAGAAGAAGGCCCACAAAAGGACTATATGGCGTCAAGCAAGACACAAAATGATGTGAATGCTCTATGAGCAATTGTGGGACGTGGCCTGCTGTAGTATTTCCTGCAGGCAATAAATGGTGCTTTTATTTGGCTCTTTTCCTTTCACCTTTGACACCAGAACTGTAAGTCTTCAGTTCTGTCATTGTCAGAGGTTCCGAGGCCAAGGTTGCTGATGTTTAAGGCAGAAGCTTTTGAAATATTACACAACTCTGGGGTGTCTCACAGAAGACTGCAGTACATGTGGTGCTGTATTTTCTATTTTCTTCGCAGTTTTACATCAGTAGCAAGACGAGTCGGTCCCTATGGATTTGATATGATTGTGCCAGAACCACTTTGACTGAACGCTTCTCCCATAGCTTCTCGTATAGTAGCATTGCTTGAGGCAACTCCAGCTTTGTGTTTGTTAAAAGCTCAAAAGCAACATGATTTAAATTTCTTTCTTTATTCAGAAGTATTTTTTATATTTGTCTGCCAACAACCAAACACTTCATTAGTGTGTATGCCTTTAGTATCAGCATATGGAGCTAAAGGTTCTTTGACATTAAATCATCAGTGCATTTCATCTCATATAACATGAGCATGACCACCATACCGGAGGCCATATGTTTAGGCCATTCACCATGACTCACATTATACTTGCTACTGCTGACAATTTTCCAAAGCATAATGTATTTCATTTTTCTTTGAGGAAGCCATTAGATTTTATTAATCTCAGAACGTATGAAAATCAACTTGCAGAAAGTTGGGACTCAAGGGACTAGCCAAATAGACCCTGGAGAAATTATTTGATTTCCGAATCACATTCAGACGTATTAACCGTGCAATGATGTTCAGCTAACATTTAATCAATTATTCAGTTTTTAGAAAATATAAGTATATATTGATTGATTGAAAAATGTAAACAGCATGGAAGTACAGTAAAACACTTAAAGGATAACACAAAAACATTTTGGGGACTTGTTTCCATTGTGGTCCTATGTATTTAATTCATGGAATTATTAACACAATAATACGTGTCATCTGTGCTATGCGGATTTTAAAGGTATATTCAGTGATTTCACTTAATTCAAATATCACTTATTTTTTTGTTTTGTTGTGATAATCCTCCCTACTAGAGTGTGCTGACCATATAAGGAGTTCCTCCCTGTCCCCAGTTAACCCCTGGGGGTCAAAAAACCTTAGGTTTCGTTTTTGACTCTCTATCCTGTTTGGATGAAAGGCTGGGTCCCACAGCCAAAAACGAAACCTAAGGTTTTTTGAGTGAAATCACTGAATATACCTTTAAATGATCACAACTGCACTTTCTGCATGTACATTCTTTCATATGGTGTGGGAGTGTCCGAGTGTCCTCACATTTTGGAATTTGGTTGCTACTAACCTTTCGACTATTCTACAAGTTAACATCACACCCTCCCCATCTCTATTCTTATTAAATGATGTATCCCAGTTGCCATTAAATAACACCCGTATTCGTGTCTTCTTTGCTGGCGTAACGGCCGCAAAGAAGATGGTTGCTTCGCACTGGAAACCGCCTCATACATTGTCATTTCGCCAATGGGCTTTGACCTTTCTAGACATCATTTATCTAGAAATGTCTACAGCAAGATTGCATGGTGCAAAAGAGGAAAACATTGAGATTTGGTCTGGTATTGCAGATTTGGTTAAGGGCATGGTTTAATCATTATTATTATTATTATTATCATTATTTATTTATTTTTTGTCTCCATTGCACAGTAGTAGGAGTGATGACATTTTGTGGCATCTTTGGTCTCGGGGGGGGGGGGGGGGGGGGAGGGGTGGGTGGGATTGTTTGTTTTTGTGTTCCTTGCTTTTGCTGTTATGTGTTGTTTTATATGTGTTTTGTTTTCTTTAAGTCATTCATGTTGTTAACGTGTATTATTGGGATTTTTGTCTTAAAATAAAAAACATTTGATAACAAAAAAATAATAATACGTGTCATCAGCAAATATAAATAGCTATAACACAAAACAGGAGAAAAATAAAATAAAAAGGTTGTAGTTTTGTGACAGTGATTCACATTGTTTAATGATGTTAGGACATGCCACATTATGGTGTCAGAGTATTAAAATTATGTTTTGCCGATGTTTGTGCTAAATTTAGGGGGTACCAGATGGGTGTCACTCAGTCTGGAGAAAAAAAGCCTGCGCTATTCTGTTAATTGAATATGTATCAATAGTATTGAAGTGAAGATAATCGATAGTTGGAGGCCTAGGTGTAAGTTTGAAAGCAACCACTATACAGCAAGAAGTTCCAATCATTTCATGTTGACATTAGATGTATTAGATCATGGATTCCCAAAGTGGGGTCCGGGGACCCCCAGTTGTCCTTGAGGGAGTTCCAGGGGGTCTCCAACTAAATGATAGTTAGGAACCAAATGGACCCTTATGGGTCTGTAACTCTGAGAGTGTACAAATGGAACCATTTGTACACTCTCAGAGTTAAATTAACATTGATTTTACAATATACATTGTTTAAAATGCCATTAAACATAGGGATAGCCTAATGCATGTCCAACTGCTGGTGCTTGAAATTAAAATGTTTGAGAATCACTGCTAGAACAGTAAAAATCTTCTCTTATGGTGGTCCCTGGCATATATTTTCAAATGGGGGTCCGCAGGCTAATTATAGTGTCAATTTGGGGGTCCTTGACATGAAAAAGTTTGGGAACCACTGTATTAGATTGATCTAGGTGTAGTTTTGAAGGGCCATTCAGAAAAATGGATGCTCCGTATCTCGAGTGTAAATTGGTCTCATCATGTCTGGGTGAAGTTATCCAGCCAAACGGTGTGTTTTCACTGCAACAGGTTGACAAGACTTATAATGTCTCATCCATCACAACAAATGACATACACACACAGCAAACACTTTCTATTGTGCACCGTGCGTCATTCATGCTTGGGCTGCAGACCCTGAACGACCGGTTGAGATCTCTGGATTAAGAATGATGATGGACAAAACTACACACACACACACACTCACACACGCAGTCACGCACACACATTATTAGCATGTGCATGCACACACACATGGACACGAACAAGCATGGGTGACGCTAGTGGATAAAACTGTAATTTTAGCAATTCTCTTTGTTTTTTCAAGATGATGTGTGGGAACGAGAGTGATAGAGGTGGTGTCTTTTGGCTGGCTGGATGGATGAGGCCAATTCATTGTGAGAATAAACCCAGGGGATCTTGTTTATGGAACCGGATTCGGACCGAAGCAGATTTTAGAGGTTACATTGGGCAGAAATTCATTATATCATCATACGTTCCCTAAGACCATCAGTTTAATAAAATGAATAGAGGGTATGCACATGCATAAAGTGAGTGACAAATCATGTGGTAAAGTGAGTTTAACATTGATTAACATTGTTTAATGCTAGGACTTTTCTTTTTGGATGTACAGTAGGGCTGTCAAGACCAGAAAGTCGTTTTTTGCCACTCAGTAGGCGCCCCGCATAACTTTTTGATTGATCATGTCACGTGCATAGCCTCTATATGTACTAATGTACTTTATGTGTGGTGTGGTGAAATTGCCTAAACCCCTGCCTTTTGAAAGGTGACATGTTACTTGAATCCCAGCATCCATATTCCGGGGGGACATTAGCCAAAAATGGCAAATCTACAAGCCCACAACACGTCAACATGTTGTGAGCTTGTAGATGGGCTACTTTTGGCAAAGAGATTTGGTGTAGATTTTTTTTTTAAGCGGTACAAGAAACATACAGTCTGTACTAGGCCAGTTTTACTTTATTTAAGAATTAAGAATAGAGGGTTTAAGAGGTTATTAATACATCATCAAACCAGTTTGAACTCTTGAACCATAATAACTGGGGAAGTAGAAGAGCAAAGGGGAAAGTGCATGAAAAACACCCAGAGAATAGTTTTACTTTCACACAGCTTTAATATCATTTCAGTGTTTCAGTTTCTACTCCAGTTCTCTTTTCCTTCCAAGAAAATATTAATGGAGGAAAAGCCCATTTGAGTAAATAAGTATAGGATCAACTTTCCAGATGAAATCCTGGTAGTGTTTTTCCCTTCTTCTGTATGACACCTCAGAGGAGTGTAGTTAATTGGAAAACAATGGAGTGGAACTAGTCCATATATCACTGCAGTTGATGTTTCAACAGAAAATCACCCCTTTGGTCAAATCCCTGGGTGTCTTTAGTGGTTCTATGACCTGACGCTATATCCTTGTGATGAAGTGTACTTTCAGAATTTAACCACTTTCAATCTGGCTGGCTCCTTGTGATGAAGTGTTCTTTAAGATCTCAGGATGGTTTCATCACTATTTTGGGCATGTAAAAATGTTAGCACTAAATGTAAGAACATCTGCATCTGCATGTTATTCAGGAAAGAACCCTCATTCCTGAATTCTATTTCTTTAAAAATAAGTTTACTTTTGTCCACTTCTTAGTAAACTTTCCTGATTAGTGGCTACATGAATGGAACAAGCACATAATTGGTGATGAGCTGTGAGCATGCTTAAAAGTGAGTTACAAAGTATTGTGCAATGGCCTACACTGTAGTATGTTCAATACCATCCAACACATAAACTATTCATGTTAAATAAAATGATAACAGTTACAATGTCTGTCAAGTATTTTTAATGCATTCATATCTCTATTAAAACATTACATGTTGCCTCTCAGCCAATGAAGACACAGGGATATTCATCGATGGTTTGGTTTTGTGGCAGTGCATTAAATCTGCGAACCAATAGACAGACAGACAGGCCGACTGACAGAGCGCTTTATACAAGCTGCATGGTCACAACCGAAAAACTGGTCCATATATTTCAGATTTGAATGGCGTGTTTGGGCACAAGGAAAACAGTGAAACATGTCCACATGAAGAATCAGTATTGTATGGGGCTTGCATAAACCTTTTATGGCCCCAGTGATGTAACTGAAACCCTTAGCATAGACTGATTCATAGCCACTTCTCAGCATCTTTCATAACATTGACACACGTGACACGTAGGATGTGTGTGTCCTTTACCAGTGGTTCTCAACCTGTGTGTCCGGACCCCCATGTGGGTCCTCACATGATTTAGGGGTGGGAGGTCCCCAGATGACAGTAATGATGCCCAGTAAGGAAGACCATTACTAACGAACTATACTACCAGTAAGACGCCCTGAAGCTGCATGCAGACCTGAATATATATATTCGGATTATTCCAGAAACTTCTCGTCTTTGCATTGACTTTGTATATAATCGCGCCGCTCTAACCATCCAAGTCTGAACACACCTTTAGGGTGAGAAGCCTTCCTCGACCTTCCGCGACCTTCCGCGACCTGGTCACACATCCGCCTGGGTGACGGCAGACTGCTGGGCGAGTGCTGGCACTTTGGCATGGGGGGGTCAGATCAACATATGGAATAAATTCTGTAGAGGCATGACCATATATGGAGGCGTGGGATGACGGATGGACTGATTGACGGGAAATGCACGTTTTCATAGTAAATGCGACCCACGGTCGCAATAAAAAATAGTCAAACATTGGCCCAAATTGTCAAATAATATATGATAGTTGCAATGCAAGGCATTGTGGACTTGTACATCGTCTATTTTAAGTTTAAATGTGATTATGTTGAGAGGTCCCCAGTTCAAATATGATTATGTTTGGGGGTCGGTCACGGTCTGAAAAGTTTTAGAACCACTGTCCTATACGACAGAAACATAGGGTCCTGTTTTTGCAGAAAATGTTCCTTGGCTATAAAAGTTCCATGTACTGAATGTATGATGTTTTATAACATGTACAGAAATTTGTGCATTTTAATTCCCGTACACAGCCTTTGGTTAAAGGTCATGCCCATTATCTCAGTGTAAAGACTACAGGTCAGGTTAAAGGTCATGTCCATTATCTCAGTGTAAAGACTACAGACTCGTTCCATGGCTAGTTGGCTACGCAACCCTTTCCGCTCTTGCGTTTATTTCGGAGGGACAAAATATCCTTGACTTTCTGCTGTAGCCGGCCTGATGCTTAATGTTTCACATGAGCAGCCGTGTGTTCGTAAGTGCAGTTATTAACAATGCAAGAGAAATGACAACATTCACCCACTCATCTGATAAGGGAAGGTGTTGTGGTCATCTCACACCAAGCCATGCCATTATGTACCCAACATAAGGCATACGTGGAGATTTACATGCATCGTTCCCATAGCGATTGCTTTTAAACTTCATCAAAGCCAAGGAATGCATGTACTGTAAAAGCGTTAAAGAGAAGAAGTTTAACCTGCATTCTAGCATTCAAAAACATTTCAGGTGTATCATCGGATTTAGTGTTTGGATGAGCGTGAGTGAGCCACATCATGTTGTTTTGTTTTGGAACTTGTATAATGAAAAAGAAGTATGCGTAACAAGTCAGTGATTTATTTGGTTACTTCATGCACAGTATACATTGAATTACTGTGCGTTCTGCAAATTAATCCAGGATTGATGCTTCAACGTTGATGCTTTTAACGTAAGCATGAGAGCCGTGTAATGTCTATATCCTTCCTCTGTGACTCACCTCCTGCCTGCTTACAATGGGCCTGTCCATACATGCATTCGCAAACCCACATACTCACATACTGTACATTCAGATGGATAGATGTGTATAACACACACACACACACACACACACACACACACACACACACACACACACACACACACACACACACACACACGTGCACGCACCTAGCAAAATGCATAACTTTCAAACACACTCACGCACATGACTGTTTTCATGGGCCCTGGTGGCAGGGTTGACTGTAGAAGATCTAAGGTTAAAACCAAAAAACTCGCAAGCACAACCTTAGTCACAACTCTTTGTTTAAGTAGATAATGCTTTATTGAGGAGCGTCCCTAACTAGTTGACATGCAGAACATCAGCATAGCAATGGGAAGATCACCTCCCCCACCATCTGCAACCCTCAAACCAATATCTCCCATGAAGATGGGCCTTTTACCTTTTTGAATCAGATACACTGTAGGCTTTTTACATTTCTGGCAGAATACATGAAATGAAAAGACATAATTTTTACAGTAATCAGTTTCCAAATATTACTTCAAATGTCGTGAGCCGCGTCTTCCAAATGGTGTAAAACCTACGGTTGGAACAAAACTGCTTACAGTAAGTGCACCCCAAGTTGAGATCAACTTTAACTGTGGTCTTTGCCAAGGTGGGCTTGAGGCTTGGGAGGGGGGGTTGGGAACAGGGGAAGACAGTGTCGGGGGGCAGGAAGGATCCACCTCCTCCCACCTCCCCCCACCGGGCCCTTTGTTCCCCGATGATGTATGAGACAGCGTCTCCCTTGGAGTACCAGGAACACGACAGCCAAGCCACAACGCTGTCCCCATAATGGAGACTGATGAGCCTGCTCCTGTCCCCTCCGCTTTGTCCGCTACCAAGATTGAGTCGGCGGCGCTCTCCAGGCTCCGACGGGGCCCTTGGACGGCCACGAGAGGGGCCCTCGTACGGGAGAACTCAAACCGCTGGCGGCTCGCGTCTGCAGGGCCACAGCGCTGACGGACGGGTTGTGGACGGATGGATGATGGATGACCGGATGCAGGGGTGGACGGGTGGACGGGTGACAGTGGTTCTGGGGTTCCTGTCAGCAGAGAGGGACATTCCTGAGATGACTTGGTATTAAACACAGGTGCTGGTGGACGTAAGGAGAGAGACAGACAGACAGCGAGAGAGGAAATGTAGAAATTGTAGAAGATGCAAAGAAGGACATTCCTGAGTTTAGGATGAGAGCGGGATGGTCGGAGGAGTGCAGTAAAAGAGTGAGTGGGATGGTATGCTGCAACAGTGATTCTCTTTAATTTTATGGACCCCAACTTTGATTAGTCGACAGACCCCCCCCCCCCATTCCATGGGATTTGCTATCTCTGGAACCTCAGTCTACACTGTAAACCCCTGTTTTATGGACCCAAATTGACCGTATGGGTCCATTTATTCACTCAGACCCCGTTAGGGGTTCCATTTGGTTCTTAACTATCAGTCCCCTTAAGGAGCCCTGGGGGTCCATAGACCCCACGTTGAGAACCAGTGTGCTAGTAGTGTGTGTGTATCACCCTAATGGCAGGGCAGGTGTGAAGAGACCTGGCGAGGAAGGGGAGCAGCATGCTGGGAAGAGAGTGAGAGTGAGTGAGGTTTGTGGGTGTAATATCTGTGTGTACACGTGCGTGTGGAATGTGCATTTAATAGGAGCTGTGTGTGGGTGTATTTCCGAGCTTCCCGTGTGTGTGAGTGCATTCACGTGTATTATGTGCATACAGTATACTCTCTGTGTGTGTGTGTGTGTGTGTGTGTGTGTGTGTGTGTGTGTGTGTGTGTGTGTGTGTGTGTGTGTGTGTGTGTGTGTGTGTGTGTGTGTGTGTGTGTGTGTGTGTGTGTGTGTGTGTGTGCAAATTGTGACTATATATGGTCTGTCAGATCCGGAAGCTCATTAAATTATCAAAATACGGTACTACCTGAACCAGGGTTAACTGACGCACACACGCACGCACTGAAGTGGTCAATATTTTGATGTAATCAATCTTTTGAACTCTCTTCTCAATAACTTGATTAATCCGCAAAGTTATTGATAGAATAATGACTAAGAAAATAGACAGTTATAGCCCTATATAGCACAGATGAAATTGACAGACACTACCAGAGCTTTTGCTCCAGCATTGCTTTAATCAAGCCACCCCTCAATATCACATTTCCTGCATGCATGACTTCCATATCATATGAGTACTTGATCTGATTTTGAGTCATGTGGCCTAGAATAACACAGATACCTCGAGGATGTCACGTCATCAGAGTCTTGAAAGGTGGTGTACTGCTGGTTATCACTGATGTTGTGTTTGGCCAATTATTTATTTAGATTTTGTACGCATGCACACACACACACACACACACACACACACACACACACACACACACACACACACACACACACACACACACACACACACACACAGACAAACCCAGACAGACAGACACACACACACTATCTGATGTAAAATACATGCAATAATAACAGTGTGGACTACTGTATTTTTATTTTTTTAATATATGTTTATTGGTAATAGGTTTCAACAGTTTAGTACAGTTTGAACATACCATTTTATTTTCTCCCTCACCCCATCCCTCCCCCCAGTTATCGTCATCATCAAAACAATATAAAAAATAACATTAATAATTTAGTACAGACATACAAAAACAAACATACATACAGCCATATGATATAAACAGTAGGATACAAAAATAATAATTTAAGCACAGATAACAAAAACAATATAAAAAACAAAAAATAAAATAAAATAAAACTAAATAAATACAATTATGAGTTGGGTTATTCGAGTTCAAGAGATAGTCAGTCACAAGTTATGTTGGAAAAGATTGTGTTCGGAACGTTGTCATATATCACCCTCTATACACAGTTCTATCATTATGAGAATGCAAAAAACACACATAGTATTGATTCAATTAGTCTGTCGGAAGTACTCTCAGATTCTCAAAGTAGGTAATAAATGGTTGCCAGCTAGAAAAGAACCTTTCTGTTGAACCTCTAATTGTAAACTTTATTTTTTCCAATTTTAAAAATCCCATAATATCCTTAAGCCACATAGCTATAGAAGGGGAAGTTGGGGATTTCCATCCCAACAATATTCTACGTCTTGCTATCAGTGTGGCAAATGCTACCATATTAGACTGTTTCTGGGTTAGAAGTTCAAAATCTGATGGCACTCCAAAAATAGCGATATGGGGTGACGGCTCCAAACGAGCCTCAAATATATCAGACAAAATCTCAAATATTTTAGTCCAATAATGTACCAGCTTCGGGCAAGACCAAAACATGTGTGTGTGATTAGCTGGTGAGAGAGCACATCTATCACATTTATCATCAATTCCAGGATATATTGCAGCAAGTTTAGATTTGCAGTAATGAAGTCTATGAAAGACTTTGAATTGAATGAGGCCTAGTCTAGCACATGATGTTGATTTGTTGACTCGATCAATAGCCACATCCCACCATTCATCAAGAAATGTTTCACCCAGCTCGGTCTCCCACCTATTCCTATTTTTGTCCATAGGGAGGATGTTTAATTGGACTACTGTATTTTGATGAGTGTCTAAAGGTTTCCTTGAAACAGAGAAGCTGCTATGTGTCTTGACATGAAGCGAATGTCAACTGAATACCAGAGCAATCATTTAGTTTGCTAAATCATCAGGGAAACTAACATGATTCACTTGCATAAATCATGCAGTTCATGATTCATTCAATACTAATTTCTGTGGCAACAGCACTGACCACAATATCCTGAGTCTCATACAAAGTACAACAGCACCCCTTCCCTACATGACAATATTATCCTAATTAGCTCCTGTCACACAGGAGAGTAGATTATAATTCTAATAATTAATCATTTCAATTACTTTTGTTATTATTTTAATAATTCAGAATAGCCAATCATTATTACCCAATTTAGTCATTATACCAATTAGTCATCCACACACATTTCTGTGTTGCCACTGCTGTTCTGCCACCTGTCAGTGAGGAGCCTCCACTGTGAGCTACTGTACCGCCTGGCTGTTGGGGTCCGCTCGTAATTCCGAGTCTGACCTCCCATTATTCCAATGTCCCAATAGTCCGACAAACGTTAAGTTATTGTGACGTTAGGGTTAAACCTTAGTGTTAGTTATAATGGGGCCAAGTTGGACCAACGCCGAATATGAGCCAAATGCTCGTATAGAATATAGACAGTTAGACACTAACACCGCAGTGGATTAAAACCCTCGAGCACCTAAATTATTTAAAACCCAACCTCAATTACATAGTTGAAATGATTTAGGCTAAATCATTTCAACTATGTGTTGAGGTTGAGTTTTAACAGTGGAGCACGGACGTTTTCAATACAGAACAGTTGTCCCCCGACAACATTTATAGACAATAGCCTAGGGTTGAGTTGATTAATGCTCTGCTGGAAGTTGGACTTTAACAAAAAAGGTACAAGTATTCACTTCCTTCCTATAAGAAATATACACAATGAGCTATAGCCTATAAGCATTGATGAAATTCACTGCTGGACCTTATGGCGTTGACCTCAGCTTTATTAGAGAGCCCCAGGTTGAAGGTGATTAATGTCATAACCCCCACTACAGTATAACTATTTGCTAGCATAGATTCTACATAGAAATCTACATTTTAGTGAGGGGGAATCCTGATGTCTCGGAATAAGGAAGTGAAAATGATCATGAAGCCAAATCACTGCAGTACAGAAGGTCATAGGTCAGTGTGTGTGTGTGTGTGTGTGTGTGTGTGTGTGTGTGTGTGTGCGTGTACGTGTACGTGTGTGAGTCCGATGACTTCATCAAAATGACTTCACGATGCTAAATATAGCCTATATGCTCTGTGAATCCAGCATGAAAAGACAAATAAAAAGGGGATGGTGCCATTTGATATTGGGACAGACTGAACTTAGTTTGTAGTTTTGCAATACATATAAAGTGTTTGGTTTCCCCAGTTACTGTATATTATAGAATGTATTAATCCGATAACAAGACTTCGAAAGCCCTGCTTTCAGTCCCTAGAGGCCTGGCTGTTTACACAAATACATTTATTATTATTACACCCAGCGGATTTGAACCGACCGGCGACCAACAGCAAAAACATTCAAATGAAATAAACTAAAGAACTGTAGCCTAATTAAAAACCTACAAAGTGCCTCTAAATAGAAAAATCTTTGAAATCATGGGGTCACCAAAATCAGTAGTAGCCTACTTTTTGTTTAGTTTTTTAGATACATTTTGTTTTTGTTGGCATTTACTACAGTTTAGATTGGAAAACCAAAGATGGAGAACCAAAGATAAATGTTTGTATGAAATGGGGGTCTGTCGTGGCCTAATGCATAATATGTAACTGGGGACTGAAACTAAAAGGTTTGGCAATCACGGAAATTAGGAGATATCTTGTGTTCAAGGTTGACATTTTGGCCTGAGTGTGGTGCTAACAGTAAAGGTCATGGGTTCACTCAAATATTTACCGTTCATCCTGTGCTCAGCATGCTTCATGGCAATCTGCCCATTCCATTTTTGGCCTAATGGTGGTGCTAGAGGGAAGGAAGTCCATGGCATCATGGCAAATCAGTAGGGTTAATGAATGTGCTGAGCAAGTTGGCATGGCAATATGTTTTGGACCACAGTACTGGTATCGTGCACAGGGCCAACTACAGTACTTGTATCGTGTACAGGGCCAACTACAGTACTGGTATCGTGTACAGGGCCAACTGACTGGAACACAGTACTGGTATCGTGTACAGGGCCAACTACAGTACTGGTATTGTGTACAGGGCAAACTGACTGGAACACAGTACTGGTATCGTGTACAGGGCCAACTACAGTACTGGTATCGTGCACAGGGCCAACTACAGTACTGGTATCGTGTACAGGGCCAACTACAGTACTGGTATCGTGTACAGGGCCAACTGACTGGAACACAGTACTGGTATCGTGTACAGGGCCAACTACAGTACTGGTATCGTGCACAGGGCCAACTACAGTACTGGTATCGTGTACAGGGCCAACTGACTGGAACACAGTACTGGTATCGTGCACAGGGCCAACTACAGTACTGGTATCGTGTACAGGGCCAACTGACTGGAACACAGTACTGGTATCGTGCACAGGGCCAACTACAGTACTGGTATCGTGTACAGGGCAAACTGACTGGAACACAGTACTGGTATCGTGTACAGGGCCAACTACAGTACTGGTATTGTGTACAGGGCCAACTGACTGGAACACAGTACTGGTATCGTGTACAGGGCCAACTACAGTACTGGTATCGTGCACAGGGCCAACTACAGTACTGGTATCGTGTACAGGGCCAACTGAAGTGGCTAACATTTCCATCATAGCCACTTCATTGTTAGCAGGGGTAGCAATGAATGGTTTCATAAATTATAAAGATTAAGTTAACCAACATGTATACTTCACTGATTGGAGTCCCCTCAAGGTTCTAAACTAGGTCCACTACTTTATTTTCCCATTATTACACACAATTTAACCGAAAATCAAAATATCCAAGCTAAAGAGCTGCGATCTCTGCAGAATAGGGATGCTAGGGTTCAAGTGGTTAATATGCAAACTGAGGGGAACACAACACACATGCTAGCATTATAATCCAACAGAATTAGGTGTAAGATGCAATGCCTTCACAATGATGTTCAATGGATTCTCCCACATAACAAGTTCAAATGATATAGTGTGTACTGTATACTACCCTGGCTATGATCAACACAACTATTAACTACAGGTTTCGAAAGTGTTTGGGTTTCCCCTGTTATCGTAGAATGTATTAATCCGATAACAAGACTTCAGTCTGAAAGCCCTGCTATCGGGCCCTAGGGCCCTAGAGGCCTGGCTGATTACACAAATTAAGTGTATTATTATTATCACCAGTAAGACGCCCTGAGGGCGAGAGGCCGGGTAGGGTGTAAAATGTGTGCTGATTAGGAAGGCCAGGCGGGGCCTCGAGGAAGCCCAGGTTGGGCCGGGCCTTAATTGTGTGGCCTGTCTAGAGTTTGAATGGACAGGTGTCAGTCATAAGGGAGATATCGAAGAGGTAGGACGGGTGGGGTATGATCAACATATGCAATGTCAGAACAGGTCTGCTCCATATTTGGAGATCTAAGGGTTTGAAGTTTGAGGTCAGATGTGGAGTTGCTTATATGCAGATCTTGATCCAGTCTTCTCCATGTATGGCTATCCAAGGTTGGATGAGGTCAGTGTCGTGATCTTCATCATGACATGGTGTGTGTCACAGGCGTGATGGACGGACTGATGGACTGACAGGTTTTGCAGGTTTTCATAGTAATCTGCAATCTACGGTCGCAATTATTACACCCAGTGGACCAACATGGTTTCAACGAACCAACAGCAACAGCTTTAAAATTAAATAAACTAAAATAACCATAATTAAGTTACTAATGTTGCTCTGGAGAGGGAAGTCTGGAGCTCTCTGGTGGAGCTGTTGCCGACCCGACTACGGATAAGCGGTTGAAGATGGATGGATGGATGGTGGCTACGTTGTATTTCTGGTCCAGTAGCCGATACAATTATTAAACCCTGCAGACCTCAATGGCCTTGAGGGAGTATAAACCTTTGAGACCGTTCAGTGATATAAAGACAAACAATAACATCTTAAAATCAACTCTGAATGTCAGCTATTTCATGTAGAACATAATGACATTAGTCTAGAGAAGTGGGCCCCAGGAGACTCTGTGCAACAACGTATGGGGTGGCAAATTCCTTTAGATGTAGTCTATTCTCTGGATAAGATGATCACAATGGCTGCATAAAAGTGTTTGTACTACACTGTCTATATGCAATAGCATGGGCTTTTTCATGTAACTATGTAAATGGATGTGTTAGGTACAAAGTATGATGTATGTTTATTCTTTGGGCCCTCTATTACATTCCAATGTTCCGTGTTATTGTGTACAACAAAAGCGTGTACTCATACTGTATTGTATCATCACGCTTATCGATCGGACGACACTTGGACCCAGATTCAATGATGTGGAAATATTGGACCTGTGTTATTAGAGGTCTCATTCATCTCTCTTTCTCTTCCACTCCCAGTCTCTCTCTCTCTCTCTCTCTCTCTCTCTCTCTCTCTCTCTCTCTCTCTTTCTGATAGTATCAGTCCATCTCCACTAAATGACGGATCATCCCTCCATAACAGTGAAACAGTGAAAGTGGTCCAATTCATCAGCCCTGATCCCCTCGTTGCTTTATTTGTGTGTGTGTGTGTGTGTGTGTGTGTGTGTGTGTGTGTGTGTGTGTGTGTGTGTGTGTGTGTGTGTGTGTGTGTGTGTGTGTGTGTGTGTGTGTGTGTGTGTGTGTGTGTGTGTGTGTGTGTGTGTGTGTGTGTGTGTGTGTGTGTGTGTGTGTGTGTGTGTGTGTGAGTGTGTGTGTGTGTGTGTGTGTGTGTGTCCTACTCTGTGGGTGGGGGTGAGGGCAGAACCCTTCTGTTTGATCTTTTTCTCCCAGAGGACTTTCTCTCTGATGTGGAGTCTCTCTCTCTCTGTCTCTGTGTGTGTCTCTCTCTCTCTCTCTCTCTCTCTCTCTCTCTCCAGCATAAGACTCAATGGGAGTCGTAGTGGTTTCCTCTTACAGGATGTTGCGTCCTCATCACAGCCGTGTCAACTTGGTGGGAAACATACATATTCCTGCTGAACAGAAACAAATGTTCATTTTTCTTCTTCTCCTGTTCACGGCCAATGCAGAATAATAATAATGTAACATGATCTGCGTGCAGGGCAGTGCAATTTGGATTTGTGTGTATTCTTGGAAGGTTTCCTTCTGTAACAGCTGGCAACCTAGGTAAATGAGTCATTTTATCTGATTGGTCCAGCCCCGGTTCCAGCGAAAGAGTTTGGTTCCCAGGCTGTATTATGAGTGAGTCTCCCTCTTAAAAAACTGTTACTCAACAAAAAGATCAGTCAACAGATTAGTTCCAAAATGATCCATGCAGTCTCAGAACCGAAATAATACATAATTATGAAAGTTCATAATTATTTAATAATTTAATAAATATATATTCATTAATATCTCTACTTTAACACAAACAGTTCCAAATTCGCAAATAGCCGATCCACAAGCTAACAACGCGTCACATCGAGACGTGTTGAGAGCTTGTAGATCGGCTATTTTCTACACATTTTCTAATGTTATTTATTTATTTGCCTATAATGACATGCCCAAAATGGAGATGCCAGGGTTAAAGTCTTAAACGTTTCATGACATACATTTTTATTTAACTTTTTTTTATAACTTAAATTACACCCACACAACCTGAACTTGAACATTCAGTGGATTTTCTGTGGTCTGGGGTTTTCTCTGTGTGTTCTGAAGCCTTTTGAGCTGCAATGAAAACAGTGACATCTGCTGGCAAATTATTTTATATGGGACTTGCGGACTCTTACCTCACAGTCCACAGGCAAATCAGAGCACTTGTTTCAGCCAGAAATCCTAAGACCACAGAAACAGACCACAGACTACTGAATGTTAAAAGTTCAGGTTCTTGGGTGCAGTAGTACTACGGAGCTCAGAAAACAAAACAAAAATAAGAACAATTACCAAAAACATTTTTTTAATCTTACGATCTCTTTAAAAACAGATGATCCAGTCCTTTAAAAGTGCTTTCCCTAGGCCAAAAGACATACAATCGCTTTCTTTCCAACAGCTGAAAATGCCATCACAGTTGTTTATTTCTTTGTTTGTGACAAATCTTTCATTCTTTTGTCCATTCCTCCTTTTCCTGTGGTGAGTTGTGGACCATCTCTCTGTATTCTCTGTATAGTCCATTCAGCCAGCCATCAGTCCACTGGGTATATGCAGGAAGAGCTACAGCTGTTTTCTAGACTAGACACGCACTCATGCATGTACGTGTGACTGTGTACACCCCAAGTGCGTACACACACACACACATACACACGCACGCACATATGCGCACGCACGTATGCACACGCACGTATGCACACGTACATATGCACACGCACATATGCGCACGCACATATGCGCACGCACATATGCGCGCGCACACACACACACACACACACACACACAGTCACACACACACACACACACACACACACACACACACACACACACACACACACACACACACACATACACACTCTTATGCACACAAACACATCCTTAAGGACTAGCAGGGTCTCACCATTATTGCTTTAGGAAACCCCTATGTGGCCTATATGAAACCCACAAATGCTGTTTTCTATTAACCACATGAACCCTTGCGTGACTTGTGTCCCATGTTGGGACGAACATTTGGCATAAGTAGCCAAACTAGCCGATCATGTATGTACAGTAGATCGTACAGTTCTAGTCCATGTTTGTGATGTCCATAAGTTCATCTCTTATCTGTCGCATACAAATTTGGTCAAATCCAAGAAATTGCTATATTTTCATTTCGTTTTGAAAGGATGATCAGAGTCCTTTAGAGGACTAATTAATTTGTGAGTCCTTCACTTGAAAAGGTTTGAGAACCACTGATACTGTAGGCCCTCTTCTCTCTTAGAATTGAAAGATGTCTTTCTTTGATCATGAACTGTGGCCTGTTCCACCAATACAATGAATGAGTCAAGAAATGCTCCACTTCCCTGATAATGACATGCAACTCTTATAAAGAAAATGTCATCCCCACTATAGGCATAATAGATGTAATTTAATAAAAGTTCATAGGAAAAAAATATTTCTTGCACTGTATAATGAACAATTATAGAATGTATAGTTCATAATGATAACCGGTGTGATTAAAAGTGGTTATGAAGTTATTATACATTTTTTGTGTATTTGATAATTCTTTACCAGCTAATAATCCAAATTATAGACTGTCCATGTTTGTCTTCATCTTGTGCAATTCATTCAGTCAGCCATAACATTTTACAATCATTATGTCCTGCAATTTTGCAGCTATTTTTGGGGGAAAGAATGTGTTGCCATTTCCCCTCTGCAATTTGCATCACATAAGAGTAATGTTGGATTATTGTCAAATATGGTGGTAACACTTGGCATGCTTGAAGATACATTACATGAGTAATAACCAGTTGTTGAAAGTAAGTACATTTTTTTTTAAACATATGTTTATTGATTTACACAAAAGTATTTTCAAAAAAACAATTTACATATATTCCCCCCCCCCCCACATCCCCATGGCAGCACAAATACAAACAAAATCTTATCACAAAATGATTTGACAATAAATACAAATACAAACAAAAATAATGACAAAACTAAAAATAAAACGAAAATAAATCACATTACATACAGTTAAACAAAACACATTACATACAGTTAAACAAACAAATGCACAGTTCCCTACCCCCACCCCACAGCTGACTACTCCAATTAACCACTATACATCCAAAGCCTCTTCAATATCACCTCGCTTAATGAAGTCCAAGAACTTCTCCCATATCTTATAGAATACTGCAGGTTTCTTCCTAATTACATTTAATTAAGTATTGTAGTTAAGTACAATTTTGAGGTATTTGTACTACAATTTACAATATTCAATACTTTTACTCTACTATAATTATTTGAAAACTTACTAGTTACTAGTTATTTTGTAGATTTTGATTATTATTACAAAATATATAGCCTACATTAAGACCCTGTGTACATTTCTGCCATTTGAAAATAGACGATCTACAAACTCACAATGTGTCGCGACTCGTGATGCATTGTGTGCTATTTTTTATACATTTGATAACGAAACATTGTGCATTACTTTTACTTTACACTTCAAATATTTTATTTATGCCAATGCTTTTTAACATTTTGAAAAAAGTATGCACATGCAGATCCTGCTTGAGTCACATAAAGACTCACAGCCCATAATGGCCTGGTGAGATCTTATCAAAGAATAAAGAGCATCTTAACTTACTGATCAGGTGTTAGTCAGGAGATAAGTGACATGCCAAAAACATATGACTGCTGAATGGACCGATCACTATTAAATATGGAAGGAGAAGAAGGAAATTGAAAACTTGTACGTAGGCTAGTAATCCAAACTTCATTAGCCATGTCGCTGGTGTGTACGCGTGGGGTGGGGGTAGAGGGGTGTTATGTCAACAAGCAGTAATGTGGACCACCATGGTTGTGCCAGAACCCCCCTCTGGCTGAACTAAGTTCTACTAAGACAGGGGTTCCCAAAGTCGTGGCCTGGACCCCACATTACGCGGGACACTGACGGTGGGCTCATGAAATAATTTTGGGTCATCAAAAATCTTTTACACACTCAGAATTCAACAGAATGAGTGAAATACAATGTAAAAAATGATTACAAATACATTTTAACCATGATGGTTACAAAACCTCGTCTATAGCCCTATAGGATTCATATATTACATGTGCGGACAAATGCCCACAAAGCGTGCACGCATAAAATTACCTCCGGGGTTAGGTTGGGGGTTAATGGCAGCATTATTTTGGGGTTGTGGGCTGAAAAGTCTGGAAACCCAAGACTTTTGCAGTAGAAGTGGTTATGGAGCCAAAGTTAGTTATTATTGGGAGTTATAACACAGCTTGGTTGAATGCTTGATTCTGATTTCTGGATAATGACGATGGACTCAATAACAGACCGCTGTCTAATCAAAGCCTCAGAGCACCTGGCTGCACTGCTTGAATTTTATGTTGTATCCAACATGGCAACCATGTAAAGTTGTAAACAAACATGCAATGTCATGTCCAGCTAAACCTTTCTCTCAAGAATGTTTTTGAAAACATTTAAAGGAGAAATAGACAATGCAGTAACTTGTAATTATGTGTCTCGTGTCCAAAACACGTGACACATGTGCTGTCCTCTGCTGTTACCTGTCCTCGTATAGGTGGTATGGTTCCGCATGAAGGGTAATTGGTAAACAAAGCAACACATGAACTTGATTGGCTATCACCTGATGATGTCGTTCAAAAGATAAAATATTTCATTTTTTTTTTGAACGACGACGTTCCTCCCACTTTTCGACTATCGTCTCTTCTCCTGCTATTGGGTCCCATAGACAAATAACGCACTTCCGGAAAATACGCCCCCTGTTAACTTTGTGTGCCCATAATTGCCCATTGTGTTCTTCAAAATAGCGACCTGGGGTGCCCATCCGATTTCCCAAAGACGTTCCTAAGATGTGTACAGACGTCCTGGGCACCCCCTGGTATACTTCATTAGGACGTGTACAGACGTCTTGGGCACAAAATAGGTTAAAACTGAGAGTTACCACACTGGTAGTTAACTGAGAGTTACCACACTGGTAGTTAACCGGGAGTTACCACACTGGGAGTTGTCAGGAGGTGCACGGCACAAAAAACACGCAACGCTTTGGCCTCTGTGGCCAGTGGCCTTCGTCAGGTATACTCAGAATATACCTGACGAAGGCCATAGAGGCCGAAACGTTGCGAAAAGTTACCACTTTGGTAATAATATT
Organism: Protomyctophum parallelum; assembly: GCF_964188405.1. NCBI lineage: Eukaryota > Metazoa > Chordata > Actinopteri > Myctophiformes > Myctophidae > Protomyctophum > Protomyctophum parallelum. Next base: position 26,951,737 of record NC_139719.1, on the reverse strand, counting down.
TTTTTGGGGAGAATTCAAAACGGTGTGCAGACTTCCTCCTCCTATTTAGTTATGGGAGTTACAACTCTGGAACCTTTCATCCCCTTGTTTCCCTCTTTCTCTCTGTCCTTCATCCATCCATTCATCGTCCCTTTCGGTTCTCACCCTAGAAAATCTCTACAGTTTTGGAGGATGTTTAAACAACCGTCCATCAGTGTCATTCGTCTTTTACGACGCTACTTCAGATTGTATACGATCCCACTTGAGCGTGCTCAGGGCTTTGCACGCTGTTGCATTGTTGGTTCACTGGATTGTACCCACAGAGAGGGTTTTACAGACGTGATGAGGCTCGACTGATATGAGACCAGCTCACACTCCAGATACGGAGATGGCCTCTCTCTCTCAAATCCATGTCTAATCAATCTAATACCGTTGACGTTTGAGTGAGTGGACCCTCCTCACTTAGGGGCTACTGTGGGGGGGGGGGGGGGGGGGGGTTTGTGTGTGTGTGTGTGTGTGTGTGTGTGTGTGTGTGTGTGTGTGTGTGTCAGATACTTGGTCTCATGCTGTTAATGAAAGCTATGTAAATAAAATAAATCCTCCCTCTGTCAGTTTTATGAGACTTTTCCCAAAAATGGCACTCACACACTTGCACGCACGCACACACGCACAGATCTGGATGAGTGTAGTAATCAGGTTGCGTGGAAGGACGGAGACATGTATTTATATATTTAAACATTCCCATCACAGATGTCTGGTGATTTATCATCTCATTGTTGAGTGTTTGTTTCAGGAGATGCAAGAGAATGTTTTCTGTTGTTGTTTCGATCGTGACATTTTATGTGTTTATACTTTAAGCTCTTTTGGAAGTTAATCCAATGAGAATTAAGAATGCAGCATTAATAAACACACATTTGAACTCATATAGTAACAAATGATGGATCCTCTCCTCTCCTTTCGCAGAACACATTGGATGATGATGACAGATTACAGTGAGAGTAACAACAGACCGTTGATGGTAAAATTCAGGATTACATCCTTGAGATGACCTGTCCTGCAAAAATACTACTACTACTACCGCTAAAATGGTTCAGTTACACATTAATCCTTCTTTTATTCAGTTTTATCACACGTTCCTCACTGATAGAATTCAGTATGTAAAGGTAAATAAGACACTCCAGAGTTAGTGCACCCCAAGGATGCATTACAGTAGCTCACCTGTACTGTTTACTCTTTACACGGTTTACTGTTTACTGTCACACCTGCGAGTCAAACCAGGTTCTTCTGAACTACTCTTATAATATCTGGGGGTGATGATAGACGCCACCATATCATGGTCCTCTCACATTGACTATATTTGTAAGAGGATACAGCATCGCATGTACTCCTTACGTCGACTTAGATCGTTTGGTGCTAGCAGTCAGATCTTGTCTCTTTTTTTATACGTCAAACTGTGATGTTGTACAGTAGCACGGCCTGGTTTAACAGCCTATCTATGGTATATAAAAACAAACTTTATAGCCAAATTAAGATCTTCACAAAAATTTGGTTGGTAGGCCTGTTGAGGTTGTGTAATATTCCTTTAACGAGGCCCAGACCATGATCATGCTTAGACCGGCGAAGAGTATCTCTTCTGATCAACTGTTGCCCTCTATAAGGTGGTTTAGAGTCCCTACATTTAAGAAGAAAAGACTAAAGAACTCTTTTGTACATCAGTCTGTCACCAAAATTGTTAAACCTATAGGATATGTTCATGTTCTTGTCTGTTCATGTTCTTGTCTGTTATTTTGATTTTTGTCCTGTAATGTCTATCGTTTTGCAATGTATTGTGCATGTCTTGTACAGTGGAATATCTAATGTATGCATATACTATAACTATATAGTGCTATGTCTACAGTCTACATAAAATGCTATCTAAGTTACATAAATTGAGCCTTTGCTTATGCCGGTAAGGTCGTCGGGGTAATGGCAAGTGCTACGGCAAGTGCTACGGAGGTGGGTTTTCAGACTATGGCGGAAGATAGGGAGTGCATGAGTCTGCAGTTCTGATTGCAATGGGAAGTGCATTCCATAGTTTTGGAGCCAGAAGGGTTCTGGGACGTGTGGAGTGTTGTCCCTGTGTTAAGACGCCCTGAGGTTGCGTGCACGCATCCGTAGATGGCAGACTGCTGGGCGAGCGCTGGCGCTTTGGCATGGGGGGGTCAGGTCAACATATGGAATGAATTCTGTACTGGCCAATGGCCAAACATGGAGTGTATATTGAGTGTACAGGGTTTGATGAGGTCAGATCAATATATGGAATGTCAGAACAGGTCGGCTCCATATATGGAGATCTAAGGGTGGCAGTGAGGGCAGTGTCTTGAGTGTACAGGTAGGGCCCTGGTAGGGACGAGCCTTCATTTTCGGGCCTGTTGAGAACTCTAGTTTTCGCCAGCTGCCAGGCGCAGCTGCACTAATAACTTTGGCGCAGGCCCGTCTAGAGTTTGAATGGACAGGTATCAGTTAAAAGGGAGACATCGAAGAGGAAGGACGGATGGGGAAGGATCAACATATGAAATGTCAGAACAGGTCAGCTCCATATATGGAGATCCAAGGGTTTGAGGTTTGAGGTCAGATGTAGAGTTGCTGGCTGCTTCCATATATGCAGACCTAGGTGATGATCAGTCTTCTCCATGTATGGCTAGCCAGGGTTTGATGAGGTCAGTGTCGTGATCTTCATATATGGAGACGGCCATATATGGAGCGTGTCATGAGGTGTGACGGACTGACGACCATATATGGTGGCGTGACGTGTCACGAGGCGTGATGGACTGACGACCATATATGGAGGCGTGACGGACAGATCGACGGACGGACGGACTGACAGATTTTTTAGGTTTTCATAGTAATCTGCGACCTACCGTCGCAACACTACTAATAATCATAATATACATGTTTCATTAAAGCAGTGGGGGATAATCAGACTAATAAATAAATGACGTCATATTGCATAGAAGAGTAAAGATTCCTACAATACAAATGGTATTAGGAGGAAGTAGGAAATGTCAACGAGCTCTTCATGTTGAAGAGCGGATGTTCTTTTTAACCCAAAGGGGTTCAAAAGGCTCTTCATAGTAGATAATGGTTATACGCACCATTGGTGATGATGTCAATGATGGGTCAGGCATTGAATTCATTAAGCTATACTCATATGGACCTTGGTGAAAAACAACCTTTGTTGCCTGGTCTCAATGTTTCTCAACGTCTGGCCCGGGGCCCACCAGGGGATCATTTAATTTTTTTATTTCTGTACGATCCCAAGAATGTATGTAACCAAATGGACCCCATCTGTCTTAATACATTTCATCTACCTATACATGCACAGTGTGTGTGTGTGTGTGTGTGTGTGTGTGTGTGTGTGTGTGTGTGTGTGTGTGTGTGTGTGTGTGTGTGTGTGTGTGTGTGTGTGTGTGTGTGTGTGTGCGTGAGCGCGAGGGCTCGCGCGCACGCACGCGCATGAGAGAGCGTTTGCGAGAGAGCAGTATGCACAGCCTCATAGCCAGGAAAAGCAGTTACATCTGTCTGTTGGCGCCACCAAGTGGTCAAATCAAGAAGAAAATTGTCACTACTCTCATACTATTCAAGCAGTGAAATGCAGATGTGCAAGGTCAGCAACATAACAATAATAATACATACTGTATATAAAGATAATAAATCCCTATGAGGAATTCCTTTAGCAGCAATAGGTGTGAGGGGGTAGCTTTGTGTCTTTATAGATTGATTGAATACTTTATTAGCAGTTTGAAACAGTGCAGCAGTGCATTCAATGCTATAAAAGGTTAACACAAAAACATCTGGGATTTCCATTGAGGTCCATTGTACTCATTTCATCATCATGACATACAATACATTTCATATCAGCAACAACACTAAAAGCAAGCTAGCAATAATACCGTAGTGTGTGCGTGCGTGTTGGGAGTGTGTTGTTTGCATCTCTGGTGGCAATTTAATAGTTTATTTAAGTCCAATTTTTAACCATGTTTTAGTTCGATTTTAGATTTGGTTGGGCAATCGAGAAGTTTTGTGGCTGTCCACATTTTAGTGTCGGTATAGTCGAACACGTTTACGCCCATGTTTGTGTCAAATTTTGGGGAACAAGGTCAGAGGTGGTGTTAAACCCACTCTGGAAAGGTAGTTTGAATATTTTGAGCGATTTAGGTGCAATAAGGCAAAGCGATGTATTGTATACAAATATTTTTTTTATATTTACAATTTGTAGTATCGGTTTGGCAATTAATCTGTACAGGAATCAATTATTTTTCATTAACTTTCAGTTTCACCAAGGCTTTTAATTCACATGGAACAATCTGTAAGAACACCCTGCAGGGGGTGGTTGTGCTGTACACAGTAAAATGTTCATGTATGTTTCCATTTGTAACTCAGAGGGAGTCGACCAAGTGGACCCCACAAGTTCATATGGTCACATCTGTACCCTTTGAGAGTCAAATGAACACTGTGTGTTTCACAGTGTCTTTGAGTCAGATGTCAGACGTTTCACCTCAGCTGTGAACCCTGGTTCTTGTGAAGCTGTGCCAGCCAGACGGCCGTCAATGAGGCTCATTTACTTCAAGACGTTTCAACACATTGCAAGGCAGAGCTTCTCAATGTAACTCCTGTTAACTGGAGGAGACGGAGGACAAGAGCCTATTCTATCCTGCACTCTTTTCTGCTGTTCCTTCCTGCTCAGGCCCATTTTTCTCTTCTCTTCTCTTCTCTTCTCTTCTCTTCTCTTCTCTTCTCTTCTCTTCTCTTCTCTTCTCTTCTCTTCTCTTCTCTTCAAGATTCAAGAATATATTTCCATTTCAAAGAAACATTGAAAACTTTGTCTTGATATGTGGGGAAGACAAAACAAGTTTGTCTGGTCAATACAAACACTACTAGGGCAAACAGTAGTGATATGTTTTTGTAAGAAAAAACTTAATTCCTTAACTCCGATTTAGAGAAGCCAATTGTTTTTTCTCCCCAATTTTGTCAGTATGCCAATTGATTCCTCCCCACACACATTTCTGTGTTATCACTTCTGACTTTTCTTATGTGAGCCTTAATATCAGTCCATATCTGGAATGGTCAATGCATCTCATTGGATGGTCAATGCATCTCCTTGGATTAGGTCCATATGTGTTTCACACATATAAAGCACTTATGCTGTACACACATGCACGATTGCATGGACACGTGCGCGCGCGTGTGTGTGTGTGTGCGTGCGTGTGGCCAGCAACACACACTGCACACACACACTTTATCTATTACCAGTAAGCCGCCTAAGGGCGAGAAGCAGGCATCCGCCTCGTTGACGGCAGACTGCTGGGCGAGCACTGGCACGTTGGCATGTGGGGGTCAGATCAACATGGAATTAATTCTGTACTGGCCATAAGGAGCTTGTCTTGAGTGTACAGAGTTTGATTAGGTCAGATCAACATATGGAATGTCAGAACAGGTCAGCTCCCTATATGGAGATCTAAGGGTGGTAGCGAGGATATTCTCTTGAGTGTACAGGGTTTGATGAGGGCCCAGGTAGGGCCGGGCCTACACTTTCAGGCATGTTGAGAACTCCGCGGCTGCACTAATAACTTTGGGGCAGGCCCGTCTAGAGTTTGAATGGACAGGTATTGGTCAAAAGGGAGACATCGAAGAAGAAGGACAGATGGGCAGGATCAACATACGGATGTGTGTGTGTGTGTGTGTGTGTGTGTGTGTGTGTGTGTGTGTGTGTGTGTGTGTGTGTGTGTGTGTGTGTGTGTGTGTGTGTGTGTGTGTCACTCGGCTCGGCTGTGACACAGACACGTGGCACGTCAAGTGTATAAACAAGCAAACAAACCATGCATGAAGGGCGCCCATTCATGTACTCCTATCTAATCACACACAGACAGCCACACACATCAAAACATTTACTCTTATAGTCAATAGTGTGTGTGTGTGTGTGTGTGTGTGTGTGTGTGTGTGTGTGTGTGTGTGTGTGTGTGTGTGTGTGTGTGTGTGTGTGTGTGTGTGTGTGTGTGTGTGTGTGTGTGTGTGTGTGTGTGTGTGTGTGCGCATTTGTTTCAGTGTTGTGCCTGGTGTAAAAGTTACAGTACACTACTACGTGTACTGCCATGGTCTGTACACTAGATGTCAGACAAGTTGCTTAAATAGGTAAAATAAATTACAGTCAGCATCATACCACCTCTAAACTATAAAAAACAACACACTTTATATTGAATTATCTGAATTATTGCACGTGATGGATGTTTCATATACTGTGATTTTCCGAGATTCACATGTTTTGTTGAACAACATACATTTATATCTCAAGGAACTTGAAAATTCCAACAACATTTGTGGTTGTGGAGATTAAAATGGTGCATATGGTTGGCCAGGTCAAATTGCAATTACTTTTCAATGTAAGTTCAAAACAAAATGGAAGAAGCAATATTTTGTAACGAAATTTTATTTTGGTAATATGAGCCTTTTTTTAACAGTACTCTACTCTCCCTATCTCCATCTCTCTGCCATCCCTGATTGCACTGTTAACATTTTAAATAGATTATTAAACAGAATTATATGGCAGCATGGCAACATGCAATGTGGAACCACACCAATAGTACAGTTTGAGTGTTTCCATCTGTGTGTGCGCGTGCATGTACGTGTGTGTGTTTTTACACACACACACACACACACACACACACACACACACACACGTGTAGACTCATCGCTCTCAACAATTACCAAAGGGAAGTACTGTCCTCGGGCAGCTCCATAGTGAGCGCTGGAATAGATCTGCACAAGGCGTTTTAGTCGTCTACGAGAATGATGACATTTTACTAATTCATAAGCATAACGTTTGCACGACTGCCATTTTAATATCACGCTCATAAATATAACCTTGTTTCTGTGACAGTTTTGGGAGACTGGAGATGAAACTCTATTATTTTCCCACAAGCGTGGGAAATGAAATATTGAATACTGTCTCATTGGCTAATGCATGGGCAATAACAGTGCTGTGCAGAAAATAAAAGGTTTGGTAATTGTTCAGGTTTATGTCCCCTCTGCCTTCCTGAGCGGAAAGCCATTACTCTGAGCTGCACATTATTCTAGCATTATGATAACAACCTAGTGTAAATGTCACGGCCTTCCACTGTCTCCTGAGCACTCAAATGAGCATCTATATCCCCAAAAGGCCTGGAAAATACTCAACTTCCCCCATTATAACGTATTGTTTAATGACTGGTTACAGCTATGCTCTCAATGGGATTTTATGTGGTCTATATATGATACGCACTATCAGACAGTGTCATATGGTAGCACTTATGTATTATATCCTATGTGTTGTTAGTGTGGCCCTATAAGGTTTATGTATTTCGTAATAATATGAATAATGTAATATTACTATAATCCTACTATGAATGCTTGAAATCTCTCTGCTTACATCCGTGTGTGTATCTAGCTTTCGCGTGTCGTGAAAACAGCCTTACCAAACACCAACTGGCACCGGCCTTGGTATATTCATTTGATCTGCAAACACTGTCATCAGTGGAACTGTGTATTAATACCACAGTTCCATCAACATCATCCATCAACCATACACAATGAGATCTATTAATATTATTGTTGTACATATTGCCCTGCTGCTAGCCGTGTTATGCTATTAAAGACCTTGTTTTACTGTGAATTTGTGAACTTGTGAACGTTTTAAAATTCTAATTAGGCCACTTGTGGTGTATAACACCAGCAGGAGCTAGTTAAATTTAAACTTTAAAAAAAACTTTATCAGTGTGTCAATGGGTGATATAATTTAGAAAAGTCACTGCAAGATATAAACTGAATGTTGCAAGATGACGTCAACATTGAGAAACAATTTGTGATAAATCTTTTATCTTTTCTTTTTAAAGAAATGGTGAATATGTGTGTCCTTTCTCCAACCTTGTGGAGTTATAATAGATGTCATTGTCTGCTGCTGTGGTGGTTCTATTCAATTTTGTATGCCAGCCTATGTCAGCGGATTGTGACAAGGCATCTCTTTTATGTTTAGTGTGTGTCTGTGCGCGCATGCACGCGTGCGTGCCCACAAGTGTCTGCCAAAAACGCTCTGAGCCACTTACATAAACAGCAAGAGTGCTCACATATCCCCCAAAGATAAGTCACAACAAACGAATTGATACTGACTGACAGTGAGAGAAATGTGCAGTACAAAGCAATGTGCTTTACAAGCGTGCACACTTTCACTCACACACACACACACACACACACACACACACACACACACACACACACACACACACACACGCATGCACCTAAAATTGCAAACCTGACTATAAAAAAATAATGTTTTAACTCTTGTGATGATCGAGAAAACTGTCCGAACAATGGCTTTTTCTCATATTCTGTGACATATACATACACACGTGTACTGTGCACGCACCGACGCATGTACACACGCATAACTGGAACAGACCTTTAGCCCCTACCACATTATGTGCAGCTGTGTGTTGAGTGACAGTTGGACAGTGAGGGAGACATTGTAAGTGTTCCGTTGAACGGTGTAACATTCTAATCACTGAAGGGCCTCCTCAGAGCCTCCCAGAGATCATTAACGCCATAATCAACTCACTCATAAATGGAGCCAGGTGTGTGTGTGTGTGTGTGTGTGTGTGTGTGTGTGTGTGTGTGCGTGTGTGAGGAGCTTGTGTGTGTATTAGTGGGGTTGTAAAAAAGACAAGTGTGTGTGTGTGTGTGTGTGTGTGTGTGTGTGTGTGTGTGTGTGTGTGTGTGTGTGTGTGTGTGTGTGTGTGTGTGTGTGTGTGTGTGTGTGTGTGTGTGTGTGTGTGTGTGTGTGTGTGTGTGTGTGTGTGTGTGTGTGTGTGTGCGTGCGTGCGTGCGTGCGTGCGTGCGTGCGTGCGTGCACTGTTACAGTATATGGACATTACAGGAACTGATGGATGTCTTCCTCCCATGTGTGGTTTTTACTGTGAAATGTTCACAACACAAGTCATGCAACACTAACCCGCTCTTCACACTGTAATTGGTTCTACAGTGCTGTACCTTAAAATAAACAATGTTGGGGAAATTCTATATTCCGTGGAATCGCCTCGTCTTGATGGGTTCTGAAATGAGAATCTATCCTCACGTTCATTTGACACACAATAGCTTGGCAGATGCACTGCAATGCAGAACACGTATAAGGACGTACATTTAGTCTCTGTCGGGTGGAAACCTCATAGGTCCAAAATTCCAAGTTTCAGGATTCAAGTTAAAAAATAGCAAAAATAGCAGATCTACAAGCTCAAAATGCTTTGCTTTGAGCTGCGCTTCAAGCTGCAGATCTCCTACATTAGATTTATTTAAATATGGAGAGAACAGATGTTCCTGCCCAACAGCGACGCTTTGTATTGTACTATTGTACTCTAATTCACGCTACAGTTCTGTTAGACTGAAGTTTGAAACCCTCTTGTTCTTATGCTAAGTGCATGGCATTGCAGAAGTCATTTAAAAAGACCCTTCACAGCAAAACAAATACATGTTTCTACAGGGTTGCTTCAAAAGTTTGTGTGATAGGAATGTTTGTTTTTGTTTTTACAGATCAGCCAACACAGGGAAGCTGCCCGAACCTTCCCTAAAACAACGCTCTACACCTCCCAGACTCTTCTCCCTTCTCGTTCCCAAACTGTGGAACAAACTCCCCATTTTCAGGTAAGACTGCAGATTCACTCCCAGTGGTCCGCCGTGACCTTAAAACACAGTTCTTCAGCCTCCACCTTTTAGCCTGCAGCACTCTAGTCTCGATGACTAGAGTGACTTATGAAAGGTTAATGTCATTTAGATACTGTAGCATGTTATGTAGGCAGATGCTAGGTTCATCGTTTACCTGGCATCCTATACTGTAGGTTCAAGATTTGTATTTTGACAGTATATTTTTGAGCGGTGGCAACCGCCTCCATTAAGTGACTTAGTGTGTGTCTGTCTGATTATGACCTATTGACCCCTGCAGCTGCTTAAGTGAACAACTGTGCTTGACTCCAAGGCACCACACACACACACACACACACACACACACACAGTTTGCGTGGGTGAGATTTTTTAGACCGATGCTAGGTTATTGGTTTCAGAGTTGACTTGGGATGAAAGTGTACTTTCATGACAGCCAGCCAGGATCCATCAGTCGCTCCCTCATGGATTTGGTGATTTATTAGCTTATAGGTCAAGCATGGTTCGGACACCTACGTGTACACTTGGCCTGCATGTAAACACGCTAAAAGTCATGTTCATAAATTCTGATTCTGATCTTGATTAGCATTTTGTGCCTGCATTTGCTATGCTTTCATTAATCATGAAATTCCAAATTGATTGTAAATGAGCAAAAAAAAAAATATATATATACAGTATATATATAGTTCACCCCACAAAATGTGAACCCTTAGCTGCAAATAGGTGGAAAATAACAGACGGTATGACATTTCTTTTTTACTTTGTTATAAAACAGTTTATTACTCATTTATAAAATGTTGCCCTGACAAGTCAGAGCTGATACATTATGGTACTTACAGTATCTCAAAAAACAAACTATTATATATATATATATCACCTGTGACACTCCTGGAAAAAAACAAATCATTACCTGGAAAATTGTGTTGCAGAGAAATAGCTAATAATAATTTAGATTATATTCAAACCAAGAATACTCAATGTGTGGTGAAACCTACATATACTGCAGGTATATTATGTTTAAATTAAATACTTTTCTTATTGATTATGTGCCTATTCATGCCTTTCAAAACTACATTTATTTTCCCTAAAATGTAATGGTGGAGAGTGGAGACGTTTTTCTTCTCCTTTTCACATAATTGTGTTTAGCAAATGAATGAAAACACAGCATTTTCATAATCGATTAAAAAAAATCTTTCTTTCACAGCACACATACCGTAGCATCCTTTTGGTTACAAAAGCAATTCAGGAAAACAGATTTAGTCTGATTGCTCTAATCGCAACAGTTGTCCATTTATAAACATCACATTAGTTCATAAACCAAATCTTTGTTGATGTAGGAGCTTGGAGCCATGTGCATGTGTTCGTCTCAATGTAAGCGCTCTTAACGAGTCGGGCGAAAATATGACAAACCACCAAGTTGCCACTCGGGAGGGAGGGGTTCCTTCTCTTTGCTCCTAGTTGTGACACTTTTGTTACACAATTCTACGCTCCGATATCATACCTAAATCACTGACCAATAACATCCTGGCCCGTCCCCAAAACAGTACGTGACATTAACCAATGGTTCTCAATACGGACCATCAGGGGAACCACACAAACGGACCACCAGCGGAACCATTTTTGGTTCCGCTGGTGGTCCCCGAACCCGGTGTTGAGAACCAGTGGCATTTCGTCTCTGTCGGGGGTGTCCAAAACTGTTATTTTTCAGGATTCAAATGGAAAAGCATCAGCTCAAAACACGTCGCTTCGCACCGTTTTACGCACGCACGCACGCGCACACACACACACACACACACACACACACACACACACACACACACACACACACACACACACACACACACACACACACACACACACACACACACACACATACATACAGAGTAAACAGTTACGGTACACACAACAATCCTCTGAGGCAACAGTAGCTAGTGAACATAATGTAAAGTGTTGACATGGGAATGACAATATTATTGACTGTAATAATAATAACAATAGAAGCAATAATAGATCTATATTTTGTTTTGTACAAGAGGCACCTCCGTCCTACATTTTACAACCACATTCAACATTGTTCTGGCTGAGGCAAACCAGCCTCTCTGTGTGTGTGTGTGTGTGTGTGTGTGTGTGTGTGTGTGTGTGTGTGTGCGTGTGTGCTTGTATTTCCAATACTATACAGTACAGTAGAATTTGAGAAACAGACATTGCGAGTTTGTAGATCGGCTACAAATTGCAAATGACATTCATAAAATAGCTGTCTTAAAACACTGATGTGAGTATAGTTGTGTGTGTGTGTGTGTGTGTGTGTGTGTGTGTGTGTGTGTGTGTGTGTGTGTGTGTGTGTGTGTGTGTGTGTGTGTGTGTGTGTGTGTGTGTGCACATGTACATGTGTATGTGAAAAGCAGAGAGGGACTGCACTAAACATACGGATGCACATGAGAAGCATAAGCCATTAAATGAGAGAAAGAAGAGCGATATATTCCAGCTATCAGGAAACAATACACCGTAGAACGCTCAAGAGTGTTCATTTGACTCAGAAACTGTACACAACAGAAACAAATGGACATTTGTACAGTCTCTGAGTTAAATTTGCACTGAAAGCTTGACGGAGAGAGCGAGAGTTAAAGAATGTGAAGTGGAACAGATAAAGTTGCTTTCGAAGGTGTTAAGATTGTTTTTCCAGGAAGGAGCACTTATCATTTCTATTTACATGTATCTATAGATCACTTTGCAACAGCTGTAACATACTGTAATAGTCCCAGTGTGGTTCTATAAAGCAGTGGTTCTCAAACATGTTCATGTCAGGAACGTCCAAATTAACATGTATTTGGCCATGGACCCCCAGCCGAAAATAGTTTGTGCATACAAGATTTGTGTTTGTTAAAAATATTCTAAATGTGTAACTTTTTTTAATATAACAGCACGTTGTGCGCTTGTCGATTTTATTTATTAAATATCAAGGACTCCTGGGGGTCCCTGGAACCCACTTTGAGAACCACTGCCATAAAGGCAAGCAGTATAGGACTACAAGAACCTGTTTAAAATAAGACGTACGTGAACCTCTCATGGCTTCGGTAAAACCTTAAGACCTAAAAGTATCTACTATTCCAATAGTGAAATCCAGTGCTACTGAGAAAAGGTTTGTAGTAACAACACCATGGTAGTTCAAGACTAAAAGCCTAATGTAGGCTCACGTGTGGCTGCAAAGCATGGAGAATTGTAAACCAGACAGAAATAACATATTATATTAGTTCCCAACTACATTACTAGCAGAACAATTCTAAATATAATGTATTTTATTTTGTCATCTGGTCATGAGTGTAAACTGGTGAGAATGAACAGCATTGTAGTAGAGCGCCGAAGTCCTGACGTCACTCGCTCATCCCCTGGTTCACGGAGGTCATTTCTCTGTGGAGAATAACATGGGGTCCTCTTAAAATCGTCTCATATAAGCATTGTGGTCCAAAAAAAAAAAGGTGTCTCTGTGATATTATCAGGGAGGTGCCTCTGTATCGTTTATGACAGTCAGTCCCTCATATATGACAGTCTGTTTCTAGCGAAAATCAAACTAATTCAGCAGCAGTAATATTAGTGTTTTCAGTTGATTCTTCATATCCATATGAGTGAAACGGCCGGGATGACATTTATTTTTCAATCACAGTTCCTATATGAGGCGATCTAAAATTCCCCTATGGGGATTACAATGCAAATGAAAAGTAGGCTACATGAACCCGTGGATTTGTGCCCTCAGACGATATTGACGTCAGACTTCGGTGCTCTATACATTAAGGTGTATTATTTAGGAGAGACCGTTTAGCATCACTAGCCACTAAGGCTGCAGGTACCTGGATGGGGGATAGGTTTGTCTCAGTGCGTATTCAACATGGCGCGACTACACACAGGCCTACTGCTCGTTCTGCATGCAACTTTAACTTACTGCTGCACTATTGCTTGGAATTATACCTCTATTTGTTATTTTGCTGTAGCCAGAAGGCACACACATAATGATCTTTTGACTCTTACAGCCAAACGGCAGTTTGTTGTGTTTGAACATACTGTTCTGTTGTGTAGAATTGAGAAAGAAGTTGCATAATTTATAAGCCTGATGTATTCTTCTTCGTCGACTCGTATGTTGCCCTGCCAAAATAGCATGTAGATGGGCTATTGTCGATGAGTGCCACCGTCACATCGTGTATAGATTAAGCATACGTAACCAATGGGAGCATACGATGACATTTTGTGCGTGTTGTAAAACATTTGGTTAGACAGAACCAAAAACACATAGGCTACTGTAATGTTAATACTTATGTACCTGTACACAAGATAAACAATAAAGTACAACCTTGAACCTCGAACCAACCCACTGACAATATGGGGCTGAAATCTATCGCATATTGTGGGAGTATTATTAAAAAAAAAATGGATTGATTGACAACAATAACACATTAGCCTCATTTGGCCCACATATGTATATAAAAAAAGAACATGTGCAAATTGTAAACATAAGGTAGCAAAGAGACTTTTTTTTTTTTTTACAGTCGTCCCCAGATACAAGCGCTAGTGTCCACCGACCACCGTCTGTCATACTGTCTGTCTGTAGTTTAATAGTGTGTCCTTATGCTGGAGGGAAATGTAAAAAAACAAAACAGGAAAAGCTTTGTGCTGAGCGTGCGTGCGTGTGGATGAGACTTGTCACTGGACGATTCCACTTCCAAGTGCGCATACTGCAGTGGTTCTCAAGGTGGCGTCCAGAGACCCTCAGAGTTATTTGAGGATTCCAAGTGGACCATTAAGGCCTATTCATAGTCCAGTTTTCGGTGAAGAGGTGACCACCAAAACGGTAGTTAGTAAAAACAGAGAGATGTGTTGTGTGAGCGGTGACCACCGCGGTGTGACGTCATGTTGTAGTTTCCGATGGTCACCTCTTCACCGGAAACTGGACTATGAATAGGCCTTTACAGGTCTGTAACTCTGAGAGTGTAACAAAATGGATTCATTTGTTACACTCTCAGAGTTATGAGGGTGGGGGTCCTTGAAATGAAATAGTTTGAGAGCCATTGTTAAATGCTGTGTGTATTAGGACAGCTTAGTGCTGGGGTGAACAGAGTTGAGCTGTGTGGCGCTGAACGCAGGCTGGGGGTTGATTGACACCGGGTACAGCCCGTGGTGCAGCAGGTCCCCGTACGTCGCGGCCGCCATGGGATGCCGGTACATGTGGGCGGGGCTGGCGGCCGCCTGAGCCAATAGCTGCCTCTGCATCATGAAGGAGTGGATGGCGAAGGGCGGGACCAGGGGGGACAGCACGGCCGCCGATTGGTTCTTCAAGTACTGGAGTGCGTGGTGGTGGTGATGGTGGGGGTGTGTGTGGTGGTGGTGGGGGTGCGTGTGTGGGGGATGGGCGTACCCCAGGGCTTCTCCGCACAAGTCCTGGACCTGAGAGAGCGAGAAGGCCCCCGCAGGGTAGAGTGCAGAGGGGAATATGTGAGGAGTGCTGGGGGCCTGGAGGAGGGGCAGCGGGACGGCCGTACCTCCGTTCTGCCCCCCGCCGCCGCTCCCTCCATCCGCGAAGCCACGCGACGGAGTGTGCACGGGCTCATGTGCCATCGGCGGCGGCGGCGACTTCAAAATGGCTGCCGGGTGTGCCGCCAACTCGTCGCCCGTCTCCTCGCCATGTGCCTGAGGCTTCCTGGTGGGAGACGAGGACACAGTGACGTCTTTTGATGTAGCAAACGAGGAAGAGGAGGAGGATGAAGAGGAGGTGTGCATGGGTGTGACGGCTCGTATCTTCCGCTCGGTGAACCCGTTTTCTGACTCCTCCAGGGGTCGTTTGAGGGGCCGTGCTGTGCAGATGTTCTGCGGTGCGACTTTTGAACTCAAGATGGGACGGATGACGTTGGCGGGGTCGTCTGCTTTGCCATAAAGTTCAGCCGCCTCCCTCTCCTGCTCCCTCCTCTCTGGTTCTATCCCCCCTCTATGTCTGTGTCTCTCTCCATCATGCCCCCTCTCCTCTATCCCCCCTCTATGTCTGTGTCTCTCTCCGTCATGCCCCCTCTCCTCTATCCCCCCTCTATGTCTGTGTCTCTCTCCGTCATGCCCCCTCTCCTCTATCCCCCCTCTATGTCTGTGTCTCTCTCTCTCCACCGCGTGCCCGTTAAGCGTGGTTCTTGGGTGTGGCTCCACCGGGGCCGCACCTTGTCTTGGGGCATGGCTGTGTGCGTGTGTGTGCACAGGAGCGTGTGTGTGCGTCGCAGACGTGGTCATGGGTGGCACGCGGCACGCCCTGGGGTGATAAGCCACGCCGAGGGCCCTGTGCCCGTTCTGAAAGAGCGGAGGCGATGCCCTTGCGTTGTCCCGATGCATGGTAGGTTGTGCGAGGGATTGGGAGGACGAGGAGGGCGGGGCCGACAGTTTGGGAGGGGAGGACTTGGGGAGACTCAGGTCCGTCGGCTGGTCGTCTGCAGCCGGCGCCAGCGAAGGCGGCAGCATGTTGCCGTTGGCAATGGTTTTGTCCTGCAGAGCAGAGTAGCTGAAGTCATGGTGCAGGTGAGACACAGAGCGAGGGAAAGGCTCTGAACACACATTGTCTCTGGGGAGGTTTAGTGATTGTGTGTGGTGACGTTGGGACTCGTCGTGGGACAGGTCGTTGCTGAACCTTAATCCATGCTGCGGATGGTTGGACTCTGCACTGCCTAACTGGTGGGGAAAGCTTACATATGTTTGCTGTTGATGGTGATGATTATGATGATGATGTTTGTATTCTGGGAGGGGTAGCTCGCCTTGGTCCCGGTGCATCTCCAGCCCACTTCCTGTATCCCGGCCTGTGCTGAACTCTTGTCTCAGGTGGCTCTCTGCGTTCTTGTAGAGGCTGTGCAGGTGTGGAGAGGAGTAGAGGTCGTTGATGAAGACTGGGGGAGTCTGGCCCGGGATGGGCGTTTCCGGAGCATGCAGTGGTGGGGGTGACGGACGCCGCTGGTATGGCTCTTCTGGACGGGAGTGGGGGTGCAGGTGACCGTACGGGAGAGAGGGGTACGCCGGCGGGGGGAAGTTATGTTGGTGGGAATACAGAGGTGACGCCACTCTGTCCTCTCTGTCCATTACTCTATCAGTCTGTGCTCCCTCTCGCTTGTCGTCAGCCCCTCCCCCACGTGACCTGAAGCTCTGCGCATGCTGGATTACCGAAGGCCGATTCACCGCCGCCGCCGAATCTGAGCTGGCCACTGGCTGCCCCACGGCCTCCTCTGCGACACCATTGGATAAGCTGCTGATGAGCGGTGGAGGCGGTCCATAGGAGGGGGGCAAGTGATTGTGATTGGGAAAACCAGTCCCGCTGACCTGCGACAGGAGCTTCTTCTTAGCCAGCGGGGACATGATCCCCGGGTTGACCCTGGGCGGGTAGAGGTGCGACGTGAAGTCCAGAAAGCTGCCCTCTCTCCTGGGTAGGTCGGCCTGTTCGCTGGGGGGTTCTGGAGCAGTGGGGGATTGCAGGGCTCTGTGTTTCAACGTGGGAGAAACCAGCCCCATATAACACTGCTCCTTGGCGTCCACCTGCTCCTGCTGCCATTGTTCTGAGTGGGCTGGACTTACAATACTGGCAGCAGCCAGCGGGAACATGTCTTTGTCCGTCGTGATTGGCGGGCTCGCCAAGTGGGAGGGGTCCGTTTCCCAGGACCCCGGAACTCTCCCCCGGAGGTCACAAGCGTCCCTCGTGCTCCTACACACCTCCTCCTCCTCTTTGAACTGGTCCTCCACCCGTCCTATCTCTCCCGTGCTCCACCTCTCCGTGTTGGAGTGCAGACTCTGCAGAGGTAGCAGGGCTTCCAGCGGCGTTATGAGGAGCTGGGGCTGTGGACTCTTCTCCACTGCATCCTGTGGAAGACAAATGAACCAACGCATGATTGAAGGAATGAGTAAAGGATCGACAGATGGAAAGAGAGAGTTGATGGGAAACGGAAGGGCAGAATAGAAATGATGAAAGGCAAAACAGAAATGACGGATCATCAGAAATCAGACATAAGGAAACATTCTCGCTTCAAATTACTGACAGACTTCCTCGACCGTTGTACAATACGACCAGTGTGTTTAAAATACGTCCTCCAGGCAATGATCCACTTCCCACAAAGGAAAAAACAGGAGCTAGCTGGAGGAAGGGCCAACAAAACTGTTTATTTAATCTGTTTTGAATGACTCATATCTGAAACTGTCAGATAAAGCTGAGGAAAACAAATTTACACCAATACTCAAAGGTCAATTCTATGACTCACCAAATTCAAAAACACTGTTTTTATTTTGTTTATGTTGTTAAGCACTGTTCTTTAAAAAAACAAACATATTTTTTTCGTGTCATCAATCATTTTGTAGATTCAAAATGTGGTGTCATCTTGCTCTGTAAGCTTCACTCAGCCCCATCAAACCAGATTTATACACCAGGACATGTTGTGAGCTTGTAGATCGACTATTTTCAGCGCACGCATACAAATTAAGCTTTAGGATAACAAGACAATGTTTTGAGTTGGACTGTGTTTGACCGGGCTCACTCAGTCTGTGTGGATTTTCACTGCCAGTTCCTATCAAAGAGTCAAATCGAAGGCAGGCCGTAATTAAGGACTTCAGACGAACAATGTTTTTTGAAGAACCCCATGTGTACTTTGCACTTGTATTCCCTCCAGCTCATTTGCAGTGTGTGACCGCGATGAATTGTTCAAAAGAAGAAAAGCTCTCCGCTGTCTTTAATCATTAATGTGCACATTAAATTCTCATTGGTTGGTTTAAAATAATGAACGACGCTGAAGCTGCGCTTCCATCAGAACCTTTAACGGCTCATGATTGGTCCTGGAGGACATAACGAGGAATGATAACAATAAAAATGGATGTACTGTATATATGAACTGGGGCCATTTATAGGGGGAATAAATGAACAGATGTCATAACATCCACGACACTGTTTCTCTCTCTCTCTCTCTTGCTCTCGCTGTTAAAAAAGAGGAAAATTTGATATAGTGCACATCGTCTCTGTCGGGTGGAAACCTCATACGTACAAAATTGTTAGTTTTCAGGATTCTGATTAAAAAATAGCAAAGGTTTCAAATCGATAAGATGGAGCTTGTGGGATCCGCTACTTTAGATACCTTTGTACCTTTCTACCCGCCAGCAACAATTTGAAATACTGCATATGAACACAACATGAACACTGACATGTAAACAACATGTTAACTGCTGCTTTCTTGTATATAGCTGTTTATTCTCAGACAGAAAATCCCATTTTTGTCTCCCAACATTCTCTCTTTCTTGCACACACGCACGCACACACCGTCACACACACAACACACATGCACAAGCACCACTAGAGGGGGTAGATAGATAAGCTATGGATTTAGCAGCATACATGTGTCCTACAGTGAGAGAATATAGAACACTGTTGCTTGCAGCTTATGTTGTTGACATGACAAAACAGAGGGATGGTGGAAGGGAGGACCCCCATCTGAAAACCATTTTCTTTTGGGGGGGGGGGGGGGGGGGGTGTGTTCCAATCCCAATCCCAACCAGCGTGATGTCTCGCCTTTAACCACTTAAACCTGAACACGTTGCATTGTCATGTTTTATGCAGATATTTTACCCTGATTGTAGCACTTTCAGATTGGTTTCAAATGTAAAGTGCATTATAAATAGCATGTATTATTATTATCTTTATCATTGCATTGCCTGTATATTTGGGGAAAAAATAAGGAAAAAAAGGCACAGAAAATGTAGTTAAGCTGGCCTCTGATTGACACTGAGGTATCTTTCAGCCCAGAGCGCTGCCAGGAACAGAGACTTTTTGAAATATTAACATCCAGCTTGCGTTTGACACATCCCTAAATCTTCTCCTGTTTAAAAAGGGCAACCGCACAACATGCTGCCTTGGAACACCGCCTGCTTATGGATCACAAGCTCTAAGTATTTAAATGTGATCTGTTGTGTTGACGCAGTATTTCTGGAGCGCATCTATACCCCTACACCAGAGGTTACCAAGCATTTTCATGTCAAGGACCCCCAAAGTGTATTTGGCCGTGGACCCCCATGTTAAAATATCTTTTGTGCCAGGGACCCCCAGAATAGATTTGTACACGCTAGTTTAAAAGCTTGTATTGCATATGCAATTTTTTTAGCCTACATATACAATATGTGGTTAAAATGATTGTGATGCTGTATTATCAAATTTAGCTGGGAACCTAGCCTCGGTCCGAGCCTTACTCATCTGCCAAGAGACTGGTCACATTATAAGGCAGAGGGTGCATAGCCGGAAGTGTTGGTCCGGAACATCCGTCAGATGTACCGGTACGTATATCCCCCGGATATGATATTTTTTTGACCAATCACAACACTTGTTTCATTCACGGAGAATGTAAACAGATTTGTAAAGCGTCACAAATTTCAGCAATGCACTCTACAGCGTATATTGTGCCCAGCGTGCTGGGGACCCCCTGGAAACCTCCGGACTCACTCTGAGAACCACTGTCAAAAGCTACTACAGTACTAATCTACAAAACTCACGTGTCAAGATGCAACACATTGTGTGAAACTCTATTTATGCCTGCTTGGAACAATTATTTAAATGAAAATAGCAA
Source organism: Protomyctophum parallelum (assembly GCF_964188405.1). Classification (NCBI taxonomy): domain Eukaryota; kingdom Metazoa; phylum Chordata; class Actinopteri; order Myctophiformes; family Myctophidae; genus Protomyctophum; species Protomyctophum parallelum. Next base: position 26,931,434 of record NC_139719.1, on the reverse strand, counting down.
ATCTACAAGCTCTGAGCTTGCAAATTGGCTCAGCCTCTTGTCCCTACTTTAGTACGCAACCATTGTGCACCAACGTATAAAACAGAATTAAGTGGTTACTCAAACTAATCAATTTAGTTGATTATATCTAACTATTAGATATTTATTGTGCAGAGAAATCCCTGCTTCTTGATTATTGGATTAATGTACGATGTTATGAGCAAGATTAAGTGGGTTGTTGGTTGTAAATATGTGTTTTGACATATTTCCAGCTAATTGCCCAGTACAGCCCTATGCAGTATGCATGAATAAACCTAATGGGAGGCAGCAGAGCGGCTGATGTCACTGCCCGCCGTCAGCCTTATTGCATGAGATCATGACCTTTGAACTCTGTTGCCCCGTGAGGTCATCAGTGAAGACCGGATTGGTGGACGACTGACGGATTCATTCAAAACACACACCCACACACACATTCACAAATGCACGCACGCATGCATGCACGCACGCACACACACACACACACACACACGCACACGCACGCACACACACGCACACATAAACACACACCAAAAGGGACGTTTTTTTCATGTGAAACGGTAGACTTCCCATGCAATCATTACCAGAACTGTTCTTTTGAAATTACATCAAAAAGTCAAGTGATCAAGACAGATCCATCAGATTTTTCATATTCGGTGGAGACCTGTGCACATGTTCTAGTTATCTTCATTTTTTTACATGAGAAACATAGCCGGTTTTATAGCTCCAAATCTTGTAAAAGATCTAAATATCTTGTAAAATAAAATCACACCTGTGTGAAGTGAGGGGCGCTCTTATACATCATCTCATTCCGGCCTATCACAATTTGAGACTTCACTCTTTTGTCTTCAATGTTTGTGTTTACACAAACACTCAAAGCTGGGCATAGGAGGGGCTAGAGACCCTTAAAAAAAGAAGCATATACCACCACCACCACCATAAATATAGTTTTGTAACTAAAGCTATCAAAATATTTGTAATGCAGTAAAAAATACAATATTTTACTCTGAGTTGTAGTTGAGTATTGAGTATCAAAAAAGTGAAATGTATAAGTAAATTGTACTTAATTACAGTACTTGAGGGAATGTGTACTTTAGTTTACACCACTGATGACAGGCTGTTTCTGATGTATTACTTGTAGTATTTCACCACAAGTGTAATGCACTTGTTTGCAGCAATGTTTTGACGAATGAATTGCAAAACTAGAGAAGAACCCCCCACCCCTCACAAATATCCACATTACTCTTCTTTTTCATAGTACAAAAATGTATGATGTATCTAGAGTGAGATGCATGAGGCAGACTCCACCACATACCAGACATGTGAGACATGGTAAACATGTCTCTATAGCAAACCACACAGGCCCACTTTTTATCACAATGTCTCTCTCTCTGTCTCTCTCTCACCCCCAAAACTGTGTGGGGGGTTAGAAGAGAGAGCGAGAGAGCAGCCTGTACGCGCGTGCACACACACACACACACACACACACACACACACACACACACACACACACACACACACACACACAGAGAGACACTTCAGAGTGGAGAATGTGAAATGTCCTCTTTTCATCTGATCATCAGTAATAATTTGGTTATTCATGTGAAAATAATAACATCATTCTCATTCCTCGCATGGCTGCAGAAGTGGGGGGGCTCTCTCTTTCCTTTTTCCTTTTCCCTCTGTTACGCCTTACAGTATCTCTGCTTTCCTTACTCCTTTCCTATATAGCAGTGTTTGGCTTGAATCCTTGAGGGGAATCCCCATCAAAATGAGTCTGAATATAGCTTATATATAAGCTCACAACATGGTGGGATGCTACGTGTTGTGAGCTTGTACATCTGCTGTTTTAAATCTTGTATGGGGGACCCTGGCACAAAATGTTTTCTCATAGGGGTGTAGTAGAGTGGCTCACAACCAGGCTCGGCCTGAGGGCCAAAGTCTAATATCTCCCTCCCTAATATCTCTCTCTCTCTCTCTCTCTCTCTCTCTCTCTCTCTCTCTCTCTCTCTCTCTCTCTCTCTCTCTCCCCCCATTTTGTGATGCTTAACTGGACAGGCATTTTCAAATCAGTGTATTTATGGGTTTTTGAGATGGATAAAAATACTCTTGCAGTGGTTTATTTAGGAGGAGCACAAGTATGTGTCCGTTACACAGAAATACACTTATGGTTAAGGCTGGCCATGGGATGGAAAAACAAGCTATTTCAACAGAAACTGCTGTCCGTTTCAACTTTGTCTGTCTGTCTGTCTGTCTGTCTGTCTATCCGTCCCCGTTAAGGAATAGAATCTGTGAGTCTGTGACAAAGCTGTGAAAATGTATTTCAAATACACAGAGCTGGGGTAGATTTGGGTGGTGTAACATAATGAACTGTTTATTTTGGACAAGGGTTATATCAGAGGAATTTGTTCAAAAATGTAATTTGAGGTTGTGAGATAAATCATCACACTAAAACGTGTTTTTTTTATACAACCTCAAATTAAAATTATTATTAAGTTATTATTAATTTCTTTAGTCGTTGGAATAGTTTAACCAATTTCATTCACCATGTGAGTTAAAATGTTAATTTATAATGACCAGTGTTCAAAATAGGTACAGGACATGACAGACGGACAGACAGTGTGTGACAGACTGACAGCATAATGAGATACAGACAGACAGACAGACAGACAGTGTGACAGACTGACAGCATAATGAGATGGAGACAGACAGACAGTGACAGACAGACAGACAGACAGACAGACAGACAGACAGACAGACAGACAGACAGACAGACAGACAGACAGACAGACAGACAGACAGACAGACAGACAGACAGTGACAGACTGACAGCATAATGAGATGGAGACAGACAGACAGACAGTGACAGACTGACAGCATAATGATATGAAGACAGACAGACAGACAGACAGACAGACAGACAGTGACAGACTGACAGCATAATGAGATGGAGACAGACAGACAGACAGTGATAGACTGACAGCATAATGAGATGAAGACAGACAGACAGACAGACAGACAGACAGACAGACAGACAGCATAATGAGATGGAGACAGACAGACAGTGACAGACTGACAGCATAATGAGATGGAGACAGACAGACAGTGACAGACTGACAGCATAATGAGATGGAGACAGACAGACAGTGACAGACTGACAGCATAATGAGATGGAGACAGACAGACAGAGACAGACTGACAGTGACAGACTGACCGGCATGCTCTGATCCTGAGCTTTGTTCGCCATGGCGTCGACCTTATCCTCGTGGGGCTTCAGGACCTGCTGCTTCACCCCATTGGTCAACTTGGTCTTGGGGGCGTGGTCGTTGACGTTAGCGTCAGGTTCTGCGCCGCCGGAGCCCGCCTCCTGCTTCCTGGGCTTGGCCGGTGGGAGGGGCTTGTCCTCCTCGCCTTTTGTGAACCTCTCGTATGGCAAGATGAGCCTGGGGGCGGGGTCAACATGGAAATCAACGCATTACTATGCAGCTGCACCATTGTTTGCTTTCTTTGGCCTTGGACCACCATAAACACACACACACACACACACACACACACACACACACACACACACACACAACCGTTTTTTTCCCCTTTATGGCTCTCCTCCAGACTGGGAGTTCAACGCTAACCATAAATTCCTATAGCGATGTTTGCTTATTATCAAAAGTTGATGAATCCTATGAATCATTCATGTAATATACACACATACAGTAGAGTAGATGCAACGACTAAAGTTTCATAGAGACATTGGTATTTTCTGCAGTACTACTGTACATTAATAATGTGGGAGTATTTTGTCTGTATAACCCTCTCCCTTGTCTCTCTCTCTCTCCTCCTCCACACGTCTCCCACATATTTCTCTTGTCCGTATCCACCCCCCTCTCTTTCCCCTCACCTCTGTCTGTCTGTCTGTCTGTCTGTCTGTCTGTCTGTCTCTCTGTGTAGGGTTTTGGCTATTTCTCAGTTTTGTTGGACGGTGGCCCAGTGGGGACATTCATCTAAGGACCCCATTATCCTCACAATTTAAACATTTGAAAATATGCTAAAACCAAACACTGTACACCCCCTCCCTCCTCTCTCTCTCTCTCTCTCTCTCTCTCTCTCTCTCTCTCCCCCCTCACTTGTTCAATTTCTCTCTTGCATTTTCTCATTCTGTCATCCCCCAATTCCTCTTTTCATCCCCTCTCCATTACTCTCACTTCTTTTTTCCCCCCTGATCCCCAGATGTGCATTGTGTGTGTGTGTGTGTGTGTGTGTGTGTGTGTGTGTGTGTGTGTGTGTGTGTGTGTTGCACATAATATAACGATGAAATATTTCCAGTCGGCTTAAAAATAGCCAACAGTAGAAACACGCACGCATGGACGGTGGCGCGTACACACGCACACGCACACACACAGTGCTCAGGATGTTGTATAATTGCCGTCAGATGTGGCAGATCTGAGATCGTAGAGTTTGTATTTCTCAGAGGCTTGTGAGCTGCATTAAAATTATTAACACAATAGTCAGAAACATGGGAATGATGAGACATGACTTTCACTCCACTACATTTAAAAAATAACTACATTTCTAGGAAGGGATTCGGGACACAAACTGAATTTACAACTTGGACCATTTCACCACTTTTCAACCTATCTTCATATAATTGGTCCTCACTAATGTAGTAATGTTCATGATAAAATAGTAAAATTAATTACCAATTTACTAATATTACAGACAAAAGTCTGTGTCTCATAGGAGGGCTGTGGGCAGTTCAGAAACACATCCACCAGTGACATCATCGTTGGGCAGATCTTAAAAATTCATTAACCATGACTTCCATTATCGCATTGAGACTTTTCAGGAATAGAAAGCCTGCAGTTTCTATTGGCTTGCATTCCCCATCGATGATGTCACTAGTGGACGGGTTTCTGAATTGCCCACAGCCCTCTCATGAGACACAGACTGAGTAGAAAAAAATTGTGCTATTTTATCACTAGTGAGGACCAATTAAATGAAGATAGGTTGAAAAGTGGTGAAGTGGTCCTTTAAGCCCTATTTCAAATATAGTGGAAATAGCTGATCTAGAGATTTTTACTATATTTCAACATTTCTGAAATTGTTTTTTTATGTTAGAAATTTCAATACAGAAATGTATTGATATTAGAAAGAAAATGTACTTCATAATTTGTACTGTGGAATACTTTATTTGAGTATTTACTTTAGTATATACTCTCTCTCTCTGTCTCTCTCTCTCTCTCTCCTTCAGTTCATTCAGTCCTCTCGTCTTTCTCTCTCAACATCTCCATGTATGGACAAAACAGCCCAGCTGCCCCTTTTCATTTTAATGAAATAAAGACACCACACACACACACACACACACACACACACACACACACACACACACACACACACACACACACACACACACACACACACACACACACGTGCACAAAGACAGCACAGGAGATATTAGCATGCATAACATTGTTCCTCTTAAAACAAATTAGCCCTGTGGTGCATTATATCTCAGAAGACAAACATGCTTTTAAGAGTTCAGGAGGTTATGATAAGTTTTAATTTGCATTTCTTCGTTATTACGGTAGAGGAGAACAGCTGGGATGGGCAGATAGGCTGGCAGGAATGGCACACAGCTCTGTATCGGCAAGACAGGCAGGCCATGAACAGGCTCACATACAGACATACAGACAGGCAGGCCATGAACAGGCTCACATACAGACATACAGACAGGCAGGCCATGAACAGGCTCACATACAGACAGGCAGGCCATGAACAGGCTCCCATACAGACAGGCAGGCCATGAACAGGCTCCCATACAGACAGGCAGGCCATGAACAGGCTCACATACAGACAGACAGGCAGGTAGGTGCTGTAGGCAGACGGGCAGAGACTTATAAAGTGCAAGATCCCAGTAAGTGGCATGAATGAACCCTATAGTCAACAAACAACTGGGAGTATAGTCAAGTAAATATGAGTGCAAAGAAATCAGGTGCTACAAGTAACTAGCATAGCAGGTAGACATCAAACCTACAGAGTAGCATCTAAATTACCAGTAAGACGCCCTGAGGGCGAGCAGCGACCTCGCGCTGAGGGCGAGCGGGGTCACGCTGAAACTACAGGTCTGGGAATACCGGGTAGGGCAAAGAATATGTGCTGATTGATAAGGCCAGGCAGGGCCTTGGGGACCAGTCCAGGTAGGGCTCAGGTAGGGCCTCGGGGACCAGTCCAGGTAGGGCTCAGGTAGGGCCTCGGGGACCAGCCAAGGTAGGGCTCAGGTAGTGCCGGGCCTTCATTTTCGGCCCTGTTGAGAACTCTAGTTTTCGCCAGCTGTCTGGCACGGCTCCGCTAATAACTTTGGGGCAGTCCCGTCTAGAGTTTGAATGAACCGGTATCACTCAAAAGGGAGACATCGAAGAGGAAGGACGGATGGGGAGGGTCAACATCTGGAATGTCAGTTCCAATAGGTCCAATAGGTCAGCGCCATATATGGAGATCTAAGGGTTTGAGGTTTGAAGTCAGATGTAGAGTTGCTGGCCGGCTCCATATATGCAGATCTACAGGTAGGTGATAATCCAGTCTTGATGAGGTCAATGTCATGATCTTCATATATTGAGACAGCCATATATGGAGCGTGTCACGAGGAACCATATATGTAGGCGTGATGGACGGAATGACTGACGAACTGACTGACTGACGTTTTTCAGGTTTTCATAGTAATCTGCGACCTACGGTTGCAAAACAAACTATAGCATCTGTGGGCAAACAGTATACATTAATGTACATCTATCTAAAGTCAACAACATACAGTACATCTGCATAGCATAACTAGCGTCTATGAAAATAGGCAACAAGTACAGTACTTTGTAGTACATTCAAAGTATAAATGAGTGTTATGACCCAGCTGGTCAAATCAGAGGTACAGTAAACATGTTCCTTCCTACTGTTTACATTTCTCTCTCTCTTTAAAGCACTTAAGCCCCTGTACATGTCAGTTGATGCGGTCCCCCAGGGGTCTATACTTGGTCAACTCCGTTTTACGACATGGCTATAGCTGTCTCTGTGAGAGGTTCTCTCGTGAGTGGAGGTACCTCCGCTATATCTTTTTTTCCCCCACATCACGTCTCTGTCGGGTGGAGATTTCATATGTCCAAAACTGATTCAAATTCAAGCTTGACATGTTTTGAGCTTGTGGTCGTCGATACGTCAGATGAGAGTGAGAAGACTGATCTCACATGTAGTAAAAAAAAAGTTTTCGTTTTTTGTGTCCTCCCTGTTCTCACCTCTTCCTCAGTACACCCCCCACCCCCACTCACACACCTTCCCTGTGTGTCCAGTGTGTTAGTGTGTTCTCTGTCTCAGTGCGCGGTGCCAGCTCACCAGCGCATTCCTGAGGTAAATAGATCCTCTTTAATAAGAGACTTCAACCGGCTGTCCAGAAAACCACCCTGCGCACAGCTGAACCAACACACGCACACACGCGCACGCATGTTGAGAGTGCCACACTATGCATGCGTACATGACATGCACGTTGATGCACCCATGTGCACGCACACACACAAGGCAGCTGAAACGGTCAAGTCCGTCAGGGCACCGCCTCTCATCACATCAGCACTTTAGACAGTCAACATTTAGACATTTAACTGTTTTCAACCCAACCATGAATTATGACGTGTAATTGACTGATTTCAGGGAAGAAATTACCACAAGCGTGCACAGTTTGTGTTGGCTTCACCTAGCCTCGCCCTTTTGAACCCAGAATGAATGTACCACTGTGAAATATGGGGGGGAAGAAACTGTACCCTAAAGGAAAACAAAGAAATGCTGCATTGTCACAAGAAGCTGCCTCTAGTGCAAGCTGTCAGGCAGAAACCTTGTATCTCCATATTTAAAATTGTTGTAAAACCCAAAGACATAAACATTTAACCAATGAAAAGTATTAACAAGAGCTTGGTTCCTTTTTTCCCCTTCTCACAGCTTTGGACACAAGATTTCCAAATAAATCTAACCACAGTGCCACTGGCTTTAATAGCTGAGGTCAGGTGTTCAAAAATGAAGGGCGTGTATCGGAGAGGGCTGTGGCAGAAGCATGGAAGTGGGAGCTTATTTGTAGAGGTTTCTGTTTTTTAACTTTGCTATTTCAGCTGTGTGTGTGTGCGTGCGTGCACGCCACGTTTTGTTTACTTATGTCGCTGAAATCCTATTGAAAAAGACCTTGTGTTCACATAAGCACAAGTGTGTGTGTGTGTGTGTGTGTGTGTGTGTGTGTGTGTGTTACTGTACTTGTGACCATGAGGACCATTATGTCCCCACAAGCATAGTCAAATATTGTAGACATTGTGAGGGCCAGTTTTCCTGGTAGCCTGCAGCTGCTGTTTTCGGCTTTCGAGTTAGTTATAAATGGCAGCAAAAAAAATTAATTGTCATTCATAAAGTAACCATCCGAAATTAGTGATGTCCTCTCAAGTATAGTAACATAAAGGAGTGTGTGTGTGTGTGTGTGTGTGTGTGTGTGTGTGTGTGTGTGTGTGCGCGTGTGTGTGTGTGTGTGTGCGTGCATGCTACGTTTTGTTTACTTATGTTGCTGAAATCCCATTGAAAAATACCTTGTGTTCACATAAGCACTTCACAAGCTGATAAGCTGAGGAGTAATATTTACTCATTTGACGATGGCTAAGGAAACATGCATTGTACGATGGCCCCTAATACGAACTGCTAACAACAACACCCAGGCAGTTTCTCTCCTCTACCATAGAAAAGATAAAATCATTGCTGTTGGCTGGAAACCTTGAAGTTGAAATATCAAGATAGAAGGTTAATGCCCGTCAGTATTGACTGTTTTCTTTGGCGTTTGAAGAGTGTAAACTGTAAGGGTACCAAACTGTAATGCTCAACTTGCTGTATAATACTATGTACAAGTTCACAATGACACATTGTGAACTTGGACATGGGGCAGGCTGTTTTCGTCGAGCAACACTGTTGTATGCTTAAGCTATTGTTTTTGAGGCCTGGCCACCTTGGCCGGTAGTGCAAGTCTGGCAGTGTGCCGCGGGTTCGACTCCCCATCCCGACGGTCTTCATGCATGCCACTTGCATGTCATCTCTCTCACCATTTCCTGTTAGCCTACTGTCTGTCCCTCTATAAAACATTTTTAAATAAAGGCGAAAGCCAAAAAAAAATAAAAATAAAGCTAGGCCTAGTGTTTTAGTGCCGGTACAGTGCAGTGGTGGAAACTAAGTAACTAAGAACAGTCAGGTACTGGAATTAAATATGACTTTGGCATTGTGATGCATTTTGATATTGTAGATCTGTTATTTATTTTAAATAATTTGAATTTTTACTTAGGTAATCTTTTTTTGAATTTACCTAAGTAATTTTATTTTGCAACTGTAAGTATATTTTAATGCCAATACTTTTGTACTTTTACTTAAGAAAGATTATACAGGACTTTAACTTAGTTGAAACAGAATATTTTCTTTTATTGGGTATTACTACTTTATGTAAAGATATCAGTGTACGTCTTCCAGCCAGTGGTAAAGTGAGCCTGTACGATCACATATAACTTTGCTGGACAAAGACACCACTACTCTGCTGGCAGAGCTAAAGTGCTGATGCAAGGAAAACAAATGACACCTTGGGATTTGGGCTTTCTCTCCTTTTCTTTTGTTTTGTTAACGGATATGCTACTGTTATCGTGATGAGAGCGTATAGGGTGACAGGGACACAAGGACGGAGAGGAGGAGGATTGACACGTAGGTGTTCATACCATCAGCATGTGCCATCAGCATGTGCTGCTCCTCTGTGGGCAGCACTCAGCTGGGTGAATCTGAACACTGAAGTCCCCCCTCATGGGATTATGATAGGTATAAAAAAATAAATAAGAAAAGAAAGATACTGAATTCACGTGTCATATACTCATATGTCATATGTATATACCTACAGTATGTCAATATGCATGATTCATATCCCATGACAGTACTGCATAATTTATGATACATACATAGGCATCAGAGTTTTGTATTCTGTGCGGGCAGCGACCGGGAGCCAGTGGAGGGAGCGGAGCAGGGGGGAGACATGTGAGAATTTTGGCTGGTTGAAGACCAAGCGAGCTGCGGCATTTTGGATCAGCTGGAGAGGCTTAAGTGCACATGCTGGTAGGCCAGTAAGGAGGGAGTTACAATAGTCGAGTTTTGACAAGACTGTTGTCTGGATTAGGAGCTGGGCTGATTCCTGGGTGAGGAACGGTCTAATTCGTCGTATGTTATAGAGTGTGAACCTACAGGATCGAGTGACAGCTGTGATGTGAGCTTTGAACGAGAGCTGACTGTCCAGGACAACACCAAGATTCCTGGCTGTTGGGACAGACGTTACCAGGGCGTTGTCTACGGCGCTGTATCGGTGAGGCATACAAATAACGTGCTATAGGTGCTTCAAAGGGCTCAGGGATAATGCCATGGTGTTCTGCTCTCTTACACAAACACAGACGTAGCCTACATACAGTTAGCTGTTTGCTATTCATACAACACAAAAGCTATGGATTGTGCACATTAATCACAGTACAGGCAGTATACAGTAGAACGGAACAGTGGTTACAATGGAGAAACCTTCCTGATAGTTTGCTGGAGATGTCCTGTGCTTATGCGGCGCCAAGAATAGTTATTAATAAACCTGGTCTCTAAACTGCATCCCCCTGGTCAGCCGGGCGCCTGATGGAGGGGAAAGGAACTGGTTGGAATAACGTGTTCCTTCCACGCGCTACGTCCAACCCAGGTATATTCCCCCCCAACACCCCCCGTCCCCCCCGTCAGGGGAAAAGAATTGGCTTGGATTCCTGGAGTGGAGGAAGTATGAGGTAAATCCGTTGCTCTCCCCGGGCTGGCAGAGGGAGTGTAGCGCCCAGGATTACATTAGACTGGGTGAAAAAGTGGGGTTACAAAATCGTGTGATAAAATGAATAATAATAAAAAATAAAATAAAAGTTTTTTGTCTTTATTATAATTTTTTTTATTTATTATTACTTTTCACCTATAAGCATGTGCCCAAAACAGGTCAACTATTGTTTTATAATCAATTAAATCGATTAGTTTGATTAACTGTTGGATATAATTCTGCTGCTGCTTACAGTTTGCTGTAGCTCAATTGTCCAGATTTACATTATAAAACTGTTGTTCCGAATATCTGCCACTAGGGGTCAGACTAACTTCTAGTAGTCGGTAAACAAGCAGTACAGGCAGTATTAACAGCAGGACCATAATTACTGTAACAGCAGAATGGGCAGCAGGGTAACATGTTTAGTTTTCTGTCATCTGTAATGGACACAGGTCTGATTCCTACAACTACAGTGTCCAGCTCAAATGTTCCTGCTCAAATGTGTGACCTTACGCAAGACGCTGACTGAATCTCTAACTGCTTGCACAGTACAGCTTAGTATTTTATTTTAAGAAAGCTGGCTGTAGGTCAATATTTATTGACATGAACCCAGGTGCAGAATGATTTCGGCATCATTTTGATTTAGGGTGGAGGTTTAACACATGGCCTGTACCTACATACAGTACGTCTATTAGTTCTGTGAGGTATCAAGACTGATGATGCTGTATTTGTGCTCTCAGACCAACTTAACATCTACCTATAGCCCATTTTGCGTCCCAAATCCAATCCATAGTTTTAAGAACCAACTGTCTTAAGGGAACGAAGGACAATATATTCAATATTCATGAATTACAAATAATGAATCATTGTTCATCGTTTGGTCCTTTTTGGAAAGCAGGCTGTCGCCAAGATTCAAAGTCTATCCTTTGACGAGTCTATTCATAGATCTCTGTTTTTAATCCTGCATACAGTAAATTGGCCTTGGTTGACTCTGATATTCATTCATATCATTCCAATTCAGATTAAAACAGCTTTAGTGGCATGGCGCACAAAAGTAATGTGAGCAAGGTAGTGTTATGTGAGCAAGGTATAAAAAGGTAACCAAAACAAGAGAGAAGTTGTTTGACCAAAATGCAATACAGTCATGGTTTAGGTTCTTCCATTTGAATACAAATTGACATTGTTGAGAATGGAGTAGCATCTGCTATGGAAATAATAATACGGAAGTATGGATATTGTCACTGAAGATTTTTTATGTAGATGGAAAAGGGGGCCTCCAGTCAAATAAGTATATAAGTGGTTAATGAAGCAACATTTTTGCAGAATGTATTATTCTGGATTATCCATCACATGCTGGTTATGTCGTCATGATAATCAGAGACTGTAAATACTTGGTGCTTAGATCATTTTGACACACAAGCAGTTGCTGTTTCCTCTGAAAATGTTCTGGAATCGCTTACCCGACTGTCTTAAAATAGACAGAAGGTGCTGTGGTGCACCGAAATAAGACATAAGAGCAGTGTATTGGAGAGGGTGAGAAAGGAGAGGTTACTAGGTGGTTCCTAAGTGGTTGAGTGGTCACCAAGGGTATGGTAGCTCTTAAACTCTTGTCCTAATGACAAGGATATTTGGACACCGCACGCACGCACACGCACGCATACGCACAGTCGCACGCACACACACACACACATACACACACACACATACACACACACACACACACACACACACACACTTTCACTCAGTTGTACACGTTATGCAAATAATCATGTATGAGAGAGAGAGAGAGAGAGAGAGAGAGCTAGAGAGAGAGCGCAAAAAAGCTCTTGAGACCATATATTACCTCATTCTTTCCGCTGGGTGAAAACCCATTAACTTGGAGTCGCCAAGTTAAATGACTAAACTTGTTGAACAATAATAATGTGTTTGAGAGATTGCTCTGTGTCCTGGAACTCAGACAACGTTCCAAAAATATTTCTCTGCAAACTGTTTCTTTTTTTTATGGAAGGAGGGATTTTCTCAATTCTAATTGGCTGTAAATGAAGGCTGAATTCTTCCGTAATTATTTTAAAGACGCTGAATTAAGGGCTGTGTGAGCTCTGTCCATGCCAAGTGCCTTGGAACGATTACTTATGTTTCAACACACTTCTCTCTCCCTCCTTCCGTCCTTCCTGCATACTTTTCTTTCTCCCCCTTTATGTCTTTTTTTTCTTGTTCTTGGCTTTCCTATCCGCTATAATTCAATTATCAATGCCCTCTTTCGCTTATTCTTCCTTCTGACAAAAAATGCTCTGAACTTCTCCAAGTCCAAGCTAGCCAAGCGCTTCGACAGTGATCTCCAAACCCAACTGGGCATCCTAAAAACCCAACGTAACAAGCTAAGAAACAGTGTAACTGACATGACCAAATCAGCCAAAAGAAACTTGATCAATGATAAAGCAGAGGAAAACAAAAACAATCCTCGGGAGCCCTGGAAGCTACTAAACAACCAACTAGGCATAGTTGGTTACATAAACATAAAATCGAATGACACCCTCATCACTGACAAGCTTGATGTTGCCAAATACTTAAACATCTTCTTTACAAACATTGCAACAACGCTGGTTAACAAACTGCCCTCCCACTCTGGGCGTTTTGGTGTAGAGCACATCAAAGCCTTTTACAAAAACCTAGGTGTTTGTAAAGATGATTTTAAAATGGCAATGGTAACAACTGAGGAGGTACTTAAAAAACTGAGTGCCCTCCAACACCACAAGGCCACTGATCATGACAATATTCCCTCCAAATTTCTCAGAGACTCAGCCATTTCCATAGCTCCAATCGTCACCCACATAGTAAACCTCTCCTTCAAACAGGGACAGGTCCCCCAAGATTTTAAACTGGCCAAAGTAACCCCCCTGCACAAGAAAGAGTAAATTAGAACCCGGCAACTACCGCCCTATTTCTATTCTAATCTCCATCTAAAAAGTGATGGAAAAAATTGTCTATGAACAGGTTGAAAAGTATCTTGCCACTAATAAATTAATGTACGAGTTCCAATCTGGTTTCAGAACATCCCACTACACTGACATATGCCTCCTCTATTTGAGCGACCACAAACACGAGGTGGATGCTGGCAAATACTGCGGCATGGTCATGCTGGACCTCCAAAAGGCTTTTGAAACCGTGAACCACTCCATACTGGTTAACAAGCTAAAAGCAATTGGTTTTGATAGCACATCAGTGAGCTCAAGTGAGCTCGAGTCAAATTTGTACTGAATATGTATTAAAATAATAATACATATTCAAAAGTACATTTTCCTTTTAATGTCAATGCATTGCTGTATTACATTTAGACATGCCCTTTCATAGAAATGTAGCAGTCAAAACTAAAGTACAATATTTGTTTTGACTTGAATGGAGTCATAGTAAGTATACACTATACCTTAGTACAGTATTCAAGTAAATGTACTTGACTTGTAACTGTCCACCACTGCCAACAGTCCTGGTATGTCGCAGGAACTTACCCCAATCCAACCCTTGATGCTGAGTACCAAGCATAGAGGCATTTTTATAGTCTTTCTTTGGTATGACTCGACCAGGGATTGACCCCAGCCTCCCAATCTCATGTCGGATACTATAATCACAAGGCCACTGAGCTGGTACTGACTAAAACTACAATACTGACTAAACAGGTAGTTAATTGGCAGAAACCATTCTGCTAGTTAGTTGAACTATAGGAACATATTTATACTCATAGTAATCAGTACACACTTCTAACACTGAGAGTGTACAAATACAAGCAAATTGAGCCATAAGGGTCAATTTGATGACATGTACTGTACACTCTCAAAGTTACAAATTGCTCAAATTTTATATATTGGCGTCAAGCCAGAATATCTACATTTTGCCTGTTGTCAATTTCACTTTTTCAAACTGGCTTGCTTTGCTGCCTCCCACAAGACTTCTCCCATTATGCTCTTTGGCAGGAGATGGAAGGGAAAACTGGCAAACCCGTAGCGATAGCTGAGACTGCTCTATTGGATTTACAGTAATAACAACATGAGAAGGCATCCCTAATGGCTCAGAGAAATTATGTACTACGAGGTACTGTATATACTGTTGCTCTTGAGCAGGTAAACAAACTTCACAATATAGTATATGGATTGAGGCATTGTAGATGGAAAATATAGATCTTTCACAATGACAACAATTGACAAACAGCACTAAATCAATCTACAGCATATGACCACGTAGGCATTAAGGACCAAAAGCTTATACTGACTGAAAAGTACTATTGGGCATAATTATTGGCACAAGTCCAAGCTGCAGTAATGCTGCTTATCGTCCCAGGCAGCACTGCTGTATGACCTTGAAAGAGGAAAGAGTTACAACATTTTACATACTGTATACATGTATGCATGCATGCATACGTTCAGAGGAAATACTAGGTTTTGTACCTTTTTTGTGCCTCATGAAATGGGTCCTTGAGGGTTCCAGGGTGTCTCCAGTAAAATGTGTTAATATAGCATCAAAATCATCAAAACCATTAGCCGTTGTGAGCCGATCTACAAGCTCAGAACGCATTACGATGCGTTTTGTGAGATTGTAGATCGGCTATTTGAAGAAAAAAAAAAGTCTTGACAAAAATGTTAATATATGGAATATTCTTTGAAACATTTTAACAACACAAGTCTTTATGGGGGTCTCTGGCACAAGAGACCCCTTCTGCTGAGGGGTCCGCGGCAAAATACATATTCATTTGAGAGTTTGTGACATGAAATAGTTGTAGAGCCACTGCCAATACACAGTGAAATGCAGTGTTAATTCACCTCAGGGAGTGTAAAAAAAGAAAGAAAAATTAAACATTTTACAGATGTTAGTGAGAGGCAAAATATGTAATTCATATTGGCTCTCAGCTTGTTGCCCTTGAAGGAATGCAAGCCTTGGTGTCTCTGCTGTAGTTAACAGTGATATAGAGAGACAGCGGATCAAGGTGAATCTTGACCTTAGTAAATATTTAACCAGGTCAGACCGTCTCTGTGGGGCTGTGGGAGGATGACTCACTGAAAACATCTTAGTTAGGACTCTTAGAATGCAGCTGAATAACATTACCTACACTAAAGTATTTCTTCCTTAAGTCGCAGGAAAGGTATTTATTTAAGCACTTTTACTATATTTGTACTTAATCCACCGCTGCTTCAAGCAATGGCCTCTATTTATCTCACCATGAGATGAATCTATTTAACTTTTTAAGACCAGCCCAGAAAAGAACATTAGTGCTCTCCACTATTCAGTGTGCCAGTCCATAGGAGTAGAGGGAATTACTGGCGGGCTGTTGAGCTGCATGGACTCTCTATAAAACATAAAAACAACATGAAATATGCAACACAACTCAGAAGCCACGATGGCAGCTCTAGGACCTTTGTTTGCTATCACGCTCTCTCTCTTTATAAAATGTATATGCAAATGTGCAGTAATAAACAATTAGATCAATCAAAAATCCAATTAGTTTTCAGTGTCATCATTGAACGCCCACACTGTCACCTGAATAATAACAAACATACGGGCGAGCACATACACACACGTGCGCACGCACGCACGCATGTACTACACACTCCCAGAATATAAAACCACAAACACGAAATAACCTTCAATTAAGGTCATGACACACCGTAAGCATTTTGTTTTGTGATTAATTCGCCAGAAAATGTTATATTTTTGAAGTGTTCTTTGTGTCATGAATACAGGTATATTCACACAGAATGTGAATTTTACGTGGCGATAATGCAAAGTAATTCTTCTTCCGAAAACGTTTTTCACTGCAAATAAACCCTGTTCAACTACTATGACTTATTTTTGGATAGTTTATTCATCACACTCCCAGTGTGTAAAGACCTTTACACCATTATAACAGTAACTGAATTTAATTATCAGCTTGTTAACCCCAGAAAGACGCTAAAGACATTATAGTGTTTCTTCGAACAAAGAACTCTGTCTCCACGCACGCACGCATGCACGCACACACGTACGCACGCACGCACGTGCCAGAATAACCACAACTGACACATAATGAAAATTTCTTCATACAACTGACGGAAACGTAGATCCTGTACTTCTGTGACTGTGTGTGTGTGTGTGCGCGCGTGCGTGAGTGTGTGTGTGTGTGTGTGTGTGTGTGAGCGTGTGTATCATTTACAAATGGAACACTTCCAGCAGACATTGTCCTTCTCTGAGCAATTGGCATATGGGTTGACTTACTGTACTGTAGCTGTCTGTCTGGCTCAGGGATACTTCAGCAGGACAACTAATCGCTGCTGTCGGGTGGAAACCTTGTATGTCCAAAACATTCCTTTCTTCTTATTAAAAAAACACATTTTAAATTAGCGAAAATTACAGCTTTACTAAACTCACAACGTGTCACATTGCGATACATTGTGAGCGTGTAGATCTGCTATTTTCACTACACTCTTGTGGATGGACATCAACGAAACATTGGCTGTTCTAAAGGTCTAACCACTTGTCTTAAACCCTTTACAAACATTGTTGAACTGAGTCCCCCAGGGGTCTACACTAGGCCTCCGTTTTTCCCTCTAGTCTAAACCAAATATCTGCGCTGAAAATAGAAGATCTACAGCTTGTAGCTTCGCTGTCTTCGCCGATTGTTCACCCCAGATATAGGGACGCTATAAGTGAACTTGTTCATGTTTATTCAGCCTTCAGCATGATCACAGGTTAAAAAAGTCAGGTGTCATTAAAAACACTGACTTATTTTGCTGATTACAATATAAAACTTGTAACCTTTTGGGTAAAGGAGTTTACACGGCAAGTTAAGTGGTCAGATGGGTGGGCCGCGAATGCTTTTGAGGTTTTCAAGTGGGCCCTGATGCCACCGTTTATTATGATTTTGTAACATTGCTGCTTTTGTCACATAATCTCTCTGTCCATCCCTCGTTCTCTTGTGTGACATTTAACCAGAGGAGATATCAATAGGATAACAACCAGGGATTAGCAGTGGTATCAAATTAGCTTGAAAGGCAACAACAGGAAGATACCCCGTGTTAACATGTAGTCCGATAATCACTGCAAAGCCATGCTGTTGGGTAAAAATAGAAGCCACAAGGGAAATTAAGAGGTGCCGCTATCTCTGTGCTCATCAGTGTTATTATCCAACTGATTATAGTGGATTCTCAACCCAGATTGTCTTATATACTCAAATCACTCTACATACTGTACAGTGTAGCCTACACCAGTGGTTCTCAAAGTGGGGTCCTTGACAGGGTCCCAGGGGGTCCCCAGCAGAATCAGTATAACCACTTTAACCATACATTACTGTATATACATCATTAGCTACTGTATTTGAAAGTAACCGATCTCCAAGCTTACATCGATCACGATGCCTTGTGAGCTTGTGGAAAATATAATAAACAAATATAGTGTTTGAACCAATTTTAACAACACAAATCCTGTATGAGGGTCTCTGGCACAAAATGCACCTGTAAGGGTGTGTGAAGTGAAGGGCTGTTGCAGTATATTCCGCAACACAGTAACTCTGAGAGTGTACACAAATGGATGAATTTAACAGTGAGGATTTTACTGTGTAGCTGCCAAGCAGGAAATCATAAAGATGAAATGTTAAGGGCCTGATATTTAACAGTTTAACATTGTCAGGTTGTGTTGGTTGTTAGTTTTTAATATCGGTTAAATGCAGGCCGCTTCAGCCAGGTACTTTTCCACTGTTCCCAGCAGCCTATACCGCTGAGGGCCATCAGGGATAAACACTTATTATTAAGCCCTCAGGAGGAATGAGAAGCTGACGCACGCAAGCACGCACGCACGCACGCACGCACGCACGCGCAGTCTGTCGGTAAGGGTGGATTTGTCGAGCTTAACCCAGTGCAGTGTGTGTGTGTGTGTGACAGTTTTGAAGATGCGAGCACATCCACTTGCACTCTATGTGCTGCTTTCAATGGCCTGTATCTCCAAATCGACGCAATGAATGTCGTTTCTGGTGAAAACTAGGTTTTTCAACGGCCGACAGCAGCCGACAGCAGACAGTGAGACTTGCAGTCGGGTTTTTTCTGCACCGAGCGAGAGAACAACAACCGGTGAAGACACCACACACAGCATTACGTCAACTTAACATCCGGTTACGGATATTTGGCTCCTCAAAATAAGGGTTGAAAGGGGAAAAACCTTGGCAATGCGCGATAAATAGATTAATTAATCCTGGCGGTCTTAATATGTCTCCCACCCTCTCGTTTTTCTAAAATCTTTTCAATACTAGTTAGTACAAAAGAATGTGTGTCAAGCATTCCCCCACTCCTGACGGTTGGTGGCTATGTTCAAGTCTTGCTTACTGTACGTAACTACAGTGGTGGAAAGTAACCAAGTACATTTACTCAGGTACAGTACTTAAAGGAGCACTTCACCCATTTTCAACCTATCTTCACATAATTGGTCCTCACCAATGCTCATTATAAAATGGCACCATTCTGTCTACTCACTCTGAAATAGAAGCCATTGTTCTCGCATGAATACAAAATGAAACCACTGACTGTACAGTATGCAACAGCAGCTTGCATTAGTGCAGGTGAATGCATGCAGCAGCAGCATCAAAGCATCAGTGTCTGCCGTCAGTCAATGCTGCGCTTGCGTTTAGGCACAGTCTCCATGATGTCATCTCCCTAGTGAAGGCTTTCTCAAAGTCCTTCTTCTCCACTGTCCACAGCAACAATTTCATAATTTATAGACCCGTCTGCACATGCAAAGCATTGACGCAAAAGGGATTCTTATATTTTGACAGTGTTTTTGAAACGTTGAAACCCACTAGCTACTGCAAAGTATAGTGAGTGCAGAGCGGCAGTGGCAGTTATCCATTTCTAGTACTGTTTACTATATTACTGTATGTTTCTCCCAGCGAGTTCCTGGACCTATTTTATTCATGACTACAACAACAAGGGGGGGGGGGGGGGGCACGGCTAGAAGGTCCTGGGTTCGATTCCCGCTCGGGACGCTGTGGGCGCTGGCGGCGTGTCCTCTCCTCCGCTTCATCAGTGCCCATACCCGAGGCGGGGATTGTGAAACGGTCTTTCTGTGTGGAGTTTGCATGTTCTCTCCATGTAAAAAACATGCAGTAATCCTAGTCTCTAAACTGCCTCTCCCTGGCCAGCCAGGATGCCTGATGGAGGGGAAAGGAACTGGTTGGAATAACGTGTTCCTTCCACGTGCTATGTCCAACCAGGGAAACTCCCCCCTGTCAGGTGTAAAGGAGCGACTTGGACACTCATGCATAACGGTCTGTTGCTCTCACCAGGTTGGCGGAGGGTGTGTAGAGCCCAGGATCACATTAGATAATTGACACAGAGAAAATGTGTTACAAAATCGTGGGATAAGAATTAAATTAAAATATAAATATATACAAGGTAATTTTTATATCGGACTATCGAAGCTGACGGACAAGACTATCTATAAGAAAAAACAGCAAGACATTGCTGGATCATTCAGAAAAGGTGCCCATGTCATCATTGCTGCCAAGATTTTTTAATTATACAGTTGAATGCAGGTTTGCAAACCTCATGGGCCATGAAATGTTCACATTACTGCTCAAATGACTACCGGTATGTCAGTCCGCAGTCCAAGTGAGAAGAACACTGGAAGGTTAGCTTACACCTTACATGTTACTTTATTAGATTGGGTATGCTGCAGGGAAGGAGACATTTTAAAAGTGAGGTAACCATTACAGAATCACCTGAAATACAGAGTTTTTAATAATGTCCTTTAGATTATACTATAGACGTATTGACACGTATTATGTCAAATTAAGTTGCGTGCTTTTTCTATCCTCAATGCTCTGTCACACAGGTGAAGATCATTATGCGTCAAGGTGCCTCACACAGGCAATAACATAATGGGTTCTTCTTGGAGGGAGCAGAGAAGTCGGCATATTAATATTTGAACATGGAATATTTATTATACCTAACATTTCCGTCTGTATCTAATACCAGTAACCACTTAAGCTCTAAATACTTTGTCGTACAAAAACAGTTTATAGAAAATAGATGTATGTGCTGGGAGCTTGTAGATATGTTATTTTCGAGAAAGTTATTTGTGACCTGGCCAAAATAGGGATGCCAGGTTGGAAATGGTTAACCACATGATGCCTATACTGGCCATGTTATACACACTGCATAATGAGCTTGTACAAGACAGAGAGACAGGGACGAGAGAGAGATGAGACAGAGATGAGAGAGATGGTGAGGTGCTACTGTGTGAGATACTAGGAGAGAGAGGAAAGTGCCACTGCCTCTTTCAAGGTTATTCATGTGTGTGTGTGTGTGTGTGTGTGTGTGTGTGTGTGTGTGTGTGTGTGTGTGTGTGTGTGTGTGTGTGTGTGTGTGTGTGTGTGTGTGTGTGTGTGTGTGTGTGTGTGTGTCAATCCCCCTTAATTTCAATTCTGAAGCCAGTGAAATAATTGAGATTCGGTAGGCACAGCAATGTTAAATAAGCCACGCTAACAAGCTAACCTACAGTACCTCAAATATTGATCTTTGTGACCCTTTATAATTACAAGAGCAATGCAGTTGTTCATGTAAGATACAGGTGTAGGACAGCAGCAAGGTCATTACTCAATTTAAATTAGCTGCTCTAGTTGAATTAAACATTTCAGTAAATGAGGCTACCAACAACATTTATCGCTTTAATAAGTGCTACACAATCACTGAGCGCTGTAAATCATCAGAAATAATAGCATTTCCTTGCTTTTGTATTTGTTACACATCATCTGATGTAAATTATCCAATCTATTTGATATGGTGCTGCTCTCATTTGAAAATGATACGTTGATTACTTATATTCCTTTACACTACATCTTAGAGTCCAGTACAGTTACTGTATTTAATATTATATTATCCATATTAGTGCTATTTCAGCTATTCTCGTAGCTGACAAGCTGACAACATTTTGTGATGTGTTGTATTGTGAACTTAAAATAGTATTTTTAACACGCTTTTGTTAAAAACAAATATATACTGTATATACTTTGGTTCTGTAAGTAGACTATATTTTGATGCCATTATGTTATAACTTTAACTTTTCCACTAAACGAAATGCTATACAAAAGATCTGGCACGTTAATTTAACTCTGTACAAAACCAGCTCATATACAGGAGTCACATTTTCACAGCTAAAGTAACACTCCAGCTTTTTACTGTGGTTATGTAAGCATCTGCTGCTAATCATAATGATTCAAAGTGGCTTTGTGTAAATGCTCTTTCATAACGGCGATGGTTACCAGTTCTGCTTTTATGAACTGTTTCAGAATGAAATCTCCAACAACAACCAGGGGCATTGCTTCCAAATAGAAAACATGCTGCAAGTTGTTGGACTGTGGGGTATTTAAGTAGCCAAGTCTATTTTAAGGGGTTTCAGAGGCTCTGTTTCCCCTAAGGGATTGACTAAACCTTAACAGAACATTATAAAAGGTCAAGTTTAACTTTTTAAGGCACTGGAATATACCCTTTAAGGGATTTTCAAGGGTTTGGTTAAGTAAGGAGAGGCAAGGGAAATGAAGAACTAGAAAAGCTCTTTCATAAAACCGAGGCACCACATTCATTTGTGGTCGAGGGGACCACAATGGAAATAAGTGCTGGAATTTATTGTGTTTTTTTCCTCAATTGTTTTTAACCGACATGAATGTATAGTACTGCATGATTCAGGTTTTTATGCAATCTACTGTAAATAAACAAAACAATACTTTTAGCATATATTTAACATAAAACTCTGGCATCCCAAAATAGGGGCGACAGCTTGAAAGTGGTTAATATCACAGTGTTGTGCTGGCAACAAGACGGTGAGGCCTCTGAAACAGCATTTAGACCATGTGGCGCAGTATAACTCTCAATTGAGAGGGATAAGCATTACAGTTGTTGCCATGCCATGTCACAGTGTACAATATTCATAGTCTTCAGAGCAGCGCAATACAGAATACTGCACATCTAATCAACACTATGCAACTAGGCACAATGAATTGCACCATTTGCCTGGAAAACTTGTATAATTAATTAGACATTTTACGATGTCTGGGCACACTCACGCACGTACGCATGCATGCACCTAAGTGCATGATATCCACAGTTCTCTGGTAAAACACTATTCCATTCATTGTTGCACATATTTTGTATTGATGGAGGATAACATAGATTGAGGACTTCAAGATATTAAAAACAGGCATGCATGCACTTGTACGCATGCACACACACGCAATTGCACACGCACACACAAATGTGTGATTTCTAAAAGGTCACATTGCACTGTTTGCCAAACAATGAGAGGAGAATATATGTTTTCTTTCTGCTTGAGGGTCTTTGGATGTAACCAGTGATCCATGACCCACAACAAACACAAATACACACACACAATGGCATGCACGCACGCACACACGCACACGCACACACACACACACACACACACACACACACACACACACACACACACACACACACACACACACACACACACACACACACACACACACACACACTATAGTATACCTTTCATAGTGTCTGCGGGTGCATGTGGCTGCGCTGGTGCTGCCTGGATTTCCTCCCAGCTCATCATAGACATTCTTCCACTGTCTCCTGGCGGTGATCTAGGGATCGATGGAAGAGCATACAGTATAACATAGGGCTTAACTCCAGGGTGTACACAAATAGATAAAAACACCTTCATTGATCGCATGGGGGGAAATTCTGTTGTCATGGCAGTTATGAAACGCACGACAGATGCAGAAAAAGTAAAGGAGTAATAATGGTCAAATAAGAGTAAATGGCTATTAATGCACATGCATTAGGAATAGCTTGCTTGGCCCTCTGTACTTGGGATTGCTGCTTGGGATTTGTATGGTATATTAGAGATATTAATAGGTATAAATATTGTCTATGGTGGGTCATATGTCCAAAACTGTTACTTTTTATGATTCAAATAAAAAAATGGCAAAAGTAGCAGATCGACAAGCTCAAAATGCATCGCTTTGAGTGGCGTTTGGAGCTTGCAGATCAGATACCCTTGATATCTCCTATGGAGATGAGAGGTTTCTGCCTGACAGCAACGATATAAAAGCAGTCAATGTAACCATAACAAAATGACAACGATGGAGAACGAGTGAAAAGACATAATGTGTTCATTTCCATTGACCAGCCAAAGCCGTTTCCTCGTTACTCTCCCAGAACGACGACAAACACCAGCACCGCATTAGCAACACAAATTTATGTACCGACCGGAGTCGGGCTCTATATGAATAACAGTGTCTGCATTAGGGTCGCACTTATTTCCAATTCAGCCCCGTCCAGCAGAGTGAAATTTACATTCAAATACATAAACATGAAGATAATGTTTTATGAAAAGCCTCATGAAGGATGTGTGCACTGCTGTCCCTCGACGTGCATCGCAGCCACGACGCAAACAAAAGTGTTGGTCTGAATTTGGAATAAATCAAAGTAATGCGATTCATCTGGGAGAAGGGGAGGGGGGGGGGTATGTGGTGTTCGCTCTGCAAATTGATCCCTCGTACCCCACGGGGAAGAGCAGTAATCAGTTTAAAGAGGAGAGAACACGCAGTATTTTCAATTTAAGTCATTCAGCAAGGTTGTTTGGAATGAGAACGTATCGGCCCCAAGTCCATTAAGGGTTTAAAATGCACGTACACACATGCAAATGTACTTACACAAATGTACGTATCTGAAAAGCGGGAACAAAGCTACTTGGGGCCACTGTAGATACCAGTGTTTGTATGTATCAATCTACACGCAAGCATACTGTACGTACACACAGAAGGACATGGGCACACACACACACACACCAAAAATTCTTCCCTCTATCACTTTTGCAGAACAAAAAGTACATACTGTACGCAGTGTACGGGCACAGACACACTGTGTGGAACTCACCAGTTCATATCCTCCCAGTTTCTGAGCAGCCTGAAACATGGTCCAGAGGTTTACTGTAGGATAGACAGGCATATATATCAGCAATTTATACTCAGAAAGTAGCAACACAAAGGTATACTGTAGCATATAGTCATATAGTGTCATAATATGTTTATACTTGCAAGTATCTGTAGCCTTTTACCTGATTGATAGACTATGCTCTACTACTGTATGTACAGTATAGGTATGCTGCACTATGCATAATTATGTTTGTTTGGGGGGACAAATGTACTGCATCTTCTTCTCTGAATATATGCTTGCAATAGTTAATCAACCCAATTGATTTACAGTAATTTATTTTGGACAAGTCATTACAAGCAAAAAATATACCAAAAAAGCACTTGATGATTTTATAATCGCTAAGAAAATAATGGATAGTTGCAGCCCTATCTGAATACAAAATAATGGATAGTTGCAGCCCTATCTGAATACAATGTTACGTCCAGGAGCAGTGCAGTGGTAGTAGAGATGCTGAAGGACACCATAGTGGGGTTACTGAACCTTGACTTGCTGAATAGATAGCACTCAGTACAGTGAAAAGAGATGGGACTAATCATCTAATGGCTACTTAGACACTGCGTGATGTTCATCGATTGAGTCATTGATTGATTCTAATTAAGTGTAATAAAACTGTACCGCTCAGTGTGTGATGGAGTATCCAGTGGTGGAAGAAGTAAAGTAATCCGATTATTTTACTTAAGTAAAAAATAGCAATGCCACAATATCAAAATACTCTGCTGGCCTGCAGTCACAATGTTACTTGAGTAAAAGTAAAAAAGTATTGGCATGAAACTATACTTAGGAGTAAGCCTTCCAAAGTAAAAGCTGATCTACAAACTCACAACGAGGTGATGCAATGTGAGCTTGTAGATCGTCTAATTTGGAATAGTCGAATAGTATAAAATGTCTTAAGTGGTAATCAAAATCAGGTAACGACTAACTAAAGCTGTCAAATAACTGTAGTACTGTACTTATAAATTATTAAAAATAAATGTCCAAAGTAGCAGATCGACAAGCTCAAAATGGGCTAGGGCATTCATTTGCAAAAAGACCCCAAAAAAATCACAAATTACGAAGAGAAGAGGTTACGTTATTCGAGTAAAATGTACTTAGTTATTTCCACCACTGGGAGTAACATACTCTGTTTGAAGCCCAGGTATGGGATCCTCTCGATAGGCGTCTTGCGCTCCTTCATATATTTATAGAGGGACACCAGGAAGGCCTGCTCCTCGGCCCTGCAATCCTCTGCACCTCCTTCAACCCCTCCCTCCCTTGTCTCCTCCGCTGAGGGGAGCGGCGTCCTCTTGCTGCTGATGTTGCTGCTGCCATTGCTGCTGCTGCTGTTGCTGCCTTTGGGCTTAGATATGGCTGTCCTGTCACCTGCTTTAACCTGAAGGACGGTGGCATGCAGGAGACAGATGCCAGGACAGGGAGGGAGTTCAGGGGAGGACAGAGAGAAAGAGGAGAGTAAGGGAGAAAGCAGAGAGTAAGAGAGGGAGACCAGAAAATGTTGAACATAAGCAGTTTTGTCTTTTTTCCAGACAGCTGACCTCACAGATTCCAGTTATTGGATGAATTAGAGTATGTGACACAACAAAGTCAATAGATTGGTAGATAATAACCTTGGCACTGCTCCTGCCCTCTGTGGTGCCAGCCTCCTTGGCAGCGGGGGAGCCCTGACACTGACCTTTCAGCTCTGACCCCGGCTGACCTTGACTCTGGGAGTCTCGTCGCAGAGACAGGGATGGCTTCTTTTTTCGAGGACGTCCCTTCAGGTTGGGAGCTAGAGGACAAAGGAAAGAGACGTGTGATTTATTATGACAAAGTGCTATACTGTAGGAATAACCCACTTTTTCAGAATAGCATTTGGGTCTTCAGGGGGCTATTGTTCTGATTTAAGGTCATTAGACCCCCCAAGAGCGATGCAATAAATGATGAAAAATTGCAGTGAGTCACTTGGTCTAATTTAATAATCGACAGATTATTGTTCCGCTATGTATGATTTAAATGACTTGTCTCTCATGGCTCTATGATTCGTACTGTGGGAGAGACATTACTTTATGTCCTATGTCTCTATGGTTCACAGGAGTGTCATTACTTGTCCTATGGCTCTACGGTTGCCAGCATGCAGAGGAAACTGCAGCCAGTCTACCACACCACAAGGCAGATTAGCATTATATTTTGCCAAAGACAATTTCAAGTCACTTGAGTCACTGTTCCATGGATTTGTTTGTTTAACTTGCTGTATTTATGATGACATATTTAAGGCCCTCCAAAAAACCTCAACACTGTATTTATTTCGGGCCTACTACTTACTTTCACTTTCCAATTTTTATGTACTCAGTTTGTTTTCAGTCCCTTTTCTTGAGGTATTATGTGTGTTTTTTGAGCGGTGCCTCCGCTCCAATACGCAGCTATGGGTGTCTGTCTGTCTCTGTGTCTGTCTGTATGTCTGTATGTCCGAGCACGGAAAGCTGCAACACCTAAAGTGTCCAGTAGAGTACAGCACAGAGTACACTACAGTACGAGCCCTGGGCCGTTCCTGGGGCTCTGGATGTTACGGGGACCCCCACACGGACCCCCGGGGACCCTCACATGGTAACTCTGTCATTTCTCGACTGTTTCGGACGCGCAGCAGCTCGCCGGAACCGGACCTCCCCCCTGGGCACGTTCCTGGGGTTCTGGATGTTCCAGGGACCCCCGCACAGTACACTACAATACATTAAAGTACAGAGCACAGTAGAGTACAGTAACTATAACAATAAATGTATAGTTGCACCGCTCAGTTCACACAGGTGTGATTTCTCCTTATGTGCAATAAAACAAACTAAAACTAAACGAAACAAAAACAACTGTATTATCTTGGCAAAACATTGGAAAATATTATTGACGTGCGTCTGTTTTTCAGGTACACAGACAACACAGTAAAATGTTCAGTGTTAATTTCACTCCCATTTAGTACACACTCGGGGGTTAAATGATTACTGAGGCCTCTGTCAGTGTAGTCGACAGAAGAACATGCACTCGTGAACACTCCATATGGCACATTGAGCTACCAGGACTCCCCTGATAACAAATAAAGCATCAGGGCTTGAAACAAAGCTTCATTATAGAGTCCTGCTTTCCTCCTGCAACAAACAATCCATCTGTCTCCTTCTGAGACCACACGTCAGTCAGTCAGTGTCCACCAGTTACTCTTTATCTGCATATAATATAATATAATATAATATAATATAATATAATATAATATAATATAATATAATATAATATAGTATCAGGTACTATGCTTTGTGTTTTCTGTGTTTTGTGTCGGTCAGAACCACTGTATTATTTATTATTTGAGCTCAGCTTATAGATACCGACAATAAGCCTCTCTGACCCCTCTCTCTCTCTCTCTTTCCCCATATGATTATTTATTCAACAGCAATAAATGTGCTGGTATATACTGTACATGGGTGAATCCAGTGGTTTACTGGCATCTTAATCGTTTCACACAGATGTGTAGATCTGTAGTGCAAAGTCAGCAGGACTTTACATCATTTTGGCCTATGATGACGTGCCTGAAATAGGGATGCCAGGTTGGAAGTGGTTGAGGATTAAGTGATTAGCTTTGTAGTGACTCATCCTAAAAACACCAGTGGCTCATCTGGGGTTACCTGATACGACTTTATAAGACTTGGGGGCGCTTCATTATTATTTCTCTCTAATGATTCACTGACAGTTTGATCTCTATTTTCCGACCATTAAGTATCCTTAACAATTGCATTCATGCATTTAAATGGTTATAATCTATCTGCCTGGACGACACAGGGGCGGTCCATCAGGGCGCTCTGGGACTCCTTCTAGCTGTCAGATGATCATGATCCCACAGTCCTTTACTTGGTCGCACTTTGCAAGCCCTGCCTCTTGGCACGAGCAGCAGGCAAGCGGGCCTGTTCAAAGCATTATTATTTCAGGGTGCTACAAATCGTTGCCAAGGACGGAGTTAATAAAAGGACAGAGATTTATTGATATCAAAACACATCGAAAAAGTTCCCCCCCATTTTAGCGGATGTGATCGAAAATCTTAAAACGTGAATAACTCTTGATCTAAATCATTTCGTCCAATTCTAAGCAAAGATTACAGTATGTTTTAGACGGCCCGTCGCGGTGCGGTCGCTAGTCGCGTTATAATTAAAAATAATTAATACCTCCCGCTGTTGTGGATCGCCTCGGGAGTGTTTTGGCTACATCAAGCTACTTCCGGGATAGTGCCTGGTGCGTTCTCTTTGCCTGCTTACTGTATATCATGCCCTTAAATAGTGCTTGTACTTGGAACTGTTTGGCCGCCGTGCCAATTCTTCTTATAAACATTTTAGTTAATTTAGTTGAAGTGGGTCCGTGGTGCACTTTGGTGCTGAACTCTTAACTCTCAAATAGTTTGAATTTGTGTGAGAGAAAACTGCAGTAGCCGACGCTTGTAAGACTCACAGTTGTGGGGATGTGTTCGTTTTAAAGCGATCGTACAGTGGGGGGTAAAAGGGGCCTGATTGTGCACCCTGTAATGTACCTTTACCGCCATAACTGCACTGTAAAATGTTTGTTTAACTCGATAAAAGAAAACATGATCGCTTACAGTCACATAAATTATGCCTGCATCAGTGACTCTTTATCACTGTGATTATTGTGTTTCTTTATCTGTTTGCTAAGTCCTGCATACTGGAGAAGATTTTAACCTCTGGCCTTTCACCTTTAACCTCCAAGGAGGTACAGACAGAAAACCTGATATCAATACCAATACGCGTTCGTTTTGCATGATTATGTCCATAAACTTGTGCCAACCTCTGGAATGAATACACAACAAATAGTTATAATTATCTATACGTTTTAATAATCAAAGCCCTATTAACTAATGTACATTTATGTTTGGTCCCTATGTCTACAACAATATAAATTGAGCCTATTACAATCATAATGAATCAAATATGGTTATACAATCAATGTTACCGACAGAAGTCACCGATTAAACCACCAGTAGACCTCTGGACTCCCTCTCTACCGTCTGAGGGAGTGAAGATTCCATGTGATCCAGAGATATTTAATATTTCCAAGTTTGTGAATATCGTCCAATCATAATAGAGAGTTCATTTCTTCAGGGGGTCATCCTCCCTCTTTGAAGTGTTGCGTTGGCCCTCTCTTCCAGACTCTGCCCCCCTGGGTGTGTGGGTGTATGTGTCGATGTGTTCAATTAAATGTGCCAATCATTATGAGATCATCTTTTTTATACAGTATGTGTGTATGCTTTATTAAATGAGCCAGTCAGTATGTACTCTTACTTAGATCAACTAGTGTGTGTGTGTGTGTGTGGTGTGTGAACCCTGCACCCTGTGTACCTCCCCTGCCACTTGTTTGCACAGTCCAGTCGAGGCCGACCTGCCCTGGCGACCTGAGAGAGAGTGTGCGCGTGCATGCACGAGCGTGCACACGTGTGGAAGACTGGGAGAAAGATACTACTTTATACTCTCTACTTCAATAAATATTGACTAATTCCATGATTTTAGCTTTAGTGAAGCCTGTTAATATTTAGTCGCACATTATATGATTACATATCCTTTTCCCCCTTATGATTACCTGTTTTATTCCTTTTAAGATTACATGTTTATTCCATACACATAATGTAAATACTTTGATAATAGCCAGAGTGGTAAATTATACCTTGGTACTACTAATTAGAGGTATTTATACCCTAAATATTTTAATAATCCTCCAATACGTAGATACAGTAGCCTACGTATGTACACCTTTAACACTTGTGTGATGGCATTACGTCGACCTACTGTACCACATAAGCGGACTCGAGATCAAAGTGACCCTTTTTCCTGCGATTTCACCTTCTCCCCCACGCAGCACGTATACCGCTGTCTTTTAAATATCGATTAGCTTTGCTTACACAACATTTCAATCCCACTCACACCTGGCTGTGTGTTAATGAACCTGAAGGGAATTAATTTGTTATAGCAGCACCGCAATAAGGATGAAACCAAATACAGAGAGATACTGTACTGAATACAGTAGTTAGTAAGTTAACAATATATAAATAAAACAATATAAAATAAGACTTATGGATGGGACAATAATCATTAGTTAATTTATCGCGATAAATGCTCACAATAATCATATTGCAAAAAAGCAGATCTACAATCTTAAATCGCACACTTGCAAGTGGTTATTTTAATAATTTTAAGCATATCTGGATTATCGCGATAATTATCATTAAACTCAATCATTTTGTGATAATCGTGAACTGTAATTTTCATATGGTCCCATCTCTACTTCAGTATGCAGTCCAGTGGTTATGTTGTTGTGTCAGATGGAGCTTGAAGTTGCATCTTGGACCCCACCCCCCCCATATGCTCCTTTCTTGTGTGTATGTGGTTCTGGTGTGTGGTTTGAAGCTATAGCAGAGAGCTAACTGCTGCCAGGGTTGGGTATGGTATGGGTAATTGGAAACTCCAGGGGGAAGACATGCAATAAAGCAAATGAAATGCATAAGGCTTTCACAAAGATGTCTGAATATGCAGACAGATGGAAATGCAACTGTACACAAAGTACAGTTATATGGAAGCTTGCAATGCAGACTCTAAACACAATCACGCACGCACGCACGCACACTTTTAAGGGAGTCCTTAAAAGTGCAGAATGTGAAAAATGCACTCCATCATGTATAGTATTTCACGGTTTAACGCGACCGCGTGGCTTGTGTTTTTAATAACGCTAACATTCAGTTAAGCTAAGAGTCAATCCATTCAGCCCTGTAGCATTCACTCTCTTGACTTGCCTCGGCTGTCATTCATTAAATACTTATTGGGCCTCATTCATCATGCCGTATTTGTTCTGCCTTCACTCAATACTGTACGGAGAAATTATTATCTGTTGATCTGAGCTCACATCCAGTCCCCTGCTGCATTAATGTTGTTTCACACTCTGTCAGATCACAATTTACATAAAGAACAGAGAATCAGATGAGGTTGACGTTCAATGTTAAAAACGCTGGAATGAAAAGTGCAATATCACAAAAATGCGATTTGTCTATTTAGTCTACGCTGTGACCATGACAGTTGTTAATGTTTACTTATTTTGTTAGCTGTAAAACTCCTCATTTGCCTGTTCTATTTTCCCACCGTTTTGTTTCTGTTGTGCACAGTGCAGTTCAATTACGACCTTTGTTTGTCATCTTGTTTGCTTTGTAAAATGTTTCTATAAACCCCTTGGTGTTATTTATTTATTTGTTTATCTCACCTGCATGCACTTGTTTGTGTTTATTTTTCTCCTTTCTATGTTTGTTTTTCCTTTTCATTTCACCTCTGGGTTGTATCTGTATGAGGTAATGTTAACAGCAGTGGCACAGTGTAATGGAGTGGTTAACATTCAGCTATAGTCTCTGATAGAGGTCAACCACACTTCCTCTATAGATCCACCTATCTCTCTCTCTCTCTCTCTCTCTCTCTGTGTGTGTGTGTGCGTGCACGTGTGTGTGTATGTGTGTTTGTGTGTGTGTGTGTGTGTTGTGCGATAGCTGCCACATGACAAATGACAGCATCAATGGATTCTGCTCACTAATAGACACACACAGGCTTGCAAGTGCACTTGTGCAGTGTGCACGCACGCACACTGGTGTAAACAGCACTCACATTTACAGTAGTGTGTAGCAGTATAGAAAAGCTTTATTTCCCTCCACTACTCTACTATAATACTTTCAATCAGATTGAAGCGTTATTACTGATGATACGCACAGAACTTGCACGCATGCACACACACACACACACACACACACACACACACACACACACACACACACACACACACACACACACACACACACACACACACACACACTCTCTCAGATCTGTTATACGGCCCTTCACTGTTTTTTGTTGAGTCATCAGAGTTATGTCACAGCCTTTGTTTTTTTTACAGCAGTGTGTGTGCGTGTGTGTGTGTGTGTGTGTGTGTGTGTGTGTGTGTGCGTGCATCCCTGCAGGTGGTGTCCCCTGGAGCCCTGCACTGTGGATGTGTTATTTATAGCTGCTACAGTACCTGCTTATTGTACTGCAGCAGCTCACACACACTATGGATCAAATACATACCACACATACACACTATCATGTTACCCAACTGCACTGGTGGAAGATGTACTCCAAGTAGTTACATAAATAGTACATACATTAACCCATGTAGACATGAGGATGATCCTACAAATGTCTTCTAAATCCTGACAGTTTTCTGAAAAACCCATGTTTCTATGTCGTTCTCAAACATTTTCATGTCAAGGACCCCAAAAATTGCCCGCCGACCCCCATCTCTAAATATGTTGTTCCAGGGACTCCCCAAGAAGCAAAGATTTGAGTTAAAAACGTTGGCTCTAAAAGAATATATTCAAACATTTGGGGCACATTTTTACGATTAAAAAAAATAGCAGATCTACAAGTGCCGCGCTATGAGCTTGTAGATCTGCTATTTTTCAACAGCTAAAGTACACCAAAAGGATAGCAATACCTCTGTTACAATTAGAAGGCCTTCATTCAAAAAGTATACACTATTGGTATTGGCTTAATAATTACATTTACAGCAAGTAAAAGTACTTAAATCCTTCAAAAAAAATTGCAGACCTGCCCAGCTCTCCCGCCTGTAAATATTGTCCTTATATCGTGTTCACAGGACAGCATTAGTGCAGCTATTTTCTTTTTGGATAACAAGTGCTTTGGTAGGTCAAAAAATAAATAGAGTCCTGCATACTCTGTCTGCACAATATGTACAACAACTCTATTCTGACAGCCTAGACTAGAGATAAACCTGTATATTATAACTTCGGCCAAATAACTTGTAGGCCAGTGGTTCCAAAACTTTTTAGCTTAAGACCCAGAAGAGAAATGTGATATCTCCCCGGGATCCAAACTAGTGAAAATAGCCGAGCTCACTCACAACACATTGCGATGCCGCGACATGTTGTGAGCTTGTAGAGCTTCTATTTTCGCTACTTCTTAAAAGTATTACAATTCTTTTGACAAAACGTTTGAATTTGTTTTGGTAATCTTTTGAAATAATAATAATAAAAAAAAAAAGTAGGAATTCACCCACAAAAATTGTTCTGCGACCAACAGAGCTGTGACCATGGATGACCCCCAGGGTCCCTGAGGGGTTTCCAGGGGGGGTCCCCAACAAAATACTTTAAAAAAACAATGAAGACATTTTTTAATACACAAATCTTGTATGAGGGTCCCTGGCACAAAGATATTTTCTGATGAGGGTCCGCGGCAAAATACATACAAATTAATTTGGGGGTCCTTGACGTGAACATGGTTTGAGAAGGACTGATGTATTTCAGTCCCTGCTCTCTAGCTTGCTTTAGCGTGGTGTGGGTAGAGCACAGAGCAGGAACCGTTTACCTCTTGTTATTTACTTTGCTAGGAAGTAGCAGCACTGCTGTTATTTCAGAGATAAGACCCATGAGTTACTGCAGGCAAACAGGGAGAACAGACACTTTAATTATTTATCGACTATACTACCCTCCCTCCCCCCACCACCCCCACACTCTGTATCTCTCTCTCTCTCTACCTCTCTCTCTCTCTCTACCTCTCTCTCTCACACTCTGTATCTCTCTCTCTCTCTCTCTCTCTCTACCTACCTCTCTCTCACACACTCTGTCTCTCTCTCTCTCTTTCTCTCTTGCAAAGCTAAGTTTTTCTCTCCATGTTTGTTTTTAATACTCTTATAGGTGACATTATCACTGCGGCTGTTTAAAGGACATGCACCCTCTAGTGGCACAATATGAACTTCTACTAATCAATAAGCGATGATGTCATACAGACAGTATATAGTTGGAGAGCTACACACAGTGGTGGACGAAGTACTCAACCGAGAACCAAAGTACAGATACTCCTAGACAAATATTACTCCACTACAAGGGAATATTACTCAGTCAAATTATTGTACTTAAATTAGTGGATTATCCGATTGAAACTAGAGAAAAGAATCCATGTGAGTGGGTGGATCTATGATCATGAGCCAGGCTAGGCTACTTAATAATAAAATAAAATATATCAATGAAAACCACACAATGAGTCTCAATTAGCATATGATATATCGGTCCAAGTACAGAGCCAACTCAGGTCCAGTTTACTAAATCTAAAGGGTTTAAATGGCGTAAACGGATGAGTCAGTTAATAGGAGCAGTCGTGTTTTTAATCCCATCAGGTAGAAACATGATCGTTACACTAGAAACTTGTTTGTCAATTTGTTGGCTGCTACCTGGAATCATACCAAGATAAACACATCTCTAATGTATGATATACACACAATACAGTAACAGTACTCCTGGAGTTACATTCTGGTCTCTATACTCTGAGTGTAAAAATGCACCCAGGTAAACTCACAACACAGTAAAGAAATTAGGATGTGGCAGTAGAGCGGCCATAACAGATACAGTA
This sequence comes from Protomyctophum parallelum, assembly GCF_964188405.1. NCBI lineage: Eukaryota > Metazoa > Chordata > Actinopteri > Myctophiformes > Myctophidae > Protomyctophum > Protomyctophum parallelum. Next base: position 26,896,125 of record NC_139719.1, on the reverse strand, counting down.
GGTAGATAGATTACTATCTCCTCTCTCTCTCTCTCTCTCTCTCTCTCTCTCTCTTGCCCTCCATTCTAGCCTCTAGCTTGACATTTGGACACTTGAATGTACTGTGCGATATTTTTTTATTTTGTTTAATATATTGGTGTCAGCGTGTCGGCACAGGAAATATAATGTATTGTAAATTGTGTCTGAATAATCTCGTAAGGGATGGGCTGTGAAAGGCACACAGGTTATTATTATAATGTTTTACACATTTCCTGAAAAACAACGATTTTGGACATACATGGTTTCCACCCGACAGCGACGATGTAACACACAGGATAGAATCCATGCAACAAGCAGTGACACTGCTAACACAGAATAAAAGTAATATGAATATTGTATATGACTTCAGATGTCTTCTCATCCCATGACTGGTTGTGAATACCGTTTGATGTTAAATGTAAGGATGTATTCCCTCTGAACAAAATGTAAGCATTCCACGCATTGCTAAATTCATCTCCATAAATTACCCAAGGTATCCATTGTGTGTGTGTGTGTGTGTGTGTGTGTGTGTGTGCGTACATTAGCATAAGAATTGCTGATGCAACAGCACAAGTCCCCCAAGCAAAAAGCTCGGCATGATCAGCTATAGCTAGGATCACACATCACACGCACGCGCACATACGCACACACAAAACACATGCACGCACGCACGCACGCACGCACGCACGCACGCACGCATGCATGCATGCACATACACACCCAGAGAGAGAGAGAGAGAGAGAGAATGGGGGTGCTAGTTTTGCTATCACCTGTGTAAATATGGAAGCGGAAAGATGTATTTAATATTTATAGAATGGGTGTACAGTCTTGTAAGTTTCATTGCCTTGGGGGATGACCAACCAAGGTTCAGCAGAGGCAGCAGATGTAGGATCTGTAACACGTTTTCAATTAAAATTCAAAAAATAATTATTATCATAAAAAGCTGTTTTACACCGTTAAATATGCAGCGCAAACCCCTTCCTGCTCCAATCTGCACAAATTATTAGAAAGATAATAAGATAATGATTACGTTTTAGTTGTGATATGGCTGTGTAATAGAGCAAATAACATGCTTCTGCTAGCAAAACAGAACTGAGATAGGAACTACATGTTCACAATAGACAGTTAAATTATATTTTCATCCAACATACCTACATCAGGATAGACATTACTCACGTTGTGAGTTGATTTGGAGAAGCTACATGCATCGTTCCACCTTTGCAACGTCATGTCACTGGCTTCCATTGACAATGAATGGTAGGTAGACTGCATCGTTTAATCTGCCCGTGTGAACGCAACATAACCCCAAATTAAAGAAACCCTTTCAGGAAATGGTCTAAAGAACCTGTCTTCCAATGGATCCAATGTAGTATTACAATTGTAGTATTGTATTATTTAGTCATATTATGCTTGTTAATACTTCATTGGTTAAACATTTCTAAAACACACGACACACAACACTATTTTCAACCTGGTGTCTCTATTTTGGGCATAGGCAAAAGCTATTATAAAGAGAGAGTATAAAATTGTTGTTAATAAAGGTTGTTAATATACAAAAAAAGAGAAGTTATAAAAAGAGATTTTATTTTTGGTGAAAAGCAGTATTTCAGATTCAGAGGACAATCCACAGGCTTGTACTGTATGATTCTCATCTTGTTATTTAGTCTAAAAATCCAAGTCAATGTGTTCTATAAGTTTGTCCACACAGGCTCCCCTGGTGCTTCTCTTCCCATCAATATTTCATCCAGTCAGCTCCAGTTCTGACGCTCAAAGCTTCATTGGCCTCATTCAATGGCCCTGCCTGTTAGCCTGGTTAATAAACCAGACCGAATCAGCCGTTGGCAAAAATAAATTGCCTACCAGCGGATTTCGGTCTGGAGAGGCTCAATTTTACGCCCATTTCCTACACCAGAGAATGTGGGCGCCCAATAGGGACACGGTATGCAATATGGGCGGGCTTTGGTACAGTGACATTCAATGCTTGAGACCTTTGACTGACAGTAGCTCTGACCAATTGCGTCAAAGAGAAAATGTTTCCCTGGAAATGAAATCCAAGCTGAGCCTCCCCAGACTAATATCCCGCGGATCCGTGTGATATTAGTCTGGTTTATTAACCAGGCTACCTGCCTGTCACTTCATGGTTCCCTCGATGGTTATTGCATAACATCCAAACCAAAACAAAAGATGGTTCAACTGGGTGCTAATGGCAGAATGCACTCCTTCACAGGCACAATACGCTTCAGATTATTATAATATATTTTTTGCCTTTATTGACAGGGTACAGTATTTTTGGACAGGGAAGAGAGATGGGGGGGGAGACATGCAGCAAAGGCCGACGGGCTCGGGACTCGAACCCGCGACACACTGTCAGGCTGGATTACCAGCCTAGGTGCCTGGACCGCTCAGCCGCGGCCCAGGCCTACGCTTGACATTATTAAAGCACTTTGTTTTACATGAAGGCTTATGCTGCTGTGCAGACAACAAATAACACGGCTGCAACTATCACTTATTGTCTTAGTGAGAATACTTTTCAAGTATGTTAAAATATATATAAAAATAAATGTATTGATTACTTAAACCCTATTTCTTATTTCATAATCTGCAAAAACAAATGAGAAAATAGCAAATGTACAAACTCATAAAGCTTTGCTTTGTGATGCTTTGTGAACTTGTTGATCTGCTATGTTCACAATTGTAGGGATCGATTAATAATCAATTATTTTATTTTAAAATCAATTATTTTTCATAATCAATTCAATTGATTATAGTGTGATGAACCGCACCCCTAAACAACACACAGCTTGTTGCAGGGCCCATACAAAAAACAGCTCATTTACTCTTACAAAGAACTAAAGTAGGTCATTGAAGGAGAATCACCCTCCCTGCTCCTCTCCATTATTCCTGAATAAATTGATTTCAAAAGCAGCGTTGAATAGAATACTGTAGATTGGCAAGATAAAAAAAGATAATAACTAGTCTGCTCAACAATGCGAGTGGGCTTCAATGTCTAAGATGAAGATGACTTTATTTGTCATTACATTCACACTCTTAAAACCATTAACTTTGTGTGCGCAGTATCTCAGTTATTCTGCCGTCAGATCTACATCTACGCATTGCGTAGATCTGCTATATGAAAGTGATTGAGTGTGTCCGTGGGTTTGTATAAATATTAACCGATGAAAAGTATTAACAAGCGAGCCTGTGACTAAATAACACTACATTGGATCTAGCCTGGCATGGCCATACTAATAGGATCAGATTTCTAGGCTACATTGGAACAGAGTTCCTGAAAAGTAACAGTCTTGGACACACAAGTAGGTCGATTTTGAAAGTGTTAAAACCCATGTGGTAATACATAAATTGGCCTCGCTCTGCGCCCAATCGTATTATGAAAGCCTTATCGGCCCGTGTTGAACGCACACACATATGGCATACGGCGTTCCTGAATATTTTAGCATTGTGGGAGTGTCCATATGTTAATTATTTTCGCTTTGCGCAATTTGCTATTAAGCCCCTTGACCTAAAAACACTCAGCGCATAACGATAAGACGTGGGTCTGACCACCTCTTAAATGCAAAAAGCAATGTTTGATTTTACACTTGAGCGGCTCTGAACTCTGCTGGAGTGTTGTCATGTCTGTTTATTATAAGCGGCTTCTTTTTCTGTAAAGTTGCTTGTAAATATTGGTAGTTGTACTAGTTGTGGTTGCTTTTCTTGTTTCTAAAGTGGTTATTTGGATCCTCACACAGCACATTCCCATGTCAAGGACCCCCAGATGAATGCATTTGCCCAACTAAGGACGGCTAATCCAAAAATAAAACTTCATTTTTCCAAGATTACTTTTGAAAATAGCAGATCTACCAGCTCACAATGCATCACATTCATTCATTAAAACTATGAACTCTGACTGCAGGGGGATATATAATGATCATTATAACAATGTGCAAGAAAATATTTAAAAAGATGGAAGAACTTTATATTTGTGGACAATCAAAATATGTTTTTTATTTTAATGTGGTGTCATTAAAATTAATCTGGATATGGCAGACTCACTATCTAGAAAATAAAAACATGGCACTTCATTTAAAATAGGTTACAGACCCCTGTTATATGCGCTTCTTTTGGGATTATTTTATAGACCTATTTACTTGTTTCTATGAGACATGGCAACAGCGCTCTTAGAAACGGCCATAATTCTTTCATTTCTCAACCTTTAAAAAAAATAAAAACATCTCCATAATCCTTGGGAAGTTTGCTTTCATATGCTGTATCACACCCGATTCAATAAAATGCTACGAGCGAAGACAATATACCGCGGGCCACAGCATTACGCAGCACGCATTCAACTCATTACTCATTTCAAATATAATATAATTATAATTTAAATTAAAATATAATTTTACTGGTGTTTTTCAATAGAAACAAATTATTTTGAGGCATAAAGGTGACCGCATGCAGTGCAATAGGAATAATTAACCCAAATGTGACAAAGTCATGTCATGTCTTCTATGGTGCCAGCCTGAAGAAATGTAATACCACGATCCCCAAAGTGCGCATTCCGTATGTGACATCAGCTGACTGGTAAAGAGAATAGTACGGACATGTTGATTGGGTACGTCTCAAACACTCCCATGACTAATTCAAGGCCGTTTTGCTCAATCCACGGGGTGTCGAAAGCGCTTCTTACCATGCCACAAAATTGCTATATGACATTCCACACGCCCCCAGCTCATAAAACTGTAATATTATATGGAATTGCATTGGAACTGGATAATCGACCCCATGGTTTCTACTGCACAGTGAGGATATTGTCTCTGTCAAGTGGAAACCTCATGTATCCAAAACTGTTACTTCTCAGGATTCAAATTAAAAAATAGCAAAAGTAGCAGATCCAAAAGCTCAAAACGTGCCCCTTCGCGCCACGCTTCGAGCTTGTGGATCTTTGTTGCTTTTGTGTGACGCTGTAGTATGAATACGTAGGGCATTCATTTACAAAATAACACAAAGAGTTTAGAATATGGAGATAAGAGGTTTCTGCCTGACAGCAACAATATACAGTTTGTCTTGTTGATGGACACCAGCAGTCGCTGGGATTAGCTGTTTTTAGCACCGCCAGCAGCGGTGCTCTAACCATGCCAATGTAGGTCGCACTGGTGGGAAAAGTCCTCAGCTTTTTTACTTAAATAAAAGCAGCAATATCACTATGTTACAAGTAAAATGCCTGTATTAAAGTCAAAGTATAAAAGTATTGGCATCAAGTACTCAATACTTTCAAAAAACTTAAAAAAAAATGTTTTTCTTTGAAAATAGCATAAATATAAGCAAGATGTGAGCTTATTGATTGCCTATTTTTGAATAGTATATTTATACCACGATTTTTCAACCAATTCTTTTCACCCAGTGTCAATTATCTACACTTCCTCAGCCAATCTGGGGGGGGGCAGCGGACTGACCTCATGCTTCCTTCTATGCATGAGTAGTCCAAGCTGCTTCTTTTCACCTGACAGGGGAGAGTTTCCCCGGCCGGACGTAGCGTGTGGAAGGAACATTCCGACCAGTTCCTTTCCCCTCTATCAGGTGCCCCGTCTGGCCAGGTGGAGGTAGTTTAGAGACCAGGATTTAGGATAGCGGACACGGGGAGAACAGGCAGACTCCACACAGAAAGGCCCTTTCGCCAACCCCGCCTCAGGTATGGGCACTGATGACGCGGGGGAGAGAGCACGCCCCCAGCGCCCCCAACGGGAATCGAACCCAGGACATTCTAGCTGTGAGGCGACAGCACTACCAACTGTGCCCCCGAATAGTCAAACTATAAAATGGGGCTTAAAGTAATGTGAAAGTACATCAAAATTGTATTTAAGTGCATTACTTGAGTACATGTACAAAGTGACTTTCCACTGGCCTGTCCATCCGTCCAACACAGATATCTCTAAAACGATATTTAAACCTTCCTGTGCACCTTCATGCTACAAGGAGAATGATCTTTGGTGACCCCTTGGTCTTATCTGCTGTACTAGAACAATTCGGCCAAGAGTACTTTCACACAAGATATCTCCAAATGTCACGGGCACTTTGCCAAAATTGCCACGACACTTGGCATGGCATGACCGTATAGTCTTGTTTTGCCCTTGTATTTTGAATTCCTTTTATTTATTCTGTATCCTTTGGGCCTCTGCCAAGCAACAACCATAAAGCAAAGCATTTCTTTTCATTACACACTTTGTCCTTTGCGGTTCTTTCATGAGTCTTATTTGTAAATCATCACTCCAATGGTGGACAAAGTAATCAACCCCAGTACCTGAGTCAAAGTATATACGCCTGGTCAAATATTACTCCACTACTCACTGCACAATTACTGAAAGTGAAAGTTGCTCTGTCAAAGCACTTGCTTTTAGCTCACAATGCGTCATTATGCGACACATTGTGAACTTAGATCGGCTATTTTCATTATATTTGAAATAGGGCCTTAAGTGGTTAATTTTCCTAGAAATGTAGCGGAATCAAAAGTACAATATGTGTCTTGAGCTTGAGGTGAAGTGAAAGTCAGTACGGATCCTCAGTACATACAGCACTTAGTTACTGTCCAGTGTCCACCACTGCAT